>NC_137608.1:52780060-52857560 GCF_963280865.1 Gymnoscopelus braueri | reverse complement strand
CCAAATCCAATTACAGGTGTGTAACTCTGAGAGTGTACATTTGAACACTCTCAGAGTTATGGGGGTCCTTGACATTAAAAAAGTTTGAGAACCACTGTGCTACACTATATTGGGCCTTGGGTGAGATTGCAACACAAATACCATGTCAGTCACACAAGTCCAACAAAGCATCGCTGTCAGGCCAGTCTCCGCACAGCTGGAGGCCAGAGATTATGTTTTCGCCCCGGTCCGTCTGTTTGTCTTTTCAAAATGTCCTTTTGTGTGATTTTGAGCAGCAAATCTCCGGCACCACCGCTGCACTGTTCAGCGGGAAACAAACTTTGTGTGCGATTATGTGAACTTTATGCCGTCAGTGGCAGAGCAAAGTATGAACTTTGGGGGAATGTTGTGAGAATGACGCTTATGTCACTGTTGTTGGGTTGTCTTGTCACTGTTGTTGGGTTGTCTTGTCACTGTTGTTGGGTTGTCTTGTCACTGCTGTTGGGTTGTCTTGTCACTGTTGTTGGGTTGTCTTGTCACTGCTGTTGGGTTGTCTTGTCACTGTTGTTGGGTTGTCTTGTCACTGCTGTTGGGTTGTCTTGTCACTGCTGTTGGGTTGTCTTGTCACTGTTGTTGGGTTGTCTTGTCACTGCTGTTGGGTTGTCTTGTCACTGCTGTTGGGTTGTCTTGTCACTGTTGTTGGGTTGTCTTGTCACTGTTGTTGGGTTGTCTTGTCACTGTTGTTGGGTTGTCTTGTCACTGTTGTTGGGTTGTCTTGTCACTGTTGTCTTGCTGTATGTCCTGTCATGTCTGTCTGCTCCACACACCTGTTTTGTCCTGTTGTTTGATTGTTTTTAACCACATAGATGTTCCCCATGTGGGAGAACATAATTAATCACAGTCTTATTCTCACTGTCAGAGTCAGTCATCAGCGTACAGTTTTGGCCTAAACCTAAATATCGGGAACAGATGCTAAGGCAAAGCACATTGTATGAACTGTATGGTTGGCCAGGAAGTCTGGAGACAGCTGGATGCATGTATTTACATGTGGAATGAGAATTTCATCAACACACAAGAATGTAGCCATTTAAATGCTTTCTAACTATGTACGCCTTTTGAATGTAAGCCGTCCACAAGCCGGGCTGCCTGCCAAAGCATTTAGAATGATATTTGTTAATGAGCAGCATGTGGCTGCTGTTAAGGACCATACGCATATGTTCAGGAGTCAGGACTCTGAATAGTATGTTCAGGAGGGCATAGTATGTTCAGGAGGGCATAGTATGTTCAGGACCATAGCATAGTATGTACAGGAACATAGCATAGTATGTTCAGGACCATAGCATAGTATGTACAGGAACATAGCATAGTATGTTCAGGACCATAGCATAGTATGTACAGGACCATAGCATAGTATGTTCAGGACCATAGCATAGTATGTTCAGGACCATAGCATAGTATGTTCAGGACCATAGCATAGTATGTTAAGGACCATAGCATAGTATGTTCAGGACCATAGCATAGTATGTTCAGGAACATAGCATAGAATGTTCAGGAACATAGCATACATATGTTCAGGAACATAGCATACATATGTTCAGGAACATAGCATACATATGTTCAGGAACATAGCATACATATGTTCAGGAACATAGCATACATATGTTCAGGAACATAGCATACATATGTTCAGGAACATAGCATACATATGTTCAGGAACATAGCATACATATGTTCAGGAACATAGCATACATATGTTCAGGAACATAGCATACATATGTTCAGGACCATATATGTTCCCTCAGCCCAATGTTCCCTCAAAACTAACCCTAACCCTAACTCCTAACCCCATCGCATGTTTCGCCACAAGGTGCAAAAAGTTACACAATGTTCTCCTAAGTGGCGTCAGATCTATGTTTACTGGTGCTAGATGGATCTCACGAGAGTGTGTCTCTGGGACAGAGTAAAGGTCAAGGTCAAAGTAGATTTTCTCCTGATGTGTCTCTCTGGATTGTAGAGTCAGAATATTATGAGAGGATTGTGTGGTTTGTGAAGAATGGCTCCAATGTTCAGTTCAGTGACCGTGGGGCTGAATCCAAACCTTCACATGTGTGTGTGTGTGTGTGTGTGTGTGTGTGTGTGTGTGTGTGTGTGTGTGTGTGTGTGTGTGTGTGTGTGTTGTGTGTGTGTACCTGCATGTTGAGGCGTGCTCGCTGCGGTGCGTAGCGGTACCCGGCCATGGAGGAGGCCAAGAACTGGTCTGGTTCAACTTTATGAGACTCCATGCCAAGAGGAGGACACTCTGACACACACACACACACACGCACACACACACACACACACACACACACACACACACACACACACACACACACACGATCATAACATTAGATTCCACATTGTTTGTGTTTAAAGACCCAGCAGAAGGATGTTGTTCCACATGAGAACAGAACAGGGTTATTATTGCAGTATAAAACTATAAAACTATAAAACTATAAAACTATAAAACTATAAAACTATAAAACTATAAAACTATAAAACTATAAAACTATAAACTAACACCATAACATAAACACTAGAATTTTGAAAAACACAGCAGTTAACGGAGATAAAAAATAATGAATAAAAATGCAACACAAATAAATAATGAGCTTGAACAGATCTTACTCTTTGGTTCTTTGAAGACTCGTGGTCTGTTCCTGGCTCTCTCCTCTGCCTCCTTTAGCCTCTGTGTTCTCTCTGGAAAACAACTTATTATAGTTAAATACAACTAAGCAAATAAAACATGTTATAATAGTTATGTAAAACTAACCAAATAAAACATGTTATAATAGTTAAATACAACTAACCAAATAAAACATGTTATAATAGTTATGTAAAACTAACCAAATAAAACATGTTATAATAGTTATGTAAAACTAACCAAATAAAACATGTTATAATAGTTATGTAAAACTAACCAAATAAAACATGTTATAATAGTTAAATAAAACTAACCAAATAAAACATGTTATAATAGTTATGTAAAACTAACCAAATAAAACATGTTATAATAGTTAAATAAAACTAACCAAATAAAACATGTTATAATAGTTATGTAAAACTAACCAAATAAAACATGTTATAATAGTTATGTAAAACTAACCAAATAAAACATGTTATAATAGTTAAATAAAACTAAGCAAATAAAACATGTTATAATAGTTAAATACAACTAACCAAATAAAACATCTTATAATAGTTTAATAAAACTAACCAAATAAATAACTCCTCTGTGCTCTCTCTGAGGAAGTCCAAAACCGTTCCTTTCTTATTATTATTTTAAAATCAATTTAAAATAGTGATAATAGCCGATAACTCTTGTATGATGAAGTGACGCATTAATTTACGACAGCAGTGATAGGAACAAAACAGTGACGGAAGGGACTCTCAGTCTATGTTTATATGATGCTTGACTCATCTTTGCACATTAGATTGAACACTCTGCTGCTATTGATTACATATCGTATCTGCACATTACCTGCACATTTTATAAACGGCTGCTAAATGGCTATTGTACCTGTTTAAGACAAGATCCTAAACCTCTTCTTTACATTAAATCCAGTATTTATCATTAGTGTATATATATTATTACGTAGATTAGCAAAATGTTGTCCCAACATCATTTCGCAGCTTATGCTTATAAGTATACTTATAAGTATACTTATAAGTATACTTATAAGTAAAGCTAAGCTCCCCCCCAACAATCCGTCCTTTTCTTGCACTATTATGCCTGAACGGCACCTACTGTACCTAATCTGCTGTATATAGAATATACTGTGAAGTTGTTTTACACAAAGATAGGTGGCAGCTACTGAAGGAAAAATGCTTTTACTCTTATGTACCTGTACACAAGATGTAACAATAAAGTACAACCTCGAACCTTGAAGTATACTTATACTTATATATCTATGACATAGATAAAACCTTCTTGATTCTTGATTCTCTCTAACAAAACAACAACAAACAGAGTGAAGCGGACCCAGCAGAGCCTACAGGACCAGATGGCAGTAAGATGTGTTAGAGTCCCTCTCTTAGAGTCTCTAGGGCCACCGGGGCATCAATCAAGCCGCCGCTGTTTTGACGTGTTAAATGTAAGACAGACCACATGATGACTTCTATCCAACGCCACAGAAATTACACTGAGACTTATTATGGTAAATTACACTGTGAGCGCAGAGCGACACACTGGATGACAGAGCTACCAGAAACGACATGAGATGAGACCGCAAGAATCTCTGCATCCAGGGGAGCTTGTAGATCGTCTGTTTAGGGCACATAGATTTGGTGTAGACTAGAGCATATGGGTCTTCAACAAGGGCTCTGGGACCCCTAGGAGGTCCTCAGAGTTACTGACATCTTTTTTTAAACCTTAACCTAAAGGCAGAAATAACAGATGTATAATCTCTCAGAGCTCATACAAAGCTTGTAGTTATTTCCGGTGTGCGGCCACTGGCTCACGACTAATGTCTATTAATCAAATTCTGTCTTTCATGGCTCAAGAACCTCTGGCTCCCAAGGGCTACTTACTTTACTTTACTTTACTACACACATTTGGCCCTCACAAGTAATACGTGCACACACGCACGTACACGCGGGCGCGCACGCACGCACGCACGCACACACACACACACACACACACACACACACACACACACACACACACACACACACACACACACACACACACACACACACACACACACACACACACACACACACACACACACACACACACACACACACACACACGCACACACACACACACACACAGTGAGGAGAGAGACACACATGTGCTTTCATATTGGAGAGTCACAGTTGGATGGCTGCTGTGACAGAAGGTGTTAACCTTGAGCTCTGAGCTGCCCTGGCTGCTCACAGAGCCGTGTTTAACCTCTTTCCCCCTCCTGTCTGTCTGAGTTGAAGCGTGGATGAAGGATACGCTCTGGTGACACTTGTCTTGACAATGTCACATATATCATCTGGCTCTGAAGCCGGTGTGAACCAGCGGCTAACCTCTCTCTCTCCACGCTGCAGCCCACAGCAGGAAGGAGAGGAGGAGAGACACGTGGCAACCAGGGAACAATCTTGCTGGCTGTGATCTGAATACTTTGGATTTATTTTACACCCAGAAGGTCCTCCTCCAGTGTTCAACATCTCCCCTGATGTCTCCTTCACATTCCGTCTATCTTTTCTCCCTGGTGTTTTTCTTCCTCCTAATGGTTTCTCTGTACAGTATGTGGTGCTGGACCCTCCTCCCCTGCTGGCCGGCTCACCACAGATTAAACACAAATGTCTAACAAGCGTCTTTTCACCAGCCAACACATCTCTGTCTGATGTTGGCTGGTGAACAGCCAAAAGCAGAATAAACTGATTTATTCTGCTTTTAGAGAATGACCTTTTGTCCTCAACCCCCAACCCCCCCCCCCCACCCCCCCCCCCCCCCCACACACACACACACACACACACACCAGTCCACTCTGCCACATGTTTGCGTACTGAGCAGTGTTGCCAGATTTTGCAAGAAGAATAAGCAGCCAGGTCTCTGCAAACAAGCCCAAAAGAAGCGACTATAGGCCACATGAGCACTTTAAAATTAGCCGATCTACAAGATCACAACGCAGATGCGACATGCTATGAGCTTGTAGATCGGCTATTTTCAAAATATATTAAAAAAAAACACAACCCGCAACGACCAATATTTACAAACAACTTTACAGTAAAACCCAAGGCCAAAGTCGCTTATAATGAGCAGACCTGGCAACACACATCTGCGTCTCCTTATGACTGTAATATGAGCTCCTATCAGGGAGTGATGCTCCATCAGTTCATAACGGGGGCAGTTTGACTCATGGTCAGG
The DNA here is from genome assembly GCF_963280865.1 of Gymnoscopelus braueri. NCBI lineage: Eukaryota > Metazoa > Chordata > Actinopteri > Myctophiformes > Myctophidae > Gymnoscopelus > Gymnoscopelus braueri. The sequence continues at coordinate 52,851,685 of NC_137608.1, read as the reverse complement.
GGGTCGTGTTCTCTCTCACTGGCCGTCACAGAGACCCTGTGCACTATTATGTAAGGCAGTGGTTCTCAAAGTGGGCTCTGGGGACCCCCGGGGGTCCTTGAGGGGGTTCCAAGGGGATCCCCAGCAAAACGAGGAACAGTTTAAACACTTAAAACCCTGTTTTATTTTATCTTCTACTTGAAAATAGTCGATCCACAAGCTCACAACATGTCACGTTGTGAGCTTGTGGGTTGGCTATTTGTGAAACATTTTTGAAAAGATTCAAATATTTCTGAAAACACACAGATCTTCTCTTATGGGGGTCCTTGGGGGGTCCTTGGAATAACGTATTTTTAGATGTGGTTCCGTGACCAAATACATGAAGAAAGAAAGATGACATGATGTCTCATCTTACCTCTCTCGTCCCTCTCTGTTTTTGCCTGTCGTTCTTTCTCCAGTCTCTCTCTCTCAGCCTCATCTTCTTTCCTGCCTGTGGATCAATCAATCAATCAATCGATCAATCGATCATGGACCCCATTCCAGAAATATCCACTAATTGCTAATCAGCTCCATTATAAACATTGATTCTCATTAGGAGTGACAAGGAAGGACACGATCAGAAATGACTAGATTAGAGGATCAGGATCAGGATCAGGATCAGAATCAGAATCAGCTTTATCATCACAGGTTTTACACAAGTAAAAAAGTGAGTGAAATATTTCATCATGCATAGTTCCCATCGTATCGTTATTTCCATAGTAAAAAGAAGGGGAAGAAGAAGGGGGGGGGGCAAGGGGGAAGGGAGATCAAACAAAAGAACAAAAAGAACCAAACAAGTCATCTACATATGTACACATGTACCTGAGATAAGGTATAAAGGTGCGTGAGCATAGCAGCAGATGTCTACTGTCACTGTGTATGATATACTTATGGACGTTAGTTAAGGTGATAGAAAAAAACACAATAAAAAGACAAAAGTCTGTGCGTTATACATGGGATTAAGGTGCAAAATGTCAGTGTGTGCCCAGCTTAGAGGGTTTGGGGATGAAACAAGAGAGGTGAGGTTGAGATGGTTTGGGGGCGTGTGCAGAGGAGGGATGATGAGGGGTACACTGGGAGAAGGATGCTGAAGATGGAGCTGCCAGGCAAGAGGAGAAGAGGAAGGCCAAAGAGGAGGTTTATGGATGGGGTGAGAGGACATCCGTGGAAGATGCAGAAAACGGAACCAGATGGAATCAGATGCTCTACAAGCTCACCACTCTTCAGAAGTAGCTTGTAGATCGGTTATTTTCGGCAAAGAGATTTGGTGTAAAGGGAGGGGATCAAGTACAGACCCCTGGAAGACCCCAAAGAATAATATAGGATTCAAGAAAACTGTCTGGGGTCAGTGGGGTCAGTGGGGAGGCCACAGAGAAGCCAGAGTAGACATAGTGAAAATGATCCCAGAAGTGTTTTAAAGTGAATTTGTGTACTTACTTTGCCCATAGTCATAATCATCATACCAGGTGCTCTCATCAGGAGGAGCGACCGTGGGCTCGTCTGTATAAAAGAGGAGAAAACATGATGAGTCACTCCTCCTCATAATGACCATTCACTCCTCCAGTCCTCACACGTTTTACCAGGTTTGGAACTCTGAAGCTCCAACCAATAATATTCTGATAAAAAAAAAAACACAAGCATAAAAACTGTCAAAAGAGTTTAAACATTTGGTTCAGTAAAAATCTATGAAACATGGGGAAGCTGTAGTACAAAGAAAAGAGGCGAGTTTTAAGCTTACTGTAGATTTAAACGTGTCCAGTGAGTCAACTTCCTCTAACAGAAAATTCTAAATAAAAAAATGTATAGATCAGATGTTCTCAAAGTGGGGTCCTTGAGGGGGTTTCAGGGGGTCCCCTGCCAAATGATTGATTGTTGTGAACCAAATGGACCCGTATGTGTCTGTAACTCTGAGAGTGTAACAATGGAACCAAATGGACCCGTACTTAAGTACAATTCTGAGGTCCTTTTACTTTACTTTACTTTGCAAATGTTGTACTTTTGACTCCGCTACAAGTATTTGAAAACTTTGGTTACAAGTTACTTTGTAGATTTAAATGATTATAACAAAACAAGGCCTGTTTTATACTGTATCTATCCAATCTACAAGCTCACGACGTGTCGCACCACGTCACATTGTTGTGAGCTTGTAGATCTGCTATTTTCAAAAGATTTTAGTTTTGGCATTTTATACTGTAAGTTTTGATGCTAATACGTGTGTACCTTTACTTTAAGCAAAAAATCGTAGTACTGACAAATGCATCCTGTGCAGCTTATGATTTGTTTTTTTTTAAAGGAAAGAGAAAAAAAAGAATAACTTCTTTGGCCTTTGGAGTTTTCTTTGGCCTGAGATGATGCAGAACTTGCATAACACCAGATAAAGATATCTACTTTGGATGCTAATAACAAAAATTCCTCTGATGAAAATCAGATGGGGCTTTCGTAACATCTTGAGCGTAACCGAGCATTCCAAATTGCAAACATCAGTGTCGAAAATGAAAAATTAGACCGGTCTGCAAAAGTAACGGAAAATCACACACACACACACACACACACACACACACACACACACACACACACACACACACACACACACACACACACACACACACACACACACACACACACACACACACACGCACACACACGCGCACACACACACACACAGAATCTAAGTTAGGTGACTCATGCACTCTCAAAATGCTCCGCTCTCCAGCAGCAGCAGACACCAGATCTTCTGCAGACATTTTAGGAGATTATACGTCTTTCTTGAACTCTCCAAGCTGTACAAATAACGCTGTAACGCGTTAGCACCGCCTTGATTCCTGCGACCACAACAACCCGCTGTTTGCAACCGGCGTAAACTCTGGCCGTCGCATTGCAGCAGCGTGTCATTAAATGTACAGCAGTTAAACGTTTTAATTCACATTTACAAGAACTACGGTATAACAGGGTTGTTGCCTGATGACAGGGTTTTTATGCTCGCATATGAAACCGCGACGGCTCTGTGTTGACTGTGTGGGACGCAGTCAGACAGTAGCAGCTAGACTGCAGCCACTCTAGTTAAAAAGTAGGACAGCTTAGCTCATAGAAACATGACTCTGTTCCCCATGTGCTGCTGAAGTGCTTAAATATGAACTCTCATACCGTTCCACCCATGCAGTTATACAGTCTATGGTTCACACTGGCAGCTACAAAGATACAGGCTACCGTTCATTTTCAATGAAAGCCAGCGACAAAGATACATTAGATAGATACACACATACATACATACAGTGACGTTTGTAGCTGCTACTAGCCATGGTTCACATGACGCTTGTATACAAGCGTCATGGTGCCGAGTCCCCCTGGTCTAAAGTTGTGTTCGATTTTTTCACATTGCCATCTCTCACATAAACATAAACGTTCAGATTTCAAATATAAAGTGCTTACCACCGAGCCACGGATGTTACAAGGCGATGCGGACCGCGATGAGTACCCGTATCTCCCGTATTGTTCAATAAAAAGCATTTTAATCCCATCGCCGGCCATTTTCTCCAAATTGTCTCCGATACTTTCAACCATGCGACACTAATGGTTGGGAGGTGTATTGCACTCTGATACATTACAAAACAAAAAAAAACCCCAAAAAAATGGCCGGCGATGGGATTAAAATGCTTTTTATTGAACAATACGGGAGATACGGGTACTCATCGCGGTCCGCATCGCCTTGTAACATCCGTGGCTCGGTGGTAAGCACTTTATATTTGAAATCTGAACGTTTATGTTTATGTGAGAGATGGCAATGTGAAAAAATCGAACACAACTTTAGACCAGGGGGACTCGGCACCATGACTGTCATGGTATGACAGTCATGTTTCAGGGCTATAGCTGCTACCAAAGCAACACAACGCCGGGATCTCCAGTATGACCCAAGTTATTTGAATAAGTTAGCCTTGCCGAGCCACAAAGCTACACATATGCTGTGTATCTTCAGTGGTGGAAAAAGTACTCAAATGTTTTACTTTAAGTAAAAGAATAAATACTGCCATTTAGAAGTACTCTGTTACAAGTAAAAGTCCGGAATTAAAAATGTACTTAAAGGGATACTTCACTCTCGGGCCGGGGACACATTTAAAAAAAATATAAAAAATAAATGAAAAAAGTTATGGAAAATTCATGGCCCCCTCACACATTAGTAGGACACTGCGTGTCGTGAGGGGGCCATGAATTTTCCATAACTTTTTTCATTTATTTTTAATATTTTTTTTAAATGTGTCCCCGGCCCGAGAGTGAAGTATCCCTTTAAGTAAAAGTACAAAAGTATTGGTATCAAAATGTACTTAAAGTACCAAAAGTAAAAGTACTTACATGTATGTTTTAAAATATAATAATTTATATCTGCAAAGTAACTAGTAACTAAAGTTGTCAAATAATTGTAGTGGAGTAAAAGTGCAATATTGGCCTCTGAGATGTGGTGGAGTAGAAGTAAAAGTATAGAAAATTGGAAATACTCAAGTAAAGTAAAAGTACCTCAAAATTGTACTTAAGTACAGTACTTGAGTAAATGTACTTAGTTACTTTCCACCACTGTGTATCTTTGTATCTTTGTATTTTTTTGTATCTGTCAGTGTGAACGTATAGGGCTCAGATGGATATTTCATATGTAGCGTATGAGTCTATAACTGCACTCCTGAATTCCCTCCTTTTAGAATTCGATTTGTTTAAAACAGAGGAGTGAGGACGCTCGGGTGGCGCAGTGGTTAAGTCACTGCCCACCACCACGGAGGTTGTGGGTTCGACTCCACCGTGGTGCATCCGGCTCTGTCGAGCGTCTACACACCAACACAATTGGCCCGTGTTCGGGGGAGGGAAGCCGGGCGGGGAGGGTGGTATCGGTCATTGCATGTACTCCTACGGGCTGGGCTCCTCACTGGCAGGTGAGTCAGAAGGATACAGACAGTAGTGACAACACACAGAGATGTGTGTGGGGAGGAATCAATTGGCATAATGACTGAAAAATGAAAAATTGGGGAGAAAAAGGGGTACAAAATATCTGTCTACACTAAATGTTTAGAAGAAAAAAAAAACACAAGGGTGAACTATTTTCAATCAAATAGTTAAATTGCAATATTATCCAACATAAATATCATACATATCAGTCTAAATTTCCCAAAAAGGAAATGCATGTATTTGATTCAGTCTGACCAGAAGCAGGGACAAAACAGATCCCCACCGGCCATAAAAATGAATGACCAGAGATTTAAAATTGACTGGAAATAGTCTCTTTGACTGATTGTTTGTGTGAAACATTCACATGTAGTTACTAACTACAACAGGTACTTATACCTGTTTCTATTATCATGTTATATTATGTTACATTATATTATATTATTATAGTTTCTATTGAGTAGCTAATTACCAGTTACAGTTTCTATTATTATATGATCTAATATAATATAATTTAATATAATATTATATTGTATTAAATTAAATTACATTATATAGTATTACATATTGAGTAGTTACTTACCTGTTACAGTTTCTATTTCTATTTCAGGGCTGACCTCTTTGCCGTCGGGGAAGGGAAGGTTTTCTGGCACTTCATCTACAGGAATGAAGAGAACACATTGATTGATCTGATTGAATGAATGAATACTTTATTAGCAAGTTACGGCAACCAGTACAGTTACAAAAGCTTTGCTAAAAGGCCCTCAAGGGCCCATTGTAGTCCTGCATGATGAAATGAAAACAGGAAAGATGAGACTTGTTGTGTGGAGATGTGTTCCCCCATCATGATGTGTTTCCCTGGTTATGTTTAGGCATCAGGTTATAGAGAGTGGTGGATACATACACTAGGGGGGGGAACACAAATCCGAGGGGGAACGAATGTCAACACGACACAGGGATCTGGAGTATGACCCAAGATATTTGAGTAAGTAAGCCTTGCCGAGCCATGTGGGAGGAGCCCATCTCCTGTTTCTGTAGCGCGTCATCCCAAAGCCTAAACCACTTGTGCAAGTGGCCAGTAGCCACTTTAGATGCAGTTGGGGCAAACGCTCTCGCCAAAACATGATTTACTATTCTGTGCCTATCCCTATCGGCACATAACTCTATCGGTACATAACTCTATCGGTACATAACTCTGAAGGCGCTGAGTCGGCTCAAGTTAACTCCGCAACGTTCGGCACGGCAATTCGCTCGCTTTAGCTCGCTCGGCGGTGCCTCTCGTGACTCAAGTTCGCCCTCTGTTGCGGTCAAAAACTATACTTTATCGGCCCAAAAAAATAGTCTGCAGTTGTTGTAGACGAGAGGCAGTTCCGCCTTCGTCACAGAAGCGGGGCGTGGTTAAAGCACAAGTGGTAGAGGCTTTGGTACTTATTTGAGTGGGTTGTGTCATTTCCGAGCCCTGTTTGCTAAATAAGCTTTAAAGCCACAGTACAACGCATCGCAATGCAAAACATAATTTTTTTTTCAGATGGGGTCCGTGGTCAAATACCCTATATATACATTTGGGGGTCCCTGACATGAAAAGGTTTGAGAACCACTGCTCTAGAAGCTGGACCATCCACTGGGCTGTGTGGGAGGGGGGGGGGGGGGGGGGGGGAGAGACCTGTGGAAAAGGCTGAGGTAGCAGTCCAGTGGAAAGCCAGCGTCATAAAAACATCATCATCATCATCTCCTCTCTATCAGCAGTAAAACATGTGTCTGTCCAGTAGGATGAGAGTCACATCTGACTGACAACATATTTCCATAATCAGACCTGCTGCTGGAAACAAAAAAAAACTTAATCCCCTGTAAATCTTACAGGGGATTAAGTGTTCTTAAAGTTCTTAACCCTTCTCTAAATTCTTAACCCTTTCTCTAAGTTCTTAACCCTTAGAGAACTGGACTTACAACTGTACTTTGACCACTTTTTCCGTCTGCATCAAATCTCTTCGCCAAAAATAGCGATCTACAAATTATAGCGATCTGTATAGATCTACAAGCTCACAATGTGAGCTTGTAGGTCGGCTAATTTTGGCTAATGCTCCCACCCCTCAGAATATGGACGCTGGGGTTCAAGTGGTGGAGTGGAGAGAACCTGTAATAAAAGCTTGTACAGTGTGCAGTGTATGCACAAGTTAGCATGATATGTTCAAGGTTCAAGGTTACTTTATTTTGTCTCCCTTGGCTGCATACATACACACAATACAATACAGTACAAAAAATGTTTTTTTAACTGTAACTATCGATGTGTTTCTTTACGCGATTATTCTATCGATTACTTTTTCGATTCATCAAATAATGGAGAAGCATGTTTTTCTTCTGTGTCTTTTTTATATACCAACGAATCCATGTGAAAATTATTCTAATTTATTTATTTTATAAATCGACCAAATTGATTAGTGTGATTGACCACTTAAGCCCTATTTAATTAATACTCTGTCGTACATCAGTGTATCAGTGTATAACGTGTCACAATAAAAAACTAAACAAACAAAAGAACTGTTTCACAGAAACAATGTAACGACTTTAGTGTGGTTCTTCATATTGATACGGTGTCAGGGTTAGTTTTCAAAGCAGTGGGAGTACAGTTAGGAGTCAAGTCCTTTGTGTCATTGGTAGACCTTGAAAAGGTCAATCATGCTTTTATTTCATCACGCCTAGACTACTGCAACTCCCTATACTCCGGCCGCAGCGAAAAAAGATTTATCCCGTTAACAATTAGTTCAGAACTCTGCCACAAGATTGTTAACAAATACTAAGAAGCGTGACCATGACATTTGGCATCCCAGTAGTCTCTTAACATGGTGTCAAACGTACATTTGGTATCCCAGTAATCTCTTAATGTGGTGTCATACGTACATTTGGCATCCCAGTAATCTCTTAACATGGTGTCATACGTATATTTGGCATCCCAGTGATCTCTTAACATGGTGTCATACGTATATTTGGCATCCCAGTAATCTCTTAACATGGTGTCATATGTACATTTGGCGTCCCAGTATTCTCTTAACATGGTGTCAAACGTACATTTGGCATCCCAGTAATCTCTTAATGTGGTGTCATACGTACATTTGGCATCCCAGTAATCTCTTAACATGGTGTCATACGTATATTTGGCATCCCAGTAATCTCTTAACATGGTGTCATATGTACATTTGGCATCCCAGTATTCTCTTAACATGATGTCAAACGTACATTTGGCATCCCAGTAATCTCTTAACATGGTGTCATACGTACATTTGGCGTCCCAGTATTCTCTTAACATGGTGTCAAACGTACATTTGGCGTCCTAGTATTCTCTTAACATGGTGTCATACGTACATTTGGCATCCCAGTAATCTCCATCATCTGTGTCGGCTTTCCCGTCCACCTCGGGGGCCGGCGGAGTGGGTTCCACTCCTCGCCCGTAGTAGTCGTCGTAATCAGTCACGCCCTCCTCGGGGCGGGGGGGCTCGGTGGGCTTCTGCCGGTCATAGTAGTCGTCGTAGGCGTCCGTCACGGGGGCCGCCGGCCGCTCCGCCTCCGGGGGAGGGGCGGGGGGCGTGGTGGTGGAGCGCGGCCGCGCCGGTGACGGTGCCTGGTAGTCGTAGCCCTTCCAGTAGTCATCGTCACCTCCCGGCTGAGGCCCCTCCTCCGGGTTGTAGTCGTCGTAGGGGGCGTCGGTGTACGGAGCCTCGGGGGGTGGGGCGGGGGGCGTGGTGGTGGAGCGCGGCCACGGTGTCTGGTAGTCGTAGCCCTTCCTGTAGTCATCGTCGCCTCCCGGCTGAGGCCCCTCCTCCTCCTCTGGCTTCCAGTAGTCATCCTCTGCAGCACAGAACGTGATGAAGATGAAACAGAGATGGAGGTAGAACCCACATGGGTCATTATGGGACATTTGTGATGACATCGGTATCGACATGCAGCCCAGACAGTCCCTATTTTAGCTGATCTACAAGCATGTAGATTTTACTTTTTTTTTTATGTTTTCAAATAATAAAGTTGTTCATGTACGTTTTTGCACTTTCTGAATATGGGTAAAAACATCAGTAATCAGTGTGTGTGTGTGTGTGTGTGTGTGTGTGTGTGTGTGTGTGTGTGTGTGTGTGTGTGTGTGTGTGTGTGTGTGTGTGTGTGTGTGTGTGTGTGTGTGTCACTCACCACCGCCCTCAGGATAAGGGTAGTCTGGATAGTCAGGTTCAGCGGGCGGTTCGGTGGGGGGCTCTGAAGAGACAGACAGACAGACAGACAGACAGACAGACAGACAGACATAAGGTCAGGTGTAGTAGCAGAGTGACTCAGAGCCTCTGCCTGAAGACCAAAAAGCCTAATACCTCCCCCAGCAATGGAGGAATTCCCTCTTAGGCTAGTGGTTAAGATTAGTGATGCACCGATATATGGGCCACACATCGGTATCGGTCAACATCTGCATTTTTTGTTTTTGCTGGTTAAAGTTACAGGAGATACTGTAGGAGGCAATTATGTTGTGTTTCTGCACATTCTGAACAGTTATTTCTTATAATGAAGATGTATTTGTTTCCATGGCACAAAAGGGAGAAATAATAACACCAAAGAATAAATAAACAAACATCGGTATCAGTAACGGCTAAATTGTTATTTTAAACATCGGTATCGGCCAAGAATGTCCATATCGGTGCATCATCCCTAGTTCAGATGTTTGGCTCTAGTGTCCCATCATCCCACTGGATATGAGTCCGGTGCTTCTATGAGGAATTTTTTTCCCCAAGGGGCGGGATCAAAACAATGGCTCTGGACGCAATTGGTTAGACCCAGAGTAATTTAGAAAGAGAGTAATGACAGTAGCGTCGACTCCCATTGTAAGAATGGAATGCGGAAGTGCTCTGTCTACGTCAATGAGATAGTTCCAATGTTTGGAACTATAGCCCATAGAGGCCCGCTTTGCGGCGAGATCAAAGCGTGACGTTACTCTCTCTTCTACACTCTGGTTAGACCTACAACCAACTACCAATAACAGTCTCCCATATTTGAATACTGGGCCCTGATTGGTCACCCCGGACTTCGGGAGCAGGAAATGGATTCACAACGGAGCGGGGCCAGACCTAAATCACAGAGAGCAATTATTTTTTTGCACTGGCAGATTCGTCGGGTCCCAGACTAGGAGGTGTAGTGGGGTGGTGGTGGGAGGTGTAGTGGGGTGGTGGTGGGAGGTGTAGTGGGGTGGTGGTGGGAGGTGTAGTGGGGTGGTGGTGGGAGGTGTAGTGGGGTGGTGGTGGGAGGTGTTGTGGGGTGGTGGTCCTACCTGTGGTGGTGGGAGGTGTTGTGGGGTGGTGGTGGGAGGTGTAGTGGGGTGGTGGTGGGAGGTGTAGTGGGGTGGTGGTCCTACCTGTGGTGGTGGGAGGTGGGGTGGGGTGGTGGTGGGAGGTGTAGTGGGGTGGAGGTCCTACCTGTGGTGGTGGGAGGTGTAGTGGGGTGGTGGTGGGAGGTGTAGTGGGGTGGTGGTGGGAGGTGTTGTGGGGTGGTGGTGGGAGGTGTTGTGGGGTGGTGGTGGGAGGTGTAGTGGGGTGGTGGTCCTACCTGTGGTGGTGGTGGGAGGTGTTGTGGGGTGGTGGTGGGAGGTGTTGTGGGGTGGTGGTGGGAGGTGTTGTGGGGTGGTGGTGGGAGGTGTTGTGGGGTGGTGGTGGGAGGTGTTGTGGGGTGGTGGTCCTACCTGTGGTGGTGGGAGGTGTTGTGGGGTGGTGGTGGGAGGTGTTGTGGGGTGGTGGTCCTACCTGTGGTGGTGGGAGGTGTTGTGGGGTGGTGGTGGGAGGTGTTGTGGGGTGGTGGTGGGAGGTGTTGTGGGGTGGTGGTGGGAGGTGTTGTGGGGTGGTGGTGGGAGGTGTTGTGGGGTGGTGGTGGGAGGTGTTGTGGGGTGGTGGTGGGAGGTGTAGTGGGGTGGTGGTCCTACCTGTGGTGGTGGGAGGTGGAGGTGTAGTGGGGTGGTGGTGGGAGGTGTAGTGGGGTGGTGGTGGGAGGTGTAGTGGGGTGGTGGTCCTACCTGTGGTGGTGGGAGGTGGAGGTGTTGTGGGGTGGTGGTCCTATCTGTGGTGGTGGAGGTGTAGTGGGGTGGTGGTGGGAGGTGTAGTGGGGTAGTGGTGGGAGGTGTTGTGGGGTGGTGGTCCTATCTGTGGAGGTGGAGGTGTAGTGGGGTGGTGGTGGGAGGTGTAGTGGGGTGGTGGTGGGAGGTGTAGTGGGGTGGTGGTGGTGGGAGGTGTAGTGGGGTGGTGGTGGGAGGTGTAGTGGGGTGGTGGTCCTACCTGTGGTGGTGGGAGGTGGGGTGGTGGTGGGAGGTGTAGTGGGGTGGTGGTGGAGGTGTAGTGGGGTGGTGGTGGAGGTGTAGTGGGGTGGTGGTGGAGGTGTAGTGGGGTGGTGGTCCTACCTGTGGTGGTGGGAGGTGGGGTGGTGGTCCTGGTCTTATCCTTGTTCTTCTTGCCCTTCTTCTCAGTTTTGGGTTTCTTGGTGGCGTTGGGGTCTTTGTTCTTCTTGTCCTTCTTGTCCTTCTTCTTCTTCTTGCCTTCCTCTGGCGCTCTCCTCACCCTGCCTGGGAGGATAGAGACACGTTGGCTGAATAGACATGGATGCTATTCACAGCTATAGATTACACATACAGTACTCTCTCCATGCATGCATCACATGTATTGAAGCACTGCGTGTATTATGTCCATATGTACTGCACCTATAAGAGGTGAAGAAGCTCACAACACAAGCTCACAAGGCATGGTAAACGCAACACGTTGTTGTGAGCATTGTGAGCTATGTATAATTACCTTGGCTACTGTAACGTTTGAATTTCCCCCTGGGGAAGGTGGTGGAATGTAATGTAATGTAATGTAATGTAATGTAATGTAATCCAAAGGAAGTTTTTGTTTCATTTATAAGATGGAAGAGAGACAGGACACTCAAGTCTGATTTATACTTAGTTGCACGTTGGTGTCTCGCACAGAAAATAGCTGATCTACAAGCTCACAAGTCACAAAGCGTTGTGAGCTTGCAATTTTGGGTCTGAGACACCACGCTCCACCACGTGTAAACCAGGCTTCAGAACAGAGAGAGGGTGAAGGACAAGCAGCTGGCATATATATACTATTATCTCATATATCATAATATACGTATAATATATACTGTATATATATCATACAAAACACTGCTGTTGACCTACAAAGCAACCAAAGGTATGGCACGTACCCCATATCTTCAAAGCCTGATCCAACCCTACAACCCCTCCCTCCCGCTCACAGATCAGCTAAACTAACACTAAAACATCCGGGACAACGCTCCACATGTTCCAGACTCTTCTCCCTGCTGGCTCCCAAACTGTGGAACAAACTCCCAATTTTCCGCCGTAATCTGAAGACTCGTCCCTTCAGACTCCACCTTTTAGCCTGTATAGCACTTGACCTAGCCTTGACGACCATGCTCTTATGCAAAGGTTAAAATGTTATTTTAATTTAGCATGTTATTTAGACAGATGCTAGGTCAACGCTCCACATGTCCCAGTTTTAATGTCTTAACTCCTGAGGCTGTGTAGCTGCTGTGCTGTTTTAGCGCACAATGAATTTCACATGCCTTTTGTAATTGGTACTGCTGACAAATAAAGTTGAACCTTGAACCTTGAACCTTGAGCTGGAAAACAACCAGTGACCCTGGCATTTGGTTTATCTGGTCACCTATATCAGCACGCCATTAATTCTTACATGTTTTGCCTTATTTTAATTTTTGTATTGATTGATTGTTTGATTGAATACTTCGTCAAAAAATTTAAACAGCATGAAGGTACAATAAGCTATGTTGCGATATTGTAACATCAAATGATACATTCCATTCCATACTGAACTGCTCTGTCAGAATTCAGCACAACCCTGGGAATCTGAGACGACCAGTTAAAGGAGCACTTCACCTATTTTCAACCTTATCTTCATATACAGTAACTCCTCAGTAATGCTCATTATAAGATGTCACCATGTCTGTCTCCTCACTCTGTGTCTCAGAGGAGGGCTGTGGACGGTTCAGAAACCCGTCTGCCAGTGACAAAGGTTGTGGTACTTATCTGGTCTACTAGCAGTACCAGAGACCACAAGATATTTGGCAAGATTTGTGAGATTGGCTCCGGAAAAACAGACAATCAGACAGACAGACAGACAGACAGACAGACAGACAGACAGACAGACAGACAGACAGACAGACAGTTATAAGCAGCTAGCCTCCTATAGAGCTACATCATAAAACCTTTTATTATTCATTAGTTTTCCAGCATGAAGGTAAACATCATCACATTCTTTCTTTTTTTTAAAAACAAATGGAACGGTGGGTTTGTGTGGTTAATGATCAGATTCTTCCACTGTCCATTCCAGTGTAGTGAATGTAGGCTGTAATCAGCACTATTCATTCATCGACACACACACACACACACACACACACACACACACACACACACACACACACACACACACACACACACACACACACACACACACACACACACACACACACACACACACACACACACACACACACACACACACACACACACACACACACACACACACACAGGCTCAGTGGAAAAGTCTGGAGGATCACTCTCTCCTCTGCTTTTGGGCAGAAACCTTGTATCTCCATATTTCAGCTTTTGATTCTTTTCTTTTTTCATAAATGAATGCCCTACTTGGTCGTAGAGCAGTGTCGCACAAAAGTAGCGAAAATAGCCGATCTACAAGCTCACAACGCTTTGTATCACGATGTGTTGTGAGCTTGGAGATCTGCAAAAAAAAATCTCCACTTATTTTGAAAGGTTTTGAAGGTGAAAGTTAAAGTGGTGAAGTGAGTCTGTTTTTATAATCATATGAACCAATGAAAACTGAAATTAACAAGCAAGCTAAATAATAACTACACACTGGATCCATTGGAACACAGGTTGTTTTTTAAACAGTAACTTACAAGGTTTCTAGCAGACAGTGACGTCTGGAGAAAGACTGTGTTCCATTGTAGAGAGTGTGGAGAAGAGCCTGGTGTGTGTGTGTGTGTGTGTGTGTGTGTGTGTGTGTGTGTGTGTGTGTGTGTGTGTGTGTGTGTGTGTGTGTGTGTGTGTGTGTGTGTGTGTTACCTGTGCCAAACACACTCCCTTCACCTGTTGGGGCCCAGATGTGGTATAGACACACAGGTCAACATCTGGACTGACTAATCCTGGCTGGACTTGTCAGAGAATGAATGAGTGTGTGTGTGTGTGTGTGTGTGTGTGTGTGTGTGTGTGTGTGTGTGTGTGTGCGTGCGTGCGTGCGTGCGTGCGTGCGTGCGTGCGTGCGTGCGTGCGTGCGTGCGCGTGCGTGTGAGTGTGAGTGTGTGTGTGTGTGTGTGTGTGTGTGTGTGTGTGTGTCTGTGCGTGTGTGTGTGTCCTTGGCCATATTAGGGGACAAACGTAACCCTAACCCCTAGTATGGCATAATGTCAGGAATGCTGTATATACTTGGGGACAAAATTGACTGAATTTCACAGAGTTTCCTGAGTCAGCCAGATGAGTCAATGTAAACTCCCCCAAAGTGTGTGTGTGTGTGTGTGTGTGTGTGTGTGTGTGTGTGTGTGTGTGTGTGTGTGTGTGTGTGTGTGTGTGTGTGTGTGTGTGTGTGTGTGTGTGTGTGTGTGTGTGTGTGTGTGTCATTCTCTCTCTCTCTAATACAGAATACACACACATTAAATCCAAATACTATATAAATAATGACACGTTTAACATGATTATTACCACAAACACATCCTCATGTGTTCCTCTTACCTGCCAGGTGAGAAGAATCCTCCTCCTCCGCGTTCCTCCTCACCTTGATGTGTGAGTCTGATACGTCCAGCAGTTCCTCCTCTCTGCCCGGGTCGTCCGGTGATTCCTCCTCCTCTCCCCCCGTCCCCCCGTGGAGGAGGAGGAGGAGGTGGTGGAGGTCTCCTCCTGCGTCTCCCTGGTCTCCTCCAGCCTGCTGGAGAGAGGAGAGGAGCCCCCCGGCGCTGTGCCCTCCCCTGGGGAGCAGCACGCAGCACAGGGCCAGCAGAGCCAGCGCAGTCTGAGCCTTCATCCTCCTGATCACTAGATCTACCAACCCTCCCTCACACAGCCTGATCACTATAGATCTACCAACCCTCCCTCACACAGCCTGATCACTATAGATCTACCAACCCTCCCTCACACAGCCTGATCACTATAGATCTACCAACCCTCACAGCCTCAACCTTAAGGCTCTGGTTCTGTCTCTGCTGCTCCTTTTGTTCCAAACCTCTCTCTCTCTCTCTGCTGAGTGGATGGAGCTGGTATAGATTATAGATTATACTGATCCAGTATCAGCTCCACTTAGTAGCTCCGTAGTTGTAGTTGTTCTGCTTCAACTCCTCCTTTGAAAAACAGAGGTTCTGCACAGGATGTGAGACGTTCCTCCTCAGTTCTTCTTAGTCCTTATTGCTGCTGGTTGCCATGTGCTTCCTTCCACACGTTCACTGTTCACTCCACCATGCAGGGACTAGGAGCTCCACACACTACCACACCACACACACACCACACCGATGAGACACAGCCTCTGCTGTGAGACCCAGACGCAAGACTGCAGGCAAGACACGCGCACACATGCACACACACACACACACACACACACACACACACACACACACACACACACACACACACACACACACACACACACACACACACACACACACACACACACACACACACACACACACACACACACACACACACACACACACAGGGCCAGACAGACACAGAGAGATGGAGTGGGAGGGGGGAGGGATAGCCACAGGGAGGGGAGGAGATTGGAGCCACAACAGCAATCCAGCCCCAGGAAAAGGAGCGGGTTGGTCGTGTTATAATTCCCAGTGTGTGTGTGTGTGTGTGTGTGTGTGTGTGTGTGTGTGTGTGTGTGTGTGTTTGTGTGTGTGCAGAGCGCTGGTCAGCTGACTAAACAACCGGAGGCCGTAGAATGAATCCCCTTCAACTCACCTGGCCCACGAGTAACTACAGGTGTCAGACATTCAGACAATAGACAACAGACGGGGGGAGAGGGGGGGGGGGGTTAAGTGGGAGGAGGCTCTAGAGCAGTGTCTCCCAAACTTTATGGGCTGTGACCCATTTTATGGGTCACGAAAAAGGAAAGGAAATGGAAATGAAAAAGCAAATAAGAAAAGTTTAAGATCGGCTATTTGAAGCGACGCAATGTGAGCTTGTAGATCTGATATTTTCAAACAACAACACAAATCTAGTACGGGGCTCCCTGGCACACAACATTTTCAGATGGGGGTGAGGGGGACAAATACATATTAATTTGGGGGTCCATGACATGAAAATATTTGAGAACCACTGGTTTAAAGAGGTGGTGCCATGGTTTTGCACTTTTTCTGTTTTTCATGTGTCTATGAGGTTGATAGAACTTCATTAAGCCCCCTGGTGGTGTTTTTATGGTGTTTTATGTCTTCTCTGACTATTTTGAGTTTCTACCTGGAGGCTGAAACCTTGAGGGTCAAACGTGCCAATAGAGAAACAGCGCTTTAGTGACATAGTAAAAACATACCCTCCCCCTCATTATCATAGCACAACAGGTGTGGGCATGAGGAGGAGGAGGGACTAGGACAGGTGGGTGGTGCTAAGGTGGTGGAGGAGGTGCGAAGGTGAGAACCAGGAATACTTAATGAACTGGAGGCGTGTCCACATAAAAACATAATTTTAACAATTTCTGTACACTTTTTTGAAAAGAATCTTCCTCCTAGTAAAACCATAATACCTGATGATTATGTTTTTTTTTTTGGGGGGGGGGGGGGATCACTGAAAATCACGGCACCCCGTCTTTAAATAATGAACTTTTATTGTTTTTGGAAGTAAGCCCAAATAAGCAAGTACACACTAGAAACAAGCCCCCCCAAAAAAACGCAAACCGCAACTACCAATATTTACAAGTTACTTTACAGAAAAACAAGCCCAAAGTCGCTTATAATAAGCGGACATGGCAACACTGCTTGCAACTCCGGGTTCAAGAAAAGGAGAGAGATAGAGAGAAGGTCAGTGCTCTCTGTCTGTCTGTCTGTCTGTCTGTCTCTCACTCTCTCACTCTCTCTCTCTCTCTCTCTCTCTCTCTCTCTCTCTCTCTCTCTCTCTCTCTCTGTCTCTCTGTCTCTCTCTCTCTCTCTCTCTCTCTCTCTCTCTCAGATTGTGATGCATTCCTCTAGACTAAACGTCCTCCAACCAAAGCACCACCAGCACCGACCTTAATGGGACTCACTCACTCCCACCACACTGAATTCCACATGAGGGGGAGGAGGGAGGTGTGTGTGTGTGTGTGCATGCGTGTGTGTCTGTGTGCGTGCGTGCGTGCGTGCGTGCGTGCGTGCGTGCGTGCGTGCGTGCGTGCGTGCGTGCGTGTGTGTGCACGTGCTAAGTTAAACAATATCAAACTTTAGTAATCATTAGGGAATGGAATTCATTGAAGGAAAAATGAAAACTATCTGCATGGAAAAGAAAAGAACATAAATCCCTCTCAGGGTCTAAAGCAGCGTTGTGTTTTGATTGGGTCAGGCTGCTCTGCATGGTGTTCCTGTGTTTTGATTGGGTCACGCTGCTCTGCATGGTGTTCCTGCTGAAGAGGTTTGTTCTGTCTGTCTGGAGAACAACTTATGAGGGTTCAGCAGCAATGTTACCAGGTTCTGTGAGAGAAACAAGCAAGCAGCTGGTCTATGAAAACAAGCCCAAAAGAAGCGACTATTACAGGCCACACGAGCACTTTAAACCTATATCGGCTATAGCTTGTAGATCTGCTATTTTCTAAAATAATCTTGAAATGAAATGTGAAATATTTGGATGAGTTTTTGAAACATTTTAACAACACAAATCTGGTACGGGGCTCCCTGGCACCTTTTCAGATGGGGGTCCGCAGACACATACTGACATACCGGGTCCTTGATGACATGAAAATGTTTGAGAACCACTGGTTTAAACAACTTTTAGGAAACAAGCCCAAATAAGCAACTAGGCCTAGTCTTTAGAAACAAGCCCCCCCCAAAAAAAACGCAACCCGAAACTATCAATATTTACGAGCCACTTTACAGAAAAACAAACCCTAAGTCGCTTATAAACAGACATGGCAACACTGTTCAGCAGCATGGTGGAACAACAGCACGCACACGCACACACACACACACACACACACACACACACACACACACACACACACACACACACACACACACACACACACAGGACAGCACAAGTGCTTGAGCAGATGACCCACTTATAGCCCCAGACCCAAAACAGATATTTATCTTGTCTGTCTGTCTGTCTGTCTGTCTGTCTGTCTGTCTGTCTGTCTGTCTGTCTGTCTGTCTGTCTGTCTGTCTGTCTGTCTGTCTGTCTGTCTGTCTGTCTGTCTGTCTGTCTGTCTGTCTGTCCGGGACCCACTAAAAAGAAAATATTATATAATCTACCATTCTGGCATCCCATCCAGTTAGAGAATGGGAATCTGTCTTGAGAGATTATTGGGCTCACAACACATCCTATCGTGACACGTTATGTGAGCTTGCAGATCTGCAATTTTTCAGTACTTACATTAGATGTTTTTTTTATGTATGAAGTTGTTTTTATCTTTTGAAATAATTACAAAAATATGACTAACAACCCAAAAAACAAAAAAAAAAAAAAAAAGTGTCCCGACCAAGTGTTAGGGAAACCCTGCTTTAGACCCCCCCCCCCCCCCCCCTCCAGTGTCTGAACAGTGTCCTGGGCTCCAAACAGAACAGTGGACACATGGTATAATTAAGTGCTAATCCCCAGGCCCTCCCAGACAGGGTCTTTTAACCACCTAAACCCTATACTTAATTGACCGTATTCTCATGGCACACCTATACTTAGAGTTGACCTGTTTTCCGAGGGCTACGCTAAATATCTGATATCCGATCTACAAGCTCAAGAAGATCTACTTTTACTCAGTGGTGGGAGAAGTACTCGCATTTTTTTTACTTACGTAAAAGTATCAATACTGCAATGTAGAAACACTCTGTTACAACTCTGGTAATGAACACAACTACATACAGCAGGGGTCTTCAACCTTTTCAGGCCAAGGACCCCCTAGCTGAGAGAGAGATGAAGCAGGGACCCCCTCTATATTGTATAAAATTGTGTTTCAGATTAAACTTTTTTTTGTTTACTTGGTCTGCTCTTTTTTCCCCTCTACACCTATACCTCTTTACCAAAAATAGCAGATCTACAAGGTCACAACGCCTCGCAGTGCGAGGCGTTGTGAACTTGTAGATCTGTTTGTTTGTGGGGCAGTCAGGGCATTTGGGGGGGGCATTGCCCCCCCTTGCCTATGCCTAGATCCAGCCCTGGTGGCATTTCTTCCTCTGCCTAGTGGGAATGTGCGTGCAAAGTTTCACGGCAATCGGACGCTGCGTTCATGATTTGCGGCATTTCGTTCGAAAAGGAGCCACTCCTGAAAACTTTGGATGCCAATCTTAGCCAATCAGAATGGAATATGAAAAATGGGACAGATCCACGTTGATCACATGACTATAGAGATAATGCGAACCGATTTGCGTGATGTTTGGACAAATCTGTAGGAGTAATATAAAAAAAGAAAATTGGCAAAAATTGGCAGACGGATGGACACACAGACAGATGGACAGGGTGCAAAACATAGTCTCTTTCTGCCATGTAAACTCAAACGACGATGACCACAAAAAAAACAACCAGAAGACCACAACAGTGCAACAATATAAAGTGCACACATGTATGGTAAATAGAACCAAACTCTACATCTGTGTTTAAGACGTTGAGTGTATGTGCAAACAATCAACTCTGTATGTGCAAAGCTATTTATGTGCAAACGTTATGTGCAAATATTTCTAAAGATGATCACTGGTTTGGTTCTGTAGCAGACAATCCTTAAGACGATGCTTAAAGGATGCAAATATTGGACATTCTCTAAATTTATCTACAAGCTTGTAGATCGGCAAGTGGTCAACTGCTCAGGTCTTTCCCTTATTGTTAGAATATGGACTAGCCTCCCACAAATCCTCACAGATGGAGTCTTAATCTTGAACTTATTTTGTTTTCTATTTGATCTTCTCTTTGTGAATGTTGTGACTCTTTTATATAATGCACAAATAATGGTTAAGACGAGGGTGTAACCCCCATGTTATTGTAATGAAAGAGTCAGCAAAGTTATCATTAGTGCTTCATGCTTACAGATCAACATATTTATTCACCAAAAGAAATGGGACGACTGCTGCATCACATGTGGCTCATGAAACCAATTATTCAGATCTTTGTTTTGTTTGTAGGATATAAATGTACTCTGATCAAAATCAGACTGCTTTCTGGAACAGAGTTCCATATTGCAAGCTTAAATGTGAAAAAACTGAACAGTTGTCTACAACCTATTAACTAGAAAAGCACCAAGATCTCCACCAGGCCAGGTTGGCTACCCAGGGCCAGTGAATCATAGCCAATCTGAATGGAATATGAAAACATCTGATTTGTGAGTTTTGGGCAAAAAATCTGTAGGAGTAGTAGCAAACAGTGTGTTTTGAAGCAGCACAAATGGGGCGTTGCGTCATGATCCAAGGAATCCAGCAGGGAAGCTAGTTTATAATGTACGTTGTTACTGTCCGCCACAGCACATGCCTATGTCTATGCATAATGTAGCAGGTATATAATATATTGAATGCATTCCACAGCACATGCATATATGCGTGCATATGCGTGCATATGCGTGTGTGCGTGCGCACGCGCACACACATTCACATGCACACGCACACACACACACACACACGCACACGCACACGCACACGCACACACACACACTTATGTGATAAAGTAATTTCTTCATACCTCTGAAACCAACAGAACAAAATTAAACCAAAACTGACAAAAGGTCAATAATGTGTCATCATCAAGGAGGCTTGAACCTGTAAAAGGGTCTGTGTGTGTGTGTGCAGATCCCAGTCCAACTATGAGTCAAGCTGCAAAGAATCCAGAGTACAGTGAGGTCAAACAGAAAGGTCATTCTATTTGGCAGGGCTGTGGAAGCACAGTGAGGAGTTAGCTGACATATGCCTTCATACCCCCGCCCCCCCCCCCCCCCCCACAACTTTTGAATTTGATTCAAAAGACTATGACTAAAACTTAATCAAAATTTGCTGTCAAAATCAACACTACAGCGATGACTACTATCAGAATATAGAGCTATTTAACACTTATTTGAACAAAAGAATATATGTAATTACGCATCATTTATAAAGAAATAATAATAAACGTAATTCACGAAGCTATTTTGGAAACATGGTTACAAAGTCCTTTACAATGGCATTTATACTCCCTTTAATGAAGACATATCACACCCCTTTTTAACGAACAATGGCTATAAAGTATAAACTAGTGGAAAACTACAGTTGTGTGTGAGATGTGAGAGAAGCTCTTCTACAAGCAGTGGTTACGTGGAGGTTTGAACGACCGCCCTGGGAAAAAAAGATAAAAGCAGTGAGGAAACAATATGTGGGTCTTTCTTTCTTGGTGATTATGTGTCTGTCTGTCTGTCTGTGACAGGAGGAAAAAGACTGAAGACCTGCCAGGTCCAGATAAGAAGAACTATCAGTTAGTAAAAATGTCTCAAACATGTGACCGTCGACACATTTTAAATCTTAGACATGTCTAGGATGGAACTACAGAAGATTTGATTAATAAATGTTGAGCTGGACCCAAAACTTTTCCTATTAGGTCTTTATCCAGCTGGCCACAAGATAAATTTAGATCTATGTTTATTACAAGCAAAAAGGACTATTGCTTTATCATGGAAAAAGATTGGCAAACCAAGCATCGCTCAGTGGTTTAAGGGGTTAACTGTGTGCCTTCCTTTGGAAACATTCACTTGCACTCTAAGAGATAAACAAGAGTTGTTTAAAAGAATATGGGGACGATTTATTCAGTAAGGACAATGATCTGTCTCATCTGATTCTGGAGCTGGGTAATTATACTCTCTGCAGATGTTTGACCCTCACACCTACGTTGCACCGCCGATCTGACTGATATGCCCATATATGGAGATCTCTGTATCTGTCAGTCCTTGTCCCTTTTATGCCCATATTTAAATGACATCCCTGATGTCATCGGTATATGCCCAAATATGGGCATGCCCCCTTTTGTGCCCATATATGGAGCTGACAGATTTCTTTGCTGATGCCATGACGACACATTGAGTTTAGACAACACACTCCATATTAGGGCGTAGCTGCATTGGGAACTCCTAATATGGTTATGGCTGAGTCGGAGTGACATGAGTGTGACATCAGAGGTCCATCCTCCCTTTTTTCCTCCATGTGCACTTCACCCATCTTCAACCTTACATCCAGGTCCTCACTAATGCTCGTAATAAGATCATAATTTCCGTCTACTCACTGTGTGTCTCATTGGTGGGCTATGTACAGTTCAGAACCTTCCTCCAGTGACATCATGCATGGGGATTCCAAGTTAATGGAAACTACAGCCTTTCTCTCTTTCTTCCATTTAGCATTCTGAAATAGAATAATAGCATTTGTGGATTATGGGGTCGACACGCACTGATATTTTGCACCTTAATCCCATGTCTTTTTTATTGTGTTTTTTTCTAGCAACTTCACTAACGTCCATCATGCACACAGTATACTGTACGTCTGCTGCTATGCTCACGCACCTTTATATCTTATCTCAGATACCATGTGTAAATATGTATATAACCTGTTTTTTTGTTCTCTTGTTTGATCTCCCTTCCCCCTTGACCCCCCCCCCCCCCCCCCTCTTCTTCTTCTTCCTTTTCTTTTTTCTATGGAAATAACGATATGATGGGAACTATGCACAAAAACTTCTGTAAACCTGTGATGTGACAATAAAGCTGATTCTGATTGTAGAAGCCATTGTTCTTGCATCAATAGAAATGAGCACAGATAAATGTTATGGGAGGTTTCCTCCCTTATATGACACACAGTGAGCAGACAGAACTGGTGCCATTTTATAATGAGCATTAGTGAGGGACAATTATATGAAAGTTAAAGGTGAAAATGGGGTCGTCCCCTAGGGAGACAGACATGTGGTAATAATTTGATGACAGACGGAAAGATGCTAATGACTCGGGTAGGAGACTCTACAAGTCTCCTACTGGAGACTGCGCCGGTCATCAAATTATTGGCTTAGGAATGAGACAAAAACAAAACAATATCCATGAATTCAAGGCTTCATTGGGTGTGTAATTGATAGAAAATAAGTCATTTTTAGGTGAACTACTCCTTTAAACATAGTCCCATACACACACCATCCTAAAAGCAGCCAAGGACAAAATGGGGGAACAGTTTTCCATGCTTAGTGAGGACCTGATTTTTTGGCTTATGTAAATGTATTCAGGTCGGCCTTGAGCACAGCCGTGTGTTCTTACAGACCCTGAACACACACACACACACACACACACACACACACACACACACACACACACACACACACACACACACACACACACACACACACACACACACACACACACACACACACACACACACACACACACACACACACACACTTCAGCTAAGAGTCAGCGTCTACTGAGCAGGAAACAATGACATCAGAGACAGAGAGAGAGAGAGAGAGAGAGAGAGAGAGAGAGAGAGAGAGAGAGAGAGAGAGAGAGAGAGAGAGCGAGAGAGAGACACACACACACACACACACACACACACACACACACACACACACACACACACACACACACACACACACACACACACACACACACACACACACACACACACACACACACACACAAAGAGAGAGAGAGACAGAATTTCTGTATCCAGAAGGCTCACTAGGTACAAATGGAAGCAGATTTATAAGACTTGGTTTGCTTCTGGTATTCTTTCTCTTTTGGACATTCTTCTCAAACCTCAACACATTGTACTTGTAGTGAATATAATTATGACAACCTGACTGAGACGTATGAAGAAGGAAAAACATCCTCATTCCTTCATTAAAAAAACAAAAGCCCACTTTCAGTGATTTAAGGAGGCAGTAGAGCATAGTGTTCATAACACCATGACACAGCACACACTTAGAGGAAACAAAATACTATTCTAAGAAATGAATGATTTTCACGCCAGACGACTGATAGAGGTTGGATCAGGTTTTTTCTTTTTTTTCTTTCTTTTTTTTGTTGCTGTCGGGTAAAAACCTTGTATCTCCATAATTCAACTATTCAACTTTTTTTTCTTTCCATAAATGAATGTTCTACTTCGTCACATTGCAGAGTCACACAAACGTAGCAAAAACAACCGATTCTACAAGCTCATAAGGCGTCGCAAGCTTGTAGATCGGCTATTTTTTTTAAAAACAATTTCAGTTAAAGTACATTGAATCCACTGGAACACAGGTTATTTTTCGCCCCCTTTTTTAACATAACAGTTTTGGGCAGTGGTGTAAAGTAACTAAGTACATTTACTCAAATACTATACTTAAGTAACATTTTGAGGGGTTTTTACTTTACTCCACTACATCTCAGAGGCAAATATAGTACTTTTACTCCACCACAATTATTGGACAACTTTAGTTACATTGTAGATTTTTATCATTATTACAAAACATACATTAACCACTTCAGCCATGTTTAAACTTTTCGGCCATTTGAAAATAGCCGATCTACAAGCTCACAATGCGTCGCATCGTGAGCTTGTAGATCGGCTATTTTCTAAATATTTTTTATACATTTTACACATTTGAAAACGTGTGAAATGGGACATTAGGCATAAATTAAAGTACATTTTTAATTTACTTGTAATTTCTACATTGCAGTCTTGATTCTTTTACATCAGTAAACAATTTGAGTACTTTTTTCCACTGGTTTGGGGACATACGAGCTTCCCACCATGGTTTGGTTGTGGTAACAGTGGTATGATTCAGCAGGTCCAGTCATCTGGCTCTGATGAGGCCCAGATGATGAGGCCCAGATGAGGCCCAGATGATGAGGCCCAGATGAGGCCCAGATGCAGAGCAGTGGAGGTGGATCACAGACTGAAGAGGAGCTGAAACCTCTTCTCTCCATATTTATACTTTTTGTGTTATTTCGTAAATTAACGCCCTACTTGATCATACTACAGCGTTATACAAAAGCATCAAAAGTAGCAGATCTACAAGTTCGAAACACGGGATTCCAAAGCCGTCTCCAGTACAACATTCCTCCAGCGGTGGAAAGTAACTGAGTACATTTACTCTAAGTACTGCACTTTAAAAGGAACACTTCACCCATTTCCAACCTATTTTCACATAATTGGTCCTCACTTAATGCTCATTATAATATAATATTATGGCAACATTTCTGTTCTACTCACTCTGTGTCTCAGAGGAGGGCTGTGGACAGTTCAGAAACCCGCCCTACCAGTGACATCATCGATTGGGTTAATTGGGCTTTTCTCTTCCTGGACAGTTAGCGGGGTATAATTAAATAAATACAATTAAATAAAAATGTTGAAATCTTGTTTGAAATGACCACAGGTAGGTTTCTGAACTGTCCAGAGCCCTCCTCTGAGACACAGAGTGAGTAGAACAGAAATGCTACCATTTTATCATGAGCATTTAGTGAGGACCAATTATATAAAGATCCACTCCACAACATCTCAGAGTAAATATTGTACTTGTTACTCCTGGGGTCTTCAACAGGGGGTCTGGGACCCCTGTGGGGTCCTCAGAGTTACTACAGGGGGGCCGCTAAATCTTTGTGTGATAGGATTGTTTTACATTGACCACTTGGACCCTAGCATCCCTATTCTGAGAACTTTAGCCAAAAATAGCAGATCTACAAGCTCTCGCTGCGAGGCGTTGTGAGCATGTAGATCGGCTATTTTTGGCAAAGAAATTTGGTGTAGAGGGGAAAAAAGAGCAGACCAAGTACAGAGTGAAAGGTCAAGTTTGCTGTATTACAAGTATTGATGGTTTAAGTGGTAAAATGTTTTGAAATACACGTTAACATGAATCCAACAAGTGTATGTTAAACAAGTCTATGAAGCTATCTATGAAATGTATGAAAAAAGTTTAATCTGCGACACAATTTTATAAAATATGTAGTGGGGGTCCCTGCTTCATCTCTCTCTCAGCCAAGGGGTCCTTGGCCTGATAAAACACTTTTTGGGCGGTGAAACCGCCCCTATAAGTGAGGTTTGGATATTTGTACAACAAATCCTGCGCTGTGATTGGCCAAAAATGTACCCCGCCTAACCCTGCACCGTGATTGGCCAATCACAGTCTATTCAGGACTGTGATTGGCCAGTGTCACATGACACATGTGCATAGTCCTATATAAGAAACCATAACTTTAAAAAAAAACATATATTTTTTTAAAGTTATGGTTTCTTCCATCATAAAGAGTGTTTCAATAAATGTATTTATTTTTTGTACATGATTGGTTGACTCCATTCAGTATTGTGATTAGCTAGCAAGACACCGCCCACTTCACACAGGGTGTGATTTTTTAATTATATTATGGGGGAAGAAAAAACAATGTTTGCCACTATATATATATATATATATATATTGATGATCCTGTGTACATTACACGCAAGCTTTGGTCATTTCTGGCGCTGTCAGAGTGCGCCTTCTAGTGGCTACAGTGAACACCTGCACCTGGCAGATCCCCACTCATATACTGGCATAATAATATCATCTCTGTCAGTAGGGTAGCCCCATTTGGAACCTCTCCCTCCGCTGTAAGTTCGGCCCCCCTGCTCTCAGATGTTCTACATATTAGCGTCCAAGAAAAAAACAGACGGGTTGAAAGTTTAAGCGTTTAAATGGTTTTTTTTGGTCATTTTTTTAGTCCCAGGTTTACAAACATAAACTTCAAGGTGAATGACACTCTCACTACAACCAAACGTGAAGTGAGTAAAATCCTCAATATATTCTTCACGACCGTAGCCTCAGATTTGGTTGAAAAACTACCCCCTCACTCTGGGAGTTATGGTGAAGAGTATGTTGACTCATTTTACGAAAAACAGGGTGTACGCAAAGATGATTTTAAACTCTCCCCTGTGACAACAGAAGAGGTGTTTAAAAAATTGAGTGCACTTCATCAACACAGAGCCACAGGCCTCGACAATATCCCCTCCAAATTTCTAAAAGACTCAGCCGCCTCCATTGCTCCAATCATTACCCACATAATAAACCTCTCCATCATACAGGGACGGGTCCCTAACGATTTCAAAAAAGCAAGGGTGACCCCTCTGTACAAAAAAGGAAACCAATTAGACCCTGGCAACTACCGCCCTATTTCTATTCTTAGCTCCATCTCGAAAGTCATGGAAAAAATTGTCTATGAACAGGTCGATAAGTATCTTGCAGAGAAAAATCTAATCTACAAATTCCAATCTGGTTTCAGAACAAACCACTCCACTGACACATGCCTTCTCTATTTGAACGACTCTATCAAACAAGATGTCGACAAGGGCAAATATTGCGGCATGGTCATGCTGGACCTCCAGAAGGCCTTTGACACCGTTAATCACCCAATTATGATCAATAAGCTCAAAGCAATAGGTTTTGATGATACATCGGTAAACTGGATGAGATCCTACCTGGAAGGGAGGGAGCAAGTGGTGGAAGTAAACGGCACCCAGTCCCCTCCCCTCCCAGTGACTTGTGGTGTTCCTCAAGGAAGTATATTAGGACCTTTACTGTTCCTGATATATGTGAATGACAT
Organism: Gymnoscopelus braueri; assembly: GCF_963280865.1. Classification (NCBI taxonomy): domain Eukaryota; kingdom Metazoa; phylum Chordata; class Actinopteri; order Myctophiformes; family Myctophidae; genus Gymnoscopelus; species Gymnoscopelus braueri. The sequence continues at coordinate 52,823,978 of NC_137608.1, read as the reverse complement.
GTCTTCAGCCTGCGACTGCAAACAGTTCCTGTTCGCAGATGACTCTGCCCTGCTAGTCTCGGACAGGGACAGGCTGCAGGTTGAGAAAACTCTCAGCTCTGAACTCAACAAGATCTGCATCTGGCTCTCCGACAACAAACTTTCATTACACCTGGGTAAAACTGAATCCATCCTCTTTGGGTCCTAACCTTAGCAAGGCTGAGAGTTTCACGATTAAAGTGGGTGATGATGTTATCACAAGAAAGGAGGAAATTACCTACCTGGGTTCCATCTTGGAGGCAAACCTCTCCGGTAACAAAAATGCCGAAAGAGCGATCAAAAAGGTCAACCAAAGAACACGCTATTTGTGGAGGATTGATCGTCTAGTCAGTAAGAATACTCTGAAGATTCTTGCAGGGGCCCTCATACAAGGTCATTATGATTATGCATGCACTTCATGGTATCACAACACCTCCAAGGCCTTAAAAACAAGGCTCCAAACATCCCAAAACAAACTTGTAAGGCTACTTCTTGGCCTCAATCACAAAACCCATCTAACCCCTGCTCATTTTGCTAGGATTGGATGGCTTAGGGTTGAGGACAGAGTACAGCAACTTGCTTTGGGCCTGGTCTTCAAGATACACCACAACATTGGGATCCCCCTGTATTTGTCAAAATACTTCCAAAATGTCCATGATCATAACACCAGAGGCAGCTCCACAAATCATGTTCAACCCAGATTTGGCTCAACTAAGGGAATGAACTCGTTCTCATGCTATTCATCAAAAATGTCGAATTCCCTACCAAAAGGAGTAAAGGAGTGTAAAACCCTACTCACTTTCAAAACTGCCCTAAAGCTACACCTTCAGGAGGCTGCAATTCTAAAATGGCCCCTGTCTAAGTCTTAACCTACCCCAAGTCCTACCCTACCCCCCCTTTCTCTTTCTTCTCTTGTACATTTTTTTTTCACTCTTCATACCAGTAACCTGTAAACTGATTGTATGACATTCTGTATAGTAGTGTGTATATCTGTCTGTCTCTTATATGTCATCATGATTTGTGTACATGGGGATCTCATCTTAAACAAGCTCAGTGCTTAATGAGTCTTCCAGTTTATAAGACCTTGTATTGTGAATTTGTACTTCCATGTACTGATGTTCTCATGTCTTACTAAATAAAGTACATCAATCAATCAAAGCCTGTGGCATGTTTTCCCAATGCAAGCTTACGGGAGCAGTACTGCACATGCGGACGGGGGTTGACTGGCCACAGGCTGACTAAAAAAGCGATTTCATTTCAACCCATCGGTAAAATAAAAAAAAAACTGCTAAAATTTTAAACATCTGAGAGCAGGGGGGCTGACCTTTACTTTTTGGATACGATGTGTGGAAAAAGGTAAGAATCATGCACAGTGGCCAATATTCGCCGGTGTCGTCACCTAACGACACCCGACGCTGGAACCTCATCTCGGAGCTATACAGCGGAGGGAGAGGTTCTGATTGGAGCTACTCTGTCGGGTGGAAACCTCATATCTCCAAAACGTTACATGATGGTGACTGACAACCCTAGGTGTGTGAGAGAGGAGTCGGTGGTTTCACGTCAAAAAACACAAAGACGCATAACTTCTTTTTAAATGTCATTTATTTATTTATTCATTTAGCTTTCTCCATACAATACAATGTAATGTACACCAGCACATATTATTATCTCTGAAATAACTCTCATTATAAAATCGGGCTTCTACAATCAAGGTACAGTCATCAAACGTTTTGTTTTTTTAGGGACAAGACGACAACAGCAACAGTAGAACAACCTTCATATAAAGCGCAGGATATTCAACAGGAAGTGATTGTGTTTACCGAGCTATAACCCAGGAAGCTATATGTCTGACCACGCCCCTTTTAGAGCATCTTACATCCTGCACACACACACCCGCGCACACGCACACACTTCTAATTCATTTTATGACGTCAACATCAGCCCATTCTAAAGATTATTGACAAATTATCTTTAATCAAAGATTGTTTGTTCTGCGTTCTATGTGGACAGCATGAGTGTGTGTGTGTGTGGTTGGGCCTATATTACATTATGTTATTATAATGTGTGAGTGTGTTCTGCGATAGATAGTACAACGCAACGCTAAACCGGCTCACGCGTTAGTCCATTATTATTACGCAACGATTCGGGTGTGTTGAATAGACACGATAAAAACAAGCGATTTGAACGACACGAGGCCTAAGTCACCACAGAACGTCAAATGTAAAAGTCAACATACAACCGAGAGTCTGTTAAGTCGTCTCACACATCGTGAGAGAGAGGGAGAGAGAGAGAGAGAGAGAGAGGGAGAGAGAGAGAGAGTAGAGAGAGAGAGTAGAGAGAGAGAGTAGAGAGAGAGAGTAGAGAGAGAGAGAGAGAGAGTAGAGAGAGAGAGTAGAGAGAGAGAGAGAGAGAGAGTAGAGAGAGAGAGTAGAGAGAGAGTAGAGAGAGAGAGTAGAGAGAGAGAGAGTAGAGAGAGAGAGTAGAGAGAGAGAGTAGAGAGAGAGAGAGTAGAGAGAGAGAGTAGAGAGAGAGTAGAGAGAGAGTAGAGAGAGAGAGAGAGAGAGAGAGTAGAGAGAGAGAGTAGAGAGAGAGAGTAGAGAGAGAGAGTAGAGAGAGAGAGAGAGTAGAGAGAGAGAGAGTAGAGAGAGAGAGAGTAGAGAGAGAGAGTAGAGAGAGAGAGAGTAGAGAGAGAGTAGAGAGAGAGAGTAGAGAGAGAGAGAGAGTAGAGAGAGAGAGAGTAGAGAGACAGATTTGTCTAGAGTCTTGAGGTCAGAAAGGTGTTTCAGTAATAATGCCCTACCTACAATCATACAGTTACAATCATTTATTCTCTATTTACAAAACGTCCTGATTCACATACACTCGTCCTGCTCCCCTGATTATTAAAACATAAACAAAAATAAACAATTTAAAGGAATAGTTCATCCAAAATGACATTTTTTCTATTTATTAGTCACCTCATGGAGACCTGAATTCATGGATATTTTTATGTTTTTGTCTCATTCCTAAGACAATAATTTGATGACCGGCAGCGGTTCCGGTAGGAGACACAAAGAGTCTCCTTTGTGTCTCCTACCGGCACCGCTGCCTACCGGTCCGCTGGTCATCAAATTATTGTCTTAGGAATGAGACAAAAACTAAAAAAATATCCATGAATGAAGTCTCCATGGGGTGACTAATCCATAGAAAAAAAATCATTTTGGGGGTGAACTATCCCTTTAAACCTGATTCACTGCCACAATTATTGCTGGCCGCGTTTGCCCACTGCCAGAGATTTTTCATTGAAAAAAAAAAGTACTCAGGAGCCGAGATACAGAATTTTTAAGTTTTAAGTTAACAAGGAAGTGGATGGGAGTCTAGATCTGAGAATGAAAAGCTAAATGTAAGATCACATGAAGAAGAAGAAGTAGAAGGGGGGGGGGGGGGGGTCGGGGGCTCAGAGACCATGAAGCGTGGTTGATGATGATGATGACGTCATTATGGTCTCGGTTACAAAACACACTCCAGGCTCATGTTAAGTAACTTTTAACCCTTTTAGACCGGGAACGCATCATCAGTGTCATTTTAGATCATTTGTAACTCAAATCTTTGCTTCTGGGGAATTCTACAAAATGTCTTCTATAATCCTAACAGTTTTTTGAAAAACATAATGTTTCTATATCAGTGGATCTCAAACTTTTTCATGTCAAGGACCCCCAAAATGACATGTATTTGGGCCCCTGAACCCCATCTCAAAAATGTTTTGTTCCAGGGACCCCCCCAGAAGCAAAGATTTGAGTTACAAATGTTCCCTTTAAAAAATATATTCAAATATTTGCACTTAATGTTCCAAGATTTTTCAAAAATAGCAGATCTACAAGCTCATAGCGCGGCACTCTGTGCCGCATTATGAGCTTGTATATCTGCTATTTTTTAATAGCCCAAAGTATATAATATGGATAAAGTGGTTACACAGATGCATTCCTGGTTTAAATTGGCTAAGCCTGTATTTTGTGGTTGTGCGGCGGTATCGCGCCGGAACTAGCCGAACTAGTCTCAGTACGGCCGTTCTATGACTCAGCACAAACCACGGTTACTTACATTGCACAAGTCTTTCACAAAGTGAAAAAGACTCGTCTCAACACTACAAAAGTGTTAAGAGACACTTTTATTCAGTTGAAAACTAAGTATAAAATAGCCTTAAAGGATCCCCCCCCGCCCTTGTTACACATCTCATACATACATATTATCATCATTCTGAAAAGAGTGCAAATTCTGCTGATCAACGGAAACACTTGCAAAACGCTTGGCAAAAAGAATGGATGGTGACAAATAATACAAACAAAACTAATAGGTGTGTTGATGTTGTACAATAATATCAACCCTATATAGACCCTCCAGGAAAATGCGATAATGCGATCGCAGAATTTACCGCATAATCATCAAAATGGCGCCTAATTATGCGGGGGTAAAGTTTTTTCAAAAAGGCTGCATCGCATCGCATAATATGCGCATCGCATATTTCCGCATATTTCGCAACTTTTCACATATTTCGCATTTTCCGCAACTTTTTGCATATCGCATATTGCCGCATATTTCACAACTTTCCGTATATTTCCCAACTTCCCGCAATTTCACCGCATTAAATTGCAAAAACAAAAGCATATTTCATTGCATAATCAAGGATTTTTGCCCACGTCTTTCTGGAGGGTCTACCTATATTTTATATACATCCATACAGGCCTTCTTGTTTGTATGGTCAATGTTTCGAGGGCTCAAATCAACTGTGTTTTAGGGGGTACAGCTTCACGTGGAAAAGGAGACCTGATACAAAGCAAAGAAAACCAAGTCAAAAGGAAGTGAAGCTCAACCTCTACCCTACACTGGACCATATTCACACAGCGGCCATTTTGCACTTGCTTCATACTAGGACTGGGAAACCAAATATAACCGACTGAATCTTGGTCATGTAGGTTCATTGATTAATCAAGTTATTATTATTTTTTAAATGTCTTATGAATAGACAAGACATTTTTTAATATATTTATTTAATAATGGACTAAATGGATTAGGAGGAGGATGCTACAGCACTAGTGCTACCTGAATGATGCTACACAATGACGCTAGGGGGGGGGGGCGACGTTTCGCCTCGGCACAAAACAACAACCAGCCACCGTCGGATTTCTCCGACCCAAAATGATAGGATTATGGAAACAAAATAACGTGTTTTTGTTTTGTTTTGTTTTACGTCAAATCTCGTAGCTCTTTTCGACTACACGAAGGGTTAAAACGTAACCCGAAAGTTTACAGAACTGGTCAAGTTGTCATAAAGGGACGTCATAAAACAAACCTAAAGCTAAAATGGACGAGCTACAAGCTCACAACACGTTCAATTCGCACTTTTTGGAAGTCTTTTAAATGATCAATTCTGAGTTCCTGCCGGAACATATAGGGTTAGAACCACCTCCTGAGCAGAGGGCCCACATGAGGTTCTCTGAACATAGGGTTAGAACCACCTCCTGAGCAGAGGGCCCACATGAGGTTCTCTGAACATAGGGTTAGAACCACCTCCTGAGCAGAGGGCCCACATGAGGTTCTCTGAACATAGGGTTAGAACCACCTCCTGAGCAGAGGGCCCACATGAGGTTCTCTGAACATAGGGTTAGAACCACCTCCTGAGCAGAGGGCCCACATGAGGTTCTCTGAACATAGGGTTAGAACCACCTCCTGAGCAGAGGGCCCACATGAGGTTCTCTGAACATAGGGTTAGAACCACCTCCTGAGCAGAGGGCCCACATGAGGTTCTCTGAACATAGGGTTAGAACCACCTCCTGAGCAGAGGGCCCACATGAGGTTCTCTGAACATAGGGTTAGAACCACCTCCTGAGCAGAGGGCCCACATGAGGTTCTCTGAACATAGGGTTAGAACCACCTCCTGAGCAGAGGGCCCACATGAGGTTCTCTGAACATAGGGTTAGAACCACCTCCTGAGCAGAGGGCCCACATGAGGTTCTCTGAAACCCAGCCGTGGTGTATGGACACAAATCCAGAACCTGTGACATACTGTATGTTACGCAGCACAGCTCGCTTAGCTGTAGTGGAAAAAGAGCCTGTTATTTTACCCTCTGAACTTCTGTACACCCATGGATTAAAGATAAAAGAAAATGGCACAACTGAAAATGGTTGTCAGGCCATGTGAAACAGCGTGAAAAGGAGCCCCACCGCCATAGAACATTAATATAGCATCACAATGTTAACCTTTTATACTTTGGCCATTCAAAAATAGCAGATCTACAAGCTCATAGCGCGGCACCGAGTGCCGCACTATGAGCTTGTAGATCTGCTATTTTTGAAAAAACTTGAAAATTTGTGCAAATCTTTGAATATATATATTTTGAATATATACATTTGTAACTCAAATCTTAGCTTCAGGGGGGTCCCGGGGACAAAATATCTGAGCAAAATACATATCATTTGGGTGGTCCTCGACATGAAAATGTTTAAGAACCTGCCATAGAAGACATGCTGACATGGCGACTGAGAACTTTAACCCATGTTGTACCATGAGAGCAGAGCGTCAGTACAGCGTGTTGATGGAGCAGGTACTGTTACTGTAGCTGGTTTTATCATGTGCCTCACAGAAACATCCCCAACTGGAGTCACTTACTGCCATACCACAAACTTACCCCCCCCACACACACACACACACCCTGAAGTATAGGTATTCAATCGCCACACAGCACGATCGTTTTTTGATTATCCATTTGATTACATACTGTGCCATAAATCTCTGTGGACAACATCAGCCCCTTCATACCACACACACACACACACACACACGCACACGCACGCACGCACAATAATATTAACGTTTAATTGGTCAAATAACATTACAATCTCATGCTCTATAATGGAATGTATAGAAAGCCCAAAACCAGAACTTTGACTCTAGCCAGGACACACTGTGGTGAAATATGGACTCAAAGACCTGTTCACGAGTCAAAGACCTGTTCACGAGTCAAAGACCTGTTCACCAGTCAAAGACCTGTTCACCAGTCAAAGACCTGTTCACGAGTCAAAGACCTGTTCACCAGTCAAAGACCTGTTCACCAGTCAAAGACCTGTTCACCAGTCAAAGACCTGTTCACCAGTCAAAGACCCGCTCGCGAGTCAAAGAACTGTTCACGAGACAAAGACCCGCTCACAAGTCAAAGACCTGTTCACGAGTCAAAGACGAGTCTGGGGGTTCTGGTGTTCAGAACCACAGCAAGGTCTTTCTCCTCATCAGTTCAGCAAAAAGAATAAAAAAGGTTCTGAAGTGCTTTTCATACATAATGATAACTATAACAATGCAACCTCAACTATGACTGCAGTCCTTTTTGAAAGGACTAAAAAGTTGCCTTTTTATTATTTTAAAATATATATCCTCCATAGTCGAAGGGAGTCCTGTCAGACTCCCCAACCCCCCCAACAACCACCATGAGAATAGCCCACAGACACCTGAAGTCGAATAGAAACATGTCCCCATGTACACACTGCCATAGAGAATGCAAAAGGGAGTCCATGGCGTGTTCTAAAAACCTTTAAAAGAACGTCTTGGTCAATTTCTTTTGACCTGAATCCCGAGACACAGAGCAGAAAGCGTTGTCAGGTTGTTGTCTGGTTTTCCCGACAGGAAGGGATTTGGGATTCAGGTTGCTTTAGAACAGGTTCTTGCTATAGACAAATCCACAGAACGGAAATCATAACTGCGGTGTCAAGCGGCTGCCGCTCCGCGACACCGCAGTTATGATTGCCTACAGGCAGTGCGTCTGTGGATTAATCTATAGAGAGGATGCAGGTTTAGCTTTAGAACAGGTTCCTGCTATAGAGAGGCCTATAGGAGAGATGTCACAGAGGAAGTCATTATGGAACCTTCTAGGTCAGCTACTGTTCTGACCGTTCACACATTTTGGCAGCTATACTGATTTGGCTTCCAAACCCACTGAACCCACAGAAAAGTGCAAACGCTGTGTTTAGTGTGTGTTTGTGTCTATTCTCTTTACAATGCCTGTTTTTTGGAGCAACCCCTCTATTACTGATCAAAGTGCAGTGCGCCGTGGAGCCAGCAGAGGGGGCTGAATGGTCCAGGCAGCAGGTTCTATGTTACGGCTTGGTGGGCTCCACATGTTATCTAAAGAGACCCTCACACACACACACACACACACATACACACACACACTGATAGATGTATTCCCAAGACAGCACACACACACTTACTATACCTGTGAAGACATTTTAGGACGGCTTTAAGAAGGATTTTATAAATGCCATTTGTAACTATTTATTTTGCCGTTTTTTTTTTTACCTAAAACCTGATTATGGTGCTTAGTTGCTCGCCGGGTTTCGCGCACCGGACATAGGAGCTTGTAGACGTTGCCTGTTTTCGGTGCGTGCCACCGCCATGCAACCAAGTATAAATGTGTCAGAACTCTAACCCCTCAACCTAACCTTCTTAATGTCTAATACTAACCCTAAACCCAACCTGAGTCTTGGTTGGGATTGTTAAACCGAACTCTAAAAGTCGTTTTTTTTACCATTTCTCTTTTCTAGTTCTCACATTTTATTATAATTTTGGGGACATTTGGCCCTCACAGGTATAGTAATATACACACACACACACACACACACACACACACACACACACACACACACACACACACACACACACACACACACACACACACACACACACACACACACACACACACACACACACACACACACACACACACACACACACACACACACACACACACACACACACACACACTCTCTCTCTGACTAGGTTAGATGAGTCTGGCCTCTCCCTCCATGTCAGGGGGCAGCTCACACACTCCAGTGAAGTGCATCTCTTTGCTCTTGGTCCCCCGCTGCACCGTGGGGGTCCGGGCCCCCCTCTGCAGCTCCCCCCCCAGGCAGGGCGAAGGCTGCTGGCCCCCCTGGGGGTCCGGGGAGGGCCCTCCTCCTCCTCCTCCTCCTCCTCCCCCCGACCGCCTCTCCTTCAGGAAGAGCTCCAGACGACGCAGCATCAGCTTGGGGTTCTTTTTGGCAAACAGCTCCACCTCTGGCAGGAGAGAGAAACACACACCACCTCAACAAGCAGAATGATTACAATCAGAATATAGAGCTTTAACATTTTTGTTTTAACCAAAACTGTTACTTTTCAGGATTCAAATGCAAAAATAGCAAAAATAGCAAAAATAGCAAAAATAGCGTGTTTCAAGCTTTTAGATCTGCTATTTTTGATACTTGTGTGTGACGCTGTAGTGTGATCAAGTAGGGACGTTCATTTACGAAAACACACAAAAACTTAAAATATGGAGATAAGAGGTTTCTGCCTGTTAAAGGGCAGCAGAAGCTGCGGGTAGGATTGTGTTTTAATACCTTTGAGAACGAAGCCGGAGTCAGAGATGGTCTTGTGCTGACTCTTCCACAGCTGGTACAGGTGGAGGTACGTGGCAACGTAGAACTCATTCAACACACCCACCACCTGCTGACGACGATTACACTCCCTACACAACACAAAACAATGATTACACTCCCTACACAACACAACACAACACAACACAACACAATGATTACACTCCCTACACAACACAACACAACACAACACAATGACACAACACAACACAATGATTACACTCCCTACACAACACAACACAACACAACACAACACAATGATTACACTCCCTACACAACACAACACAACACAACACAATGACACAACACAACACAATGATTACACTCCCTACACAACACAACACAACACAACACAATGATTACACTCCCTACACAACACAACACAACACAATGATTACACTCCCTACACAACACAACACAACACAATGACACAACACAACACAATGATTACACTCCCTACACAACACAACACAACACAATGATTACACTCCCTACACAACACAACACAACACAATGACACAACACAACACAACACAATGATTACACTCCCTGCACAACACAACACAATGACACAACACAACACAATGATTACACTCCCTACACAACACAACACAACACAACACAATGATTACACTCCCTGCACAACACAACACAATGATTACACTCCCTGCACAACACAACACAACACAATGATTACACTCCCTGCACAACACAACACAACACAACACAACACAATGATTACACTCCCTGCACAACACAACACAATGATTACACTCCCTGCACAACACAACACAATGATTACACTCCCTGCACAACACAACACAATGATTACACTCCCTGCACAACACAACACAATGATTACACTCCCTGCACAACACAACACAATGATTACACTCCCTGCACAACACAACACAACACAACACAATGATTACACTCCCTGCACAACACAACACAACACAACACAATGATTACACTCCCTACACAACACAACACAACACAATGATTACACTCCCTACACAACACAACACAATGATTACACTCCCTACACAACACAACACAACACAATGATTACACTCCCTACACAACACAACACAACACAATGATTACACTCCCTACACAACACAACACAACACAATGATTACACTCCCTACACAACACAACACAACACAATGATTACACTCCCTACACAACACAACACAACACAACACAATGATTACACTCCCTACACAACACAACACAACACAATGATTACACTCCCTGCACAACACAACACAACACAATGATTACACTCCCTGCACAACACAACACAACACAATGATTACACTCCCTGCACAACACAACACAACACAATGATTACACTCCCTGCACAACACAACACATGATTACACTCCCTGCACAGCACAACACAACACAACACAACACAATGATTACACTCCCTGCACAACACAACACAACACAACACAACGATTACACTCCCTGCACAACACAACACAACACAACACAACGATTACACTCCCTGCACAACACAACACAATGATTACACTCCCTGCACAACACAACACAACACAATGATTACACTCCCTACACAACACAACACAACACAATGATTACACTCCCTACACAACACAACACAACACAACACAATGATTACACTCCCTACACAACACAACACAACACAACACAATGACACAACACAACACAACACAATGATTACACTCCCTGCACAACACAACACAACACAACACAACACAATGATTACACTCCCTACACAACACAACACAATGACACAACACAACACAACACAACACAACACAACACAACACAACACAATGATTACACTCCCTGCACAACACAACACAACACAATGACACAACACAACACAATGATTACACTCCCTACACAACACAACACAACACAACACAATGATTACACTCCCTACACAACACAACACAACACAATGACACAACACAACACAACACAATGATTACACTCCCTGCACAACACAACACAATGACACAACACAACACAATGATTACACTCCCTACACAACACAACACAACACAACACAACACAATGATTACACTCCCTACACAACACAACACAACACAACACAATGATTACACTCCCTACACAACACAACACAACACAACACAATGACACAACACAACACAACACAATGATTACACTCCCTGCACAACACAACACAATGACACAACACAACACAATGATTACACTCCCTACACAACACAACACAACACAACACAATGATTACACTCCCTGCACAACACAACACAACACAATGATTACACTCCCTGCACAACACAACACAATGATTACACTCCCTGCACAACACAACACAACACAACACAACACAACACAACACAATGATTACACTCCCTGCACAGCACAACAGGGTTGTTATAGTTCACTAAAACTAATATACACCAAATAACTACAATTGAAAACAGATTTTAGCGGGGGGGGGGAATAACTGAAGCTGTATTGTGCATTTACAAAACTAACTAAAACTAACTACAATCATCATCAGTATCATCATCATTAATTTGGAGGGTAGCGGCCTGAAAAGTTTGACAACCACTGTATAGAACCAAGGGGGTCCCCGGAACTAAATATTTTGAGATGGGGGTCCGTGGACAAATATATATCAACATATTGCTACAAAGAGTGCTTTAGTTGTTTTGGTGACTCACTTGGATAAGGCCTCCTCTCTGAGCACGTGCAGGGCGATACGCGTCATGTTGATTGACATCACGCTGAAAGGAAAGTTCTGGAACAACACAATACAACATGGACATGAGGATACTGACCCTCTGGAACAACACAATAACATGGACATGAGGATACTGACCCTCCTTACAACAGTTACAACACAATACAACATGGACATGAGGATACTGACCCTCCTTACAACAGTTACAACACAATACAACAATACAACATGGACATGAGGATACTGACCCTCCTTACAACAGTTAACATGAGACATACCACTCAATTGAAGAGGCTGCCCAAAAATCTAATAAACCAATACTTATATATCGTTGCTGTCCGGCAGGAACCAGCTAACTCCATTTTGACGCTTTAGCATTTCTTTCCCATAAATCAGGGCCATTGAACACCCTTTACGTCTGTGTGTTGGTTAAAAAAAATATTGAAACAATGAGAAGCATTAAAAAGTGCTTCTGACAAAACTCCATTAGATCCTCAAACTTTCTGCTAAACCAGCTAACTCCACCAAAGGGGGGGTGGAGTTAGCTGGTTTTGCTGACTCCAGGCTCCACCCCCTTTTGACCTCCAACCTCATTGTGAGCTTGGAGGTCCATTCAGCTGTCCTTATCAATGATGAACAAAACCTCCTAACTCCACTTTTTGTTTTGTTTTTTGTCATTTCCTGAAAAATGAACATTTTGGAGTTAGCTGGTTTCTGCCCGACAGCAGAGATATACAGTATGTATTAATTATAATTTGTGACACACTCCCTTTCGTTCACCATTTCCAACCAGATTCATCCCCTAAGCATCTTTAACACACTGTAAATGTGGACATGAGAATAAAGGCTAATCTCTACTTTAACGATATTCCAATCGGAAAATATCTTGTGTCAACAGATTGTTGTTGTTGTTGTTGTTTTCAGTAGAACAGATCGTCTGTCGGGTGGAAACCTCACATGTCCAAAACTGTTACTCTTCAGGATTCAAAAATAGCAAATGTAGCAGATCTACAAGCTCAAAACGCGTTTCGGGCTTGTAGATCTGCTACTTTTGTTGCTATTGTGTGACGCTGTAGTATGATCAAGTAGGGCATTAATTTACTTAATCTAATGAAAATATGGAGGTTTTTTGCCCGACAGCAACGATAGGATCAGAGTGGAGGCGTCATGTCACCTGACCTGTGAGGGATGTAGTGACAGTCTGTAGATGTCTCTGGCCAGAGGCAGAGTCTCTGGGTCCATCACTAAGTACAGTGTGTGCATGAGGCCCAGGAAGCCTGTTCCACGCAGGTCTGTGGCCGGATCCGTACCTACACACCACACACACACACACACACACACACACACACACACACACACACACACACACACACACACACACACACACACACACACACACACACACACACACACACACACACACACACACACACACACACACACACACACACACACACACACACACACACACACACAATTAAGCTTTTTCATACATTTCATAGATTAGACCCTCAAGAAAAACGCGGGCGAAAATCCTTGATTATACGGGCAAAAAATCATTTATTTTGGGTTGAAATATGCCGGGATTTTATTTGATTTTATGCAGTGAAATTGCGAAGATTTGCGGAAATATGTGAAACATATGAAAAGTTGCAAAATATGCAAAAATTCTAAATATGCAAAAAGTGGCAACATATGCGGAAATATGTGCATAATATGCGCATTACTATGCACATTGTTATTATGCGCATAATCACGTTTTTCTGGAGGGGTCTAATAGATACATTGGTAGACTTGTTTGACAGTCACAGCACTATCGTCAGTGTTTACCCCAGAACAGGAATGCTATGCTAACCAAAGAAGGTTCTTATCACACAAAGATTTGGCGCCCAACCCCCCCGTAGACCCCCTATAGGGGTCCTGGAGCCCCTGTTGAAGACCCATGTAGTAGTAGTGTCTTTTCTGTTTTTGCTCTACATTAGATATCTGACAATAGCAGATCTACAAGCTGACAACACAGGGTTTAAAGTGGTGAACTGTCTGCTACCATAAAGAGACGCTGCTGACCCTGAAAGCCGATGTTCTCCCAGTGTTCTCCGTAGCGAGGGCAGTCCATCCTGCTGCCCAGCAGCCTCTTATAGATGGTCTGCAGGACACGCATGTGGACCGCCTGGCTGTTGTCCAGAGAGCCTGGAGAACGAACACACACACACACGCACACGCACAAGGACTTCAACATTTTAGGATGGTGATTTTATGAATGCCATTACATTTTTGTAACCCTAACCAGTGGTGGAAAGTAACTAAGTACATTTACTTGAGTACTGTACTTAAGTACAATGTTGAGGTATTTGTACTTTACTTGAATATTTCCAATTTCCAATACTTTTACTTCTACTCCACTACATCTCAGAGGCAAATATTGTACTTTTACTCCACTACAATTATTTGAAATCTTTAGTTACTAGTTACTTTTCAGATATAAACTATGATATAATGAAACATACATTAACCACTTTAGCCCTATTTTATACATAGGCTATTTGAAAATAGCAGATCTACAAGCTCACAACGCGTCGCATCGCGACGCGTTGTGAGCTTGTAGATCGGCTATTTTCAAATATTTAGTACTTTTACTTTTGGTACTTTAAGTACATTTTGATGCCAATACTTTTGTACTTTTACTCAAGTACATTTTTAATTCTGGACTTTTACTTGTAACAGAGTATTTTTATATTGCAGTATTGGTACTTTTACTTAAGTAAAGAATTGTAGTACTTTTTCCACCACTGCATTTTTGTAACCCTAACCCCCTGAAGCCAAACATAGCAGCTCTAGATCACACACAGGCAGGCGCACACACAGTAAAATAAGACAGTAACATGTGTCAGTAAGACCAGGTGAGTGAACTAGTGGATCAGACTCACATTGTGCGATGGAGAACACCAGGTCTCTCTCCTCCAGCAGCTCTCGGTGAAGCCGCGGCGGTCCGAACAGGAAGTGTGTGATGGCCGCCAGACCCGTTCTGTGAATGGTGGGCTGGATGTTCTTCTGCACAGACAGACAGACAGACAGACAGACAGACAGACACACAGACACAGTTCAACAGTCTCACTTTTTTGTAAGTATAAAATAAAGCCTCAGTCAGTGGTTCTAACACGGCAGTCAGCCTTTCGGCTGCTGTGTAGTAGTCAAACAATCTTAGCCTGAGGCAACGAGCTCAATCGATGGTCTTGAAGGGCGGATCCAAACACAGCCGCCCGGATTCGTGCGTGGCTTCCTATTGCTTCACCAATCTATGTCCCCGCCTCCCCTCCCCCCCCCCGGCCTGTGCACGGAGCACGCTGACGTCACCAAATTTAGAGCGACGCCCCTCTGCACTCTGATTGGTTAGGAGATAACAAGGTCCTAAGACCATCGTTCCTGCATGGCTCCCCCAGGCTTTTTTTCTTTTGTAACAAAAAAAAAAGCATGGGTTTCCGAGGCTAAACAATCTAGGCTACCTGAAAGTGTGAAAAAAACTATTTTTTTTCTTTTCACCACTTACATTCAATTACTAACAGAATTCTCTCTCATCTTACCAGCACGTCGCCAAAGTCTGTGGTCTGGAAGTGCTGCAGAGCCTCGTTGAAGGAGATGAGAGGGACTGGACCGCTGTCCTCGCTGCAGAGAGCTGCAGGGGGAGAGAGCATTAAAGAGTTAAAAAATATATATCTCACAGAGAATGACATGTTGGGACTCTATGGGATCCAAACTAAATGACTGAAATCAGTCATGGCGATCTAAGCACTTGAATCTAAGCAAGCGTCGTGTATAGAACTCATCGCTGAGTATATTCTAAATGAAACAATTCAACTAATGGTGATTGTTTTGTTCTGTTGTGTCATATGGACAGTCTGTCTTACATTACATTACATTACATTACAGTCATCTAGCAGACGCTTTTATCCAAAGCGACTTACAATAAGTGCATTCAACATAGGTAGGGAACAAAACTACTAATCACCAGAAGTCTTAAGTGCATTCTCTTCTAAAACAAGTAACTAAGAGTATACCTAGCGCTAAGGTAAAAGTGCAATATATCAGCTACCTACTTTCTTAAACAGATGAGACAAATAGGATAATCAAATGAGCAAGAGCTAAAACAAATAAGTGTATCAAATAAAGAAGATCCAAACAAGATCCAATAAAACGTCTTCTCAGTAAAGAACTCATGTGGACAGTCTCTCTTCTCAGTAAAGTTTAAGACTTAAGTGGCATTCTAAATGAAACATTTTTATTATTATTATTACTAAACCAGACTTCAGAGTGGTGTAGGGTCTCACCTGGCAGGCTGCCCTCCACAGCGTCCCACTCCTCTCTGGCTTTCTCCAGCTCAGAATCCTCCTCTGAAGAACACAAAACAGGGGGAAAAGGTGAGCAAATACCAAACTCATGGATTAAAACTAAATAAGATCTCACGACTAAAACAAGTGCTGTTTCCTAAAACAATGAACACAATCTTAGGAATGTCAGTCAGTCAGTCACACACTCTGTCTGTCTTTAGCATACTGTATGCACACCGTGAGGAAGCCCGTTTTTCTCTTCTTCACAATGTAAGATGTTTATTTGCTATAGCTACAAGTTCTCTGTGATGCATTGAGAGCTTGCAGATCGGCTATTTTCGCTGCGCAACATGCTTCCATAGAAGACATGCCGTCTTCTATGGAATCCAGATGACTGAAATCAGTCGTTGGTGACTGAGAACTTTAATCCATGCAAAACTAATCCACCCGATCCATCACAGTAACAAACACAAACTCACCGTCTGTGACGCACAGAGGTGACAGGTAGAGCCAGGCAGCAACGGCTCTGTCACCTCCCTCACCTCCCTCACCTCCGGACGCCCAATTCATTCTCTAAGCGTTCGTCTTAAATAGTGTGTTAGCGTCCTGCCTGACAGCCCTGCATCATACTGTACTGTAGTGTACTGTACTGTAGTGTAGGATGGGTAATGCTACAGAGCCGGTGCATCATACTGTACTGTAGTGTACTGTACTGTAGTGTAGGATGGGTAATGCTACAGAGCCGGTGCATTGCACACAGACCCCCAGGGAGGTGCAGACCTCCACGTATCTAGGAAACAATGAGCATCTCCACTGGGAAGGACACCCGGAGGACAGACCGCTAGACTAGAGGGAGAGGGGTGTGTGTGTGTGTGTGTGTGTGTGTGTGTGTGTGTGTGTGTGTGTGTGTGTGTGTGTGTGTGTGTGTGTGTGTGTGTGTGTGTGTGTGTGTGTGTGTGTGTGTGTGTGTGTGTGTGTGTGTGTGTGTGTGTGTGTGTGTGTGTAGTGGTGGAAAGTAACAAAGTAAATGTACTACTGTACTTAAGTACCATTTTGATGTATTTATTTTACTTTAGTTACTAGTTATACTTTGTAAAACATACGTTAACCACTTCAGCCATGGCTATTTGAAAATAGCTGATCTACAAGCTCACAACGCGTTGCGAGCTTTTTAGAGGTTATAGGTTTAGGGGCTGGAGTTGTGCCTGATTTATACTTATTAGAATGCTGAAAATAACGTTTGTGTGTGTCTGTGTGTGTCTGTGTGTGTGTGTGTGTGTGCGTGTGTGTGTGTTACCTGCAGCTTTAGGCGCCTCCCCTCCCATGGCCAGGGTCTGCAGCAGACCATTCTGCTTCAGAGCTGAGATCTGTGTGGTGAGAAGTAAGAACACCAGTTAGTTTAAACATCAGGTGTCTGCCATGAACTCTAATCTATGTGTGAAATGGATAGAAATAAAGAAAAACAAAGGACAGACTCACGGGCATGGATGTGAGCGGTGCCGTACCGCTGGTGGTGGTGTGGTGGTCCTGAACGTCATGACCTATTATCACTCCATTCATGACCTGAACACACAGGTCTGAATTGTAAGTTTGTGTGTGCGATGGGGGGGGTCCCTAAACACCTCTCATCAACACATTTATTTAATAAAGGTGACATGTTGTACTCACAGACTTATGGTTGGAGTGTCCGTTGGTCTCTTCCTCTGGCTTACATTCATGGGAGAAACCATTCAGGCCCTGGGAGAGGGGGGGGGGGGGGCAGATGTTAGTTACAATAAATACACATTTAATTTAGTCATCATGACAGCAATGAGCTGCTAGCTGCATAACATTAAACCAGTGGTTCTCAACCTGATCCGGATCACTTAACACCTATAGCCTCTAGGCTACCGTTTTAAGTGGACTCTCCCCATTTCCTGTCAACCTACTATACTATCAATAAAGGCATAAAAAGCCCCAAAAATGTATCTTAGCAAAAGTGGACAGATGGGCGGGCCGTGTGCATTTTCAGAGCATGTTTATTTTAACGGCACAAAATATTTTCAAATATATCAATTTGGGGGTCCTTGATATGAATTTTTTTTGAGAACCACTGCATTGGACTAAAGCAGGGGTCTTCAACAGGGGGTCCGGGACCCCTAGGGGGTCCTCAGAGCTACTATAGGGGGTCCGCCAAATCTTTGTGTGATAGGATTTCGCTTTTTTTACATTAACCACTTGAACCCTAGAATTCCTTTTCTGAGGGGAACATTAGCCGAAAATAGCAGATCTACAAGCTCTCAACGCCTCACGCTGCGAGGCGTTGAGAGCTTGTAGATCTGCTATTTTTGGCAAAGAGGCTATAGGTGTAGAGGGAAAA
The DNA here is from genome assembly GCF_963280865.1 of Gymnoscopelus braueri. Lineage (NCBI taxonomy): Eukaryota > Metazoa > Chordata > Actinopteri > Myctophiformes > Myctophidae > Gymnoscopelus > Gymnoscopelus braueri. Next base: position 52,805,104 of record NC_137608.1, on the reverse strand, counting down.
AATAGCAGAATAAGTGAAAAAAAACTTTAATCTGAAACACAATTTTATACAATATAGAGTAGGGGGTCCCTGCTTCATCTCTCTCTCAGCTAGGGGGTCCTTGGCCTGAAAACGTTGAAGACCCCTGGACTAAAGTGAGCACCTGACAACAGAGTTAAATGTGTAAAGAAATATTGGGTCGGCCTAAAGGCCAGTCCACACCACTACAACTCCTTGCAACCATTATCCCCAATGGAAGTTGCAAGGAGTTGCATTGGTGTGGACTGGCCTTAAAACGGTTTTGTTGCAAGGAGTTGTGACTAGTTGCATTGGTGCGGTCTGGCCTTTAAGGCGACGAATCCTTACCTCAGTGTGTTGTGTTGTAACACCAGTGTCTTCTTCCATTGCATATGTGTGTGTGTGTGTGTGTGTGTGTGTGTGTGTGTGTGTGTGTGTGTGTGTGTGTGTGTGTGTGTGTGACCCCGCCCCTCTAAAAGCCTCCCAGGTCAAGGGTCGCCACCGCGGTGGTCCTACTACGGGCCCACACAGGGACCGCCATGCTAGCTGCCGGCGCTGCTGCTTGGACTGAGCTGTTCTTAATGAGAGCACCGCCTCCAGTCCCAGCATCCAACGTCTCTGATCATGTGATCTCAGAACAGTGTTATCAGGACACGGGTGTCTTCCAGGTATTAATGCTCATCATCATGTTCTTCAAGCATAATCCTCTTTTCTTCTCTCAGTGATACAGAAGTCGTGCGTGTGGTGTGTGTTTGATTGCAGATGTACAGCCTCCCGGACGAGCTGATTGGAAGAAAGCGGCCCTCCGGGACGCGCTGATTGGAGGAGAGCGTTATCCGTTGATGTAGGAGTTGTTTCCTGGAACCCTCCCGGCTTCCTGTCCTCCACAGAGCCGCCTGGCCAGTAGGCCTCGCAATAGGCCTGCAAACATCATTATTACAGTTTAGTTAGAGCCACATGGTCAGTAGGCCTCGCAGTAGGCCTGCAAGAATCATTACAGTTTAGTTAGAGCCGCATTCAAAAAGAGCACATCGAGCAGATCTACAAGTAGAGCTTGCAGATCTGCTACTTTTGCTTTTGTGTGATGCTGTAGTTTGATCAAGTAGGGCGTTAAAACAAAAAAAGTTAGAATTAAATATGGAGATAAGAGGTTTCTGCCCGACAGCAACGATATAAATGAAAATGACATTTATGTTTGGCATTAAGGCTTGGTAAACTAACTTTGTTGCACAGGGCAGATATAACAAAGAAATAACACAGAGAAATTACAATAGCCAGTACCAATAATAACAATAAATAAGGTACTATGGCCAAAACAAGCCATATTTACACATTGTTGTGGAAATAGCCGATCTGCAAGCTGACTATTTACACTTTTTTTTATTTGTTTGAGAATGTATGAGCATTTTTTCAACAGGCTAATTCATAAAGATGAACGGTAGCGATCCTCACATTATTATGCTAGAATAATCGTGATCAGGCTGTCGGGCAGAACCCTCTGTCCATTTTTTTTTTCTTTTTGTGTTTTTTCATAAATTAACACCCTACTTGATCATACTACAGTGTCACACAAAAGTAGCAGATCTACAAGCTCGAAATGCGGCGTGAAGCGACGCGTTTTGAGCTTGTAGATCTGCTACTTTTGAGTGACAGTTTTGGACGTATGAGGTTTCCACCCGACAGAGACCATAAGTTAGTGACAAATAAAACAAAGTTCTTGCTTCTTGATAGCTGGTTGTGGACGTGCAGGCTTCTTACCTCTCAGAGCTGATAGATGAGGCATCACTTGGCAGGGCTGGGCTCCCCCTGTTCAAGCCCCTTCATTACTGTTGGCACGGGAGAGGAGGAACCTGAGCGCCACCTACAGGTACCACCAGGACACCGTTATCGCTGCAACGTGACTTAACTTCACCCACTGTGAGTACTGCCACAGTGAGCTGTTGTGTAGTTTATGTCTTCAGTCACCTACTGTCTGCCACAGTGAGCTGTGTAGTTTATGTCTTCAGTCACGTACTGTCTGCCACAGTGAGCTGTGTAGTTTATGTCTTCAGTCACGTACTGTCTGCCACAGTGAGCTGTGTAGTTTATGTCTTCAGTCACGTACTGTCTGCCACAGTGAGCTGTGTAGTTTATGTCTTCAGTCACCTACTGTCTGCCACAGTGAGCTGTGTAGTTTATGTCTTCAGTCTCACATGGAACACCACACATGTAGTTTTATGTCTTCAGTCTCACGTGGAACACCACACATGTAGTTTTATGTCTTCAGTCTCACATGGAACACCACACATGTAGTTTTATGTCTTCAGTCTCACATGGAACACCACACATGTAGTTTTATGTCTTCAGTCTCACATGGAACACCACACATGTAGTTTTATGTCTTCAGTCTCACGTGGAACACCACACATGTAGTGCAACAAGTGTCCGAGGAGGAGCAGTGTCTCATGGGTAAAAACGTCCTGCTGTCCCCACATAGAGTTGTAGTCATATGTCCAAAAAACTGTCACGCATCTGGAAGCTATGGGACAGGAAAATAATAAGAGTTAATAAGGCTATAGGACAGGACAATAATAAGAATGTATAAATCTATAGGACAGCACAATAATAAGAATTAATAAAGCTGGGACAGCACAATAATAAGAATTAATAAAGCTGGGACAGCACAATAATAAGTGAAATGAATAAAACAAAAAAATAAATCTTGTGACTGAAAATGTATGATGAGGTATTATCATTCTAAACCGATGAAGAGAAATGTATATTTTTTATGGAAAAACTACAAGAGATGGGGCAATTATGACATGCTATGTCATAATTACAAGTACATTTTATATTAAAAGTCAATCAAACAAATGCCATTTTCAGTGTTTTGATTTTTGAAAGAGAAACTCAAAAGAAAATGTCAACAATTTTATTTTAGATTATGTGATTATCGTCATAAACGTCATAATAATAATATGCAACAATCAAGTCATTTCACAGAGCAAACCTGGAGTAACATAATTCAATAGGCCACCAACGGCAGCATAACACTACAACTGTCTGGAGTAACATAATTCAATAGGACACCAACGGCAGCACAACACCACAACTGCCCTATCAGTAGTGACGTCAACACCCTAGCAGTGTTGCCACGTCTGCTTATTATAAGCTATTTTGGGCTTGTTTATGAAGTGTAGTAGTTGCTCATTTGTGTTCGCTTCAGTTTTACCCCTAGATATGCATCGCCTATTTGAAAATAGCAGATCTACAAGCTGCTATTTTCAACAACAAATATATTCATTTTGGAAATCAGGAATGTTTTTGAAACATTTTATAACACAAATCACGTATGGGGGGGATCGGCACAAAATACGTTCAGACGGGGGTCCTCTGCCAAATACACATTCATCTGGGGGGTCCTTGTTATGAAGGTTTTTGAGAACCACTGCGTTTAAAACAACATTAGAACAATAAAGTTTGACTGGGCTTGTTTTCATAGCCCTGGGTTGCTCGTTTCTCTCACAGAATCTGGCAACCCTGCTACCTAGCAAGTTAAAGCTAACAGCAACAAAGACTAAACCTGCGACCCCTGACCTTTAAAACTGACCCCTGACCTTTCCTTTTAAACTTTAAAACTAAAACTAAACTAAACGTTAACATGTAAATTAAGTGAATAATAATTATTATTATAATAATAATTGCAAACTGTAATCCAAAGTAGCCCAGTTCAAGCTATATGTACCAAGTAGCCAAGTGTTGCCAGATTCTGCGAGAGGAATAAGCAACCAGGTCTATGAAGAACTGCTATTTAAAAAAAAAGATATATAATAATCTTGAAAAAGAAAAGGTAATTTTGGAATATTTTTGTAACATTTTCACCACAAAAATCTCATGGGTGTCCACTAGCTGGCATAACATATTTTAAGAAGGGGGGTCCGCCCGCGGACAAATAAATACATATTAATCTGGGGGTCCTTGACATGAATGTTTGAGAACCATTGGTTTAAATAACATTAGGAAACAAGACCAAATAAACAACTACACTTTAGAAACAAGCCCAAATAAACAACTACACTTTATAAACAAGCCCAAATAAACAACTACACGTTATAAACAAGACCAATTAAACAACTACACTTTAGAAACAAGACCAAATAAACAACTACACTTTAGAAACAAGCCCAAATAAACAACTACACTTTGGGTGCGTTCGAAAATACAGCACTGAGCGCACTGGCCAATACAAACTAATAGGCGAGTGTGCTCCGGTGCGTAATTTTCGAACGCGCCCTTTATAAACAAGCCCAAATAAACAACTACACGTTATAAACAAGACCAATTAAACAACTACACTTTAGAAACAAGACCAAATAAACAACTACACTTTAGAAACAAGCCCAAATAAACAACTACACTTTAGAAACAAGCCCAAATAAACAACTACACGTTATAAACAAGACCAATTAAACAACTACACTTTAGAAACAAGACCAAATAAACAACTACACTTTAGAAACAAGACCAAATAAACATCTACACTTTAGAAACAAGACCAAATAAACAACTACACTTTAGAAACAAGACCAAATAAACAACTACACGTTATAAACAAGACCAAATAAACATCTACACTTTAGAAACAAGACCAAATAAACATCTACACTTTAGAAACAAGACCAAATAAACAACTACACTTTAGAAACAAGCCCAAATAAACAACTACACTTTATAAACAAGACCAAATAAACAACAACACTTTAGAAACAAGCCCAAATAAACAACTACACTTTAGAAACAAGACCAAATAAACAACTACACGTTATAAACAAGACCAAATAAACAACTACACTTTATAAACAAGACCAAATAAACAACTACACGTTATAAACAAGACCAAATAAACATCTACACTTTAGAAACAAGACCAAATAAACAACTACACTTTATAAACAAGACCAAATAAACAACTACACTTTAGAAACAAGACCAAATAAACATCTACACTTTATAAACAAGACCAAATAAACAACTACACTTTAGAAACAAGACCAAATAAACAACTACACTTTATAAACAAGACCAAATAAACAACTACACTTTAGAAACAAGACCAAATAAACAACTACACTTTATAAACAAGACCAAATAAACAACTACACTTTAGAAACAAGACCAAATAAACAACTACACTTTAGAAACAAGACCAAATAAACAACTACACTTTAGAAACAAGCCCAAATAAACAACTACACTTTAGAAACAAGACCAAATAAACAACTACACTTTAGAAACAAGCCCAAATAAACAACTACACTTTAGAAACAAGACCAAATAAACAACTACACGTTATAAACAAGACCAAATAAACAACTACACTTTATAAACAAGACCAAATAAACAACTACACGTTATAAACAAGACCAAATAAACATCTACACTTTAGAAACAAGACCAAATAAACATCTACACTTTATAAACAAGACCAAATAAACAACTACACTTTAGAAACAAGACCAAATAAACAACTACACTTTAGAAACAAGACCAAATAAACAACTACACTTTAGAAACAAGACCAAATAAACATCTACACTTTAGAAACAAGACCAAATAAACAACTACACTTTAGAAACAAGACCAAATAAACAACTACACTTTAGAAACAAGACCAAATAAACAACTACACGTTATAAACAAGACCAAATAAACATCTACACTTTAGAAACAAGACCAAATAAACAACTACACTTTATAAACAAGACCAAATAAACAACTACACTTTAGAAACAAGACCAAATAAACATCTACACTTTAGAAACAAGACCAAATAAACAACTACACTTTAGAAACAAGACCAAATAAACAACTACACTTTAGAAACAAGACCAACTACACGTTATAAACAAGACCAAATAAACATCTACACTTTAGAAACAAGACCAAATAAACAACTACACTTTATAAACAAGACCAAATAAACAACTACACTTTAGAAACAAGACCAAATAAACATCTACACTTTAGAAACAAGACCAAATAAACAACTACACTTTAGAAACAAGACCAAATAAACAACTACACTTTAGAAACAAGACCAAATAAACAACTACACGTTATAAACAAGACCAAATAAACAACTACACTTTAGAAACAAGACCAAATAAACATCTACACTTTAGAAACAAGACCAAATAAACAACTACACTTTAGAAACAAGACCAAATAAACAACTACACTTTAGAAACAAGACCAAATAAACATCTACACTTTAGAAACAAGACCAAATAAACAACTACACTTTAGAAACAAGACCAAATAAACAACTACACTTTAGAAACAAGACCAAATAAACAACTACACTTTATAAACAAGCCCAAATAAACAAACTACACGTTATAAACAAGACCAAATAAACAACTACACTTTAGAAACAAGCCCAAATAAACAACTACACTTTAGAAACAAGACCAAATAAACAGCTACACTTTATAAACAAGACCAAATAAACAACTACACTTTAGAAACAAGACCAAATAAACAACTACACTTTAGAAACAAGACCAAATAAACAACTACACTTTATAAACAAGACCAAATAAACAACTACACTTTAGAAACAAGACCAAATAAACATCTACACCTTTAGAAACAAGACCAAATAAACCTCAACCCACAAAATAACCAATATTTACAAGCAACTTTACAGAAAACAAAGCCAAAGTCGCTTATAATATGAAGGACATGGGCAACCCTGTCACAATCCCAGCAGAGCTCTGAATCCCAGTATCGCACAGCTCTACGCCGATCAGAACCACAACTCCTATTGTCAATACTGTACATGTTGACCTACTTGAAAATAGCAGATCTACAAGCTCACGACGTGTTGTGAGCTTGTAGATCTGCTATTTTCATTACAAAAATCTTGAAGAAAAATCTACAGAAAAAAACTAAAACCCCAGCTCTAACACGCACGGTGCGTGATGATGACATCATATTAAACACACTTATTAGCAACACACTGTCCTGTTCTGGATTAAAACAAATGAATAATGTATAAACTAATAATACCTACAGTTGATATGATTGTCTCTCTATCTCTCTCTCTCTTTCTCCAATCTGTGCTTCCTTCTCTTCTCCAGCCCACTGACACACAGGCTCAATCCAAGTGCATTCTGGGAATTGTGGTTATTTTTTTCCTGCCTGCCTGACGCCTAGGTCATTACGTCATTGCTATGAGCTCTCTCTCTCTCTCTCTCTCTCTCTCTCTCTCTCTCACTCTCTCTCTTTCTCTCTCTCTCCCCTCTCTCTCTCCCTCCCCTCTCTCTCTATATACCCCCCCCCTCTCTCTCTCTCTCTCTCTCTCTCTCTCTCTCTCTCTCTCTCTCTCTCTCTCTCTCTCTCTCTCTCTCTCTCTCTTCTCTCTCTCTCTCTCTCTCTCCCCATCTCCCCCTCTCTTTCTCTCTCCCCCCCTCTCTCCCCCCCTCCTCTCTCTCTCTTTCTCTCTCCCCCATCTCTCCACCCTCTCTCCCCCCCCCTCCCCCCCTCTCTCTCTCTCTCTCCTCTCTCTCTCTCTCCTCTTCTCTCTCTCTCTCTCTTCTCTCTCTCTCTCTCATCTCTCTCTCTCTCTCCTCTCTCTCTCTCTCTCTCTCTCTCTCTCCCCATCTCCCCCTCTCTTCTCTCTCCCCCCTCTCTCCCCCCCCTCTCTCTCTCTCTCTTTCTCTCTCCCCCATCTCTCCACCCTCTCTCCCCCCCCCCTCTCTCTCTCTCTCTCTCTCTCTCTCTCTCTCTCTCTCTCTCTCCTCTCTCTCCTCTCTCTCTCTCTCTCTCTCTCTCTCTCTCATATTATGATGACCATGCATTGACACATACATAATATACATAATGTATTACATACTAACATATGAATATATGACACACACATAATATGTTACACATTAACATAATCATATAATAATAATATATATATTAAATACATCATATCTATCTGGTGTGTGATTTCTCAGAGAGCGGCCAAAGCAAACAGTCAAATGAAACCACAGCATTCATTCACAGGTTTAAAGTCAGTGTGATTCATCATATTAATAATTTCCCCCCATATCCCTGTGCTGGTATGTATGTAGTTACATAACTCCACAGTATACTCAGAAATGAATATCTGTCTCTCGTGAAGCAGCAGCCCAGATGAATCATTGACATGTGAGAGCTTTTTCATCTGGCCTCATAAAGCCATGCTTTCCTCTGAAAGGTCTGCATCTGCACCGCACTGTGTCCAACACAATGAAACCTGAACACACATGTTGGATCCTTAAAATCTATACATGAGAGGAAAATGTTACATGGCTGAGAATAGTAATGTGGGACAGACAGACAGATGTCCTCATCTGTGTGAGAGAGAGAGAGAGAGAGAGAGAGAGAGAGAGAAGAGAGAGAGACGAGAGAGAGAGAGAGAGAGAGAGAGCCCGTGGTGTACGTTTACATACTGTACAGAAGTATCAGTATCAAATGTACTTAAAGTACCAAAAGTAGAAAGTACTCATTATGCAGAATCATGACCATTTCACAACTTTTAAAAAGTATTGCACGTCTTTTGAAAATAGCAGATCTACAACCTCACAATGCGTCGCATCGCGATGCATTGTGAGCTTGTAGATCTGCTATTTTCAAAAGGCTGAAATCTATATAGGCTGAAGTGGATAACGTATGTTTTGTAATAAATAAATAAATCTACAAGTAACTAAAGTTTTCAAATAATTGTAGTGGAGTAAAAAGTACAATATTTGCCTCTGAGATGTAGTGGAGTAGAAGCAAAGTACAGAAAATTGGAAATACTCCAGTAAAGTAAAAAATACAGTACTTGAGTAAATGTATACCCACAGCCAAACACCTGCTGCACCGTATAGTACACCATCAGCACAGGAAGGCAGCATTTATGAGCTAAAGCTGTTTTATTAAAAGGATCCTTGGCTAATAAGCTTTATATGATTAATACATCATACTTGCCCTCTATAACATACATGGGTAACTGGCGGCCCGGGGGCCCCACCTTCACTTAATGCGGCCCACAGGTTAATATCAGAATACTGATGTATTATTGATTTCAGCTGTTATGATTCCAAACATGCAAACATGACCCGCTTTAACTACTTCAGTCTATTAGTAGCTTAATGACTAGTATTAAAATTCTATTGTCTTTTTTATGGCCAATGTATTTGTATTTAAGTTCATAAAGTTAACATAAGTATAACTAAATGCATTGGAAATGAACTTTTCAGGATTCCAATTCAAAATAGCAAAAACAAATTCAGGATTCCAATCAAAAAATAGCAAAATAGCAGATCTACAATCTCAAAACGCGTCGCACTGCGACGCGTTTTGAGATTGTAGATCTGCTATTTTTGCTATTTTTGTGTGACATAGAATGGCGAAGTACGGCATACATTTATGAAAGAGTTAAAATACGGAGATAAGAGGTGTCTGCCCGACAGTATAATGCAATGTGGCCTTCTGGAGTGAGCGTGAAAATATAGTGGGCCCCTCTCCATCATCAAAGTTGCCCACTCCTGCTCCATAACTAAAAAAATAAACATGTAAAATATTATTTTGATGCTCATATTACCCTTAAGAAGTTTTTTAAATTATTTTTTTATCCCACGATTTTGTAACCATATTTAAACCCAGTGCCGATTGCCTAACCTTGTAATCCTGGCGCTACTCTCACTCTGCCAGCCTGGGAGAGCCCAAACTGAGCTCATGCTTTCTTCAACGCATGAGGACTCCTCATGCGTTGAAGAAAGTCTGAGCTCAGTTCGGGGCTCTCCTGCTCCTCATTGAGGAGTGAGCAGGCCGCTTCTCATCACCCGGAGTTTCCCCGGTAGGACGTAGCGCGTGGAAGGAACACGTTATTCCAACCAGTTCCTTTCCCCTCCATCAGGCGCCCCGGCTGACCAGGGGGAGGCAGTATAGAGACCAGGATTACTGCATGTTTTTTGTGAGGGTACCTACCCTAGGAGACACGGGGAGAACATGCAAACTCCACACAGAAAGGCCCTTTCAACTTTTTAAATAAAAAATGTTAGTTATAGAGGGCAATTATAATGTATTTTCCTTTTGGTGCTTGAGCACCTGCCCTTTTGCCTCAAAGTGCCCTTTTCCCAAAAGAGAAAAAAACAATATTTATTTTTTTAATGGCCTCCCTTCTTTTATGTAGAAGACAAAAAAGTATTAGTGATGCAATGTGTCTGGATAAATATTGATTCCCATTATCCTCCTGATTCAGTCTTTAATTAAACGGATGCTGTTCCTTGTGACAGCTACTCTTTGTTGTTGGATATTTACATGAGCATGTGGTGTGAATGAGACATATTTGGTTTGGTTTCCCTCAGGACTTGCAAGGAATAAATGGCCCTGAAAATAAATTTATCTACCTCTCTAATCCACAGGCTGGTTGCTTGGTCTTATTGGAAATTGCAGCACTGCAGCAATGAATGACATTACATTTGTGTTGTGTTAACTGCAATACATGAGAGCACAGTATGTTATATATTTTTAAATTGCAGTGACCTCTGGATGAGCAGTTCATCTCTCCTTAAGTTGTGGTGGTTGTCGGCAGTTTATAAGAGAGGTAATGTATATGAAATATCTATGGCTTCTTTAATCAGAAACATCAACAGGTAGCCTATGTAAAGGATGGTGTAATGGTTGCCTTTTGTTACATGTGAGTAAAGAGATTAGGACCCATGTGCAGACGAGAGGTGTCAAACTTAAAGGTTTATTAATGAACACAGGACAGGCCAAAACAACGGCAGGCAAAATATTTCCAAATCTAGAGCCAGGCTGTGAACCTCAGGGTTCCTTGAGGGGGTTCCAATGGACCCGTGGGGTCTGTAATTCTTCATTCATCAGGGGATGAAGGCCATGTGTGGCTGAAACGTTGTACCACCTCCTGTACCACTTTTCTGTGTTTTAAAGTAAAAAAAAAAAAGTAAAAAAAATAAACACTTTTAGGAGCAATGGTGTTGTGCAGACTTGTATTGTTTTAAACTGCTCTACCTCCTATAGTTATCATTATATTTCTCATTCTTGGTGTGAATGACCCGTTAGTCTTGTCCAGTCCACAGGATTCAGGAACAGCTGGGTGTCTGTTGGTGTGAAAAGAAGCAGGGTCAAGACCAGCTTGGAGAAGGTAATACAAAAACAACTACATTTCACAATCAAATCCTCAGTGTTCATTTATCCATGTGCACATGTCCTTATTAAGGGTCGTTTTGCTTACTGTTTATCACATAACGCTGTATTAACGATAAACGTTACTCCATACTCCACGCCACTCAATATCAGCCTTAAGTCCTTGTCTCTGTGAATGTTCAAATCGGGCTCTATAAGTCCATTTATGGGTGTATCAAGATACTACAGGTTCATCGCTCTCGGAGCGTGTTTCTGAACGAACCCGTGAACATGAATATATGATACAGCGCTGGGAGTACACGTTCTTTTAGGACAGCAGGAGGGGGGGAGGGGAGCTTGGGAAGCACAGGAATTACATGGTTGCTCCACTTTCTGCTGTGACTTCTTGCTGTGAGCTCTTAAAATGCCAAAAATCTACCCCTCCTTTTTTTTCTTTATTCTACTACTACTACTATCATTAATATTATTATTATTACTATTATCATTATTGTTATATTCTAGAGATGCTATGCTATGCGAGAGTGCACTCTAGCCAACACCAAATCAGGACTCCTGAATCGCTGCCCTGCACACTCTCCTACCTAGCATCAGGGTCTTGAGCTCTACAGTGTTGTTAGCTAAGCTGTCGCGCCGCAGTGCATCTATGCAGGTGGTGCGCTTCTTGCCTTTCCCGCCTTTGCCCTGGGTTGCCTCCCACAGAGTCAGTTTGCTTGCCACTATGGTTCCGGGTGCCTGACGCAGTGCCCTGCCAGCCTCATCCTTCTCTCTCTGACTTTGTCTGTGACCCGTGGTACAGTACCGTAGGTCCACATTTATGATGTGGTCCGTCCATGTGACACCTCGTGCCATTCATAACATTCTTATGTAGACTACATCCAGGGCCCTTTCCTATTCTACGGTGAGGGTTCATGATAAATTAAGCTTATGGCATCTTAAAGAGGCATTTTGTTACACAGCTGAGTTTTCGATTCGGAAGAGCATTTTTAGAGCACCTCGTGCAATCAGAATATGGTCACCCTAAAACACTACCTGTGGATGTGTGTCCTATCTATTCCAGAGGGATGGGCAGGGAGAGGTAAGACACGCAGCTGAAACAACTGTGAGCGGTGGGTATCTCCCCCACTATTTCCCATGTGTTTGTCTGATCATTGTACGACTCGATGCAACAGAGATTCCTACATTGGGAGAGAAACAATAGCCATGAGAACAAGAAGCCACCACCATTTCCAATCTTTCTTGATATTGCTATTGTAATTATTTTCACTTCTTATAACTGTTTCTTTATAAAATAAAGAAACAGACAAAACATTTTTTATCTAAAAACAAAAGACTGTGTAGTGGTTACCACAACAGATTTAAAGGCGTCACACAACATGTCAACATGGCATCAAATTCGTACCTGTCCGTGTCATCCATCCCTCCTAGAACGTAAATCTTTCCACCTGCCACAGCCACACCAGGCTTGAAGCGTCGCTTTGTCATGGGGGAACACATGCTCCACTGGTTGGTCTTGGGGTTGTAGCAGAGCACCTTGTCTGTGTACTGCTGTGTGTTCGTCCTTGGTATTTGCTGACCACCTATAGATAAACAGGAATTAACAGGACAGTGACTGTTAGTGGGATCTAGTATGTCCTCAAACTACAGTGAACTAAGTGAGTCTATAATGGAGCTAAGAGTCATTAAGAACAGTTATAATACCTATAAAGTAGATCTTTCCTTTGAGCCCACAGACAGCTGAACCAAAATACGGATAAGCCGATATACGAGCAGCTTCTGTCCATACAGAGGTTTTAGGGTTGTACTTGAACAGACCCTGGCCTGTAAAACATGTTTTTGTTAGCCGTTATGTCATACATACATTACATAAAAAAACATCCTCGTGAAAACCAGCAGGCTGAACCTGCGTGTATTAAAACTAGTCACATACTAATAACAAAGATCAATCCATCTAGTGCGACTGTGACCACAGGAGCCAGGAGGCCAAGGTCTGGCATGCCACCAGACTCCATGAGCTGCCAGGTGTTGTTGTTGGGGTTGTAGCGTTCCACTGACTTCAAATTAGTCAGCCCAATCGTTTTAGCGCCCCCCACTGCAAACACATAGCCATCCAGCATTACCAGGCCTATGAAAAAAAAACACATAATTAGAACTGATGACCTTGGCCATAGGCAGCCTCTCCGTGGGTAGCCTCGGAAACCCATGCCTTTTTTTTTTTGTTTCAAAAGAAAAAAAGCCTGGGCGAACCATGCAGGAACACTGGTCTTAGGACCTTGTTATCTCCTAACCAATCAGAGTGCAGAGGGGCGTCGCTCTAAATTTGGTGACGTCAGCGTGCTCCGTGCACAGGCCGGGGGGGGGGGGGAGGGAGGGGGGAGGGGAGGCGGGGACATAGATTGGTGAAGCAATAGGAAGCGCCGGAGGAATCCGCCGGCTGGGTTTGGATCCGCCCTTCAAGACCATCGATTGGGCTCGTTCTTTCAGTCTACTCCGTGGGTAACAAAGGCAACCCATAGTGATTATTCCAAAACCAAGTTAAAATTAATATCATAGTTTCACAGTCTTACCACAGTTCATGCGTGCCTCATTCATGGGAGCCATCTGCAACCATGAGTCAAGGGAAGCGTCATAGCGCCACATATCTCTACTGACTGAAAGACCAGGCAACCTTCCTCCAGCCAAATATACTGTAGAGCCTGTAGAGCACAATTAAAACAACGCATTATGACTTGTGGCTGTTAAAGTAGTAGAATTTTTGTAGAATACATTACAGGTCCTACGTTGATTCAATCAATCTGATGGTACTCCTCCTCACCTGACATAACCAGACCAGAACCGTCTACACCGAAGGGCGAGCATTTCAGAGTCTTCCATCGATTGGTCTGGGGATGGAAGGTCTCAACAGTGCTAGATGGGGGATCAAGTAACCCAACTTTGCTAGTTGCCACCACCAGGATAACTTCACATGATACTATACAGAGAAATAGAAGATAAACACAGAACCAGGCGTGGCCATGAGGTCAGGTAGTCAGTAGAGTAATGTGTGAGCATGTGAAATGTTGTAACAAATTGTTAGTAGTCACTGAATTAATACTAGAGCCTAGCTATAACACCCATCACTGCATACTGTATAATGAGGTTGGTTGGATCAGCATAGTTTTTTATTCATTTATAAAGTTTTAATTAGATTCTCTTTTGGAGTGGAAAACTAGTGCCTATCATACATGCTCTCAGGACTGTTTGATGCTTGAGATTCCATGTGTCTCCACTGAGTTTGGAAAGTCTGCTTTCAAGTGTTGTGCCACGTATACTTGTATTTTTATAGTTGTTGTTTTTTTCTTTTCTTTTCTTTTTTTCTCCTCCACTTCTCGGCATCCAGAGAATTAAATTAAATTAAATTAAATTAAATTAAATTAAATTAAATTAAATTAAATTAAATTAAATTAAATTAAATTAAATTAAATTAAATTAAATTAAATTAAATTAAATTAAATTAAATACCAACACTTGATAGCAAACTAAACCCTTGACAAATCCCCAAATGTCACACTGAAGAAGAAATTGCCAGGTATCTTTGCATTTGTGTTGGCACTGGAAATCCCAACTCGAAAATCCTTGCTGTATTTGCCAGACCCAGGGGGTCGGGTCTACATGAGGCTTTGTCGGTCCCCCTCTCCAAACGTTTTCGTCCATACATGGGCATAAAAGAGGTCTGTCTTCTGTCCTCTTTTTGATTGGCCAAGCTTAGCGTGACGTAGTGCTCTGATCTTTCAACCACTAGGGGTCTGGCAGTAACAGGTCTCCTGGTTCCCTTGTTTTCCACCATCATTTGCTACATTGATGCGTGTGTGAGGCAGGTACCTGTGGACCAGCGTCGTCGGTGGAGCCTCTGGCAGGCCTGGGATTCAACCGCATACAGTAACGCACTCACATCCTCAATGCGGGAGGGGTTGATGAAAGCCAGACGGATATGCTCCATCACCTTAAATGAGATGTAAAGAAAACATGTAAAAGCTTACTGTTGATTTTATTATTTGAAGATCTGGATCCAGGGATCCAGTCCATGTCTTCATCCTTCCTTCTTCCACAGCAAATGGCAAAAGAAAATCCCTATATATTATTTTGGTCCCTTCTAGAAAAATATATATTTTCTTAAATAAACTAAACTAAACTAAAAACTAAATAGACAAGATCTTGACTTGAGCAACTGTGAATCAGGTTGATTATAATGGCTGCCATAGACCACATGTGCATCTGTGCATCATGGCAATCGTAGGAATTAATTCATTCATTGTATGGTAAATAGGGATGACACTATTGGTTATTTTAGTAGCGATTATTGCATTGTTGAGGTTGTATATAGCAATTTTTTAAACGTTTTTGAAAAAATATATATTTTGTTTTATTTATTTATCTATTTAACTACTTTATTTATTTATTTATTTATTTCAAAGAATTACATCTATTTGTTGGATGAACTGTTGCACCCCTAATGATAAATGTGGTTGTTTCTGCAGCATGTTAATTTAACTCAAAAGTGTACAAATGAAACCAAATGAACTAATTAAGACAAACATGACGTATTTTACTGTGCTAAGAGAACCATCAACAGTTGACTGAATTGCACATTTATATTAACATCATGATAGCTTCCATTTAAGCTTGTTCTCAGTCACATTGCTCTGACTTCTCCATGGTCTCTCATTACATCAGGTGAAACACTGAGAAGGGACTGACCTTCTCAAAGCTCTGCTTGCGGTCAGGACTGTGGTTTAACCACAACATGGCCGCCTCAAACACCACCTCCTCCTTGGTCACATGGAGTTTGTCATTGGCAAGAATCTCTGTCAGTTTGTCCACAGAGAGAGAGAGGAACTCTTCCTATAGGAGCACGAGAAAATACAACAAAGTGGCTGAAATATTATGACTTTGTTTCCATTCTTCCCGAAGTAACATTTGTTACTGATAGTGTTGTGATGGTGACAGGGTGACAGTGGTGGAAAAAGTACTCGGATATATATATATATATATATATATATATATATATATATATATATATATATATATATATATATATATATATATATACTTAAGTAAAAGTAGCACAATGTAGAAATACTCTGTTTCAAGTAAAAGGCCTGTGTTCAAAATGTTACTTGAGTAAAAGTACAAAAGTATTGGCATCAAAATATACTTAAAGTACCAAAAGTAAAAGTACTCAAATGTTTGAAAATAGCCTAGGTATAAAATAGGGCTGAAGTGGTTAATGTATGTTTTATAATGTAATAATTTATATCTTCAAAGTAACTAGTAACTAAAGTTTTTAAATAATTGTAGTGGAGTAAAAGTAGAATATTTGCCTCTGAGATGTAGTGGAGTAGAAGTAAAAGTATTGAAAATTGGAAATACTCCAGTAAAGTAAAAGTACCTCAAAATTGTACTTAAGTAGAGTACTTGAGTAAATGTACTTAGTTACTTTACACCACTGCAGGGTGAGTAATAATAGAAAATGACCTTTAATATCAGCTTGGGTGGCCCGTTTCATATTGAGTTACCAGAAAAAGCCAACGGACAAACAACTTGGGAAATGAATGTATCCTTCAATGACTGACCTGCTGATAGACGACGCTGAAGTGTTCCATAATGTAATCCATGCTGCGTTTCATCAACCTCTTAAAGGAGTAGGTTTCAGCCAGGCAGTGAATCCCCACACAGTTGTTTTCATCCATGTGACGCTCCATGTGACGACAGCAGGCTTGTTGAACACCTGGGACATTCATCAAGTGTGCTGCTGCTACCAGGGCCTGGACCAAATAAACACAATATCTTTATTAAGCACCGATGTTGGACAAATATTTTGATAATGGTTAAAGTTCATGTTTCTCCTTCATCCTAGGCTCAATGTAGCCTGACAGTGCGTTGCATTACATGTTCGAGTGCTGCGTGTCACTCCCCATCTCTCTCTCCCCATTTCCTGTCTACGTACCATCATTTTTTTTGTTTTTTTTATGTTTGTAACCCATTTTTTCACCCAGTGCCAATTGCCTAAACTATAATCCTGGGTGCTACTCTCCCTCTGCCAGCCTGGGGAGAGCCCCAAACTGAGCTCATGCTTCCTTCAATGCATGAGGAGTGAGCAGGCTGCTTCTTATCACCTGACAGGGGGGAGTTTCCCCGGTTGGACGTAGCGCGTGGAAGGAACACGCTATTCCAACCAATTCCTTTCCCCTCCATTAGGCACCCCGGCTGGGGGAGGCGGTATAGAGACAGGGATTACTGCATGTTTTGTGAGGGTACCTACCTACCCTAGGAGACACAGGGAGAACATGCAAACTCCACACAGAAAGGCCCTTTCACCAACCCCACCTAGGGTATGGGCACTGATGACGCGGAGGAGAGAACACGCCCCCAGCGCCCACAGCGTCTCCGGCGGGAATCAAACCCAGGACCTTCTAGCAGTGAGCGCTACCGATTGCGCCACCGTGCCCCCCTACTGTACTATCAATAAAGGGGCATAAAAAGCCCAGAATAAATCTTTGGGAAAAAAATTATAATAATAATAATTTAAAATATATATACATTACCTGCACATTTTCCGAGGAGATGACTCCCTTTGAGGTATAGGCATATCTCACCAACATCTCCATCGCCTGAGGTTCCACATCGATCATGACAACCTTTTCCTGTCTGGACTCCATCATGCCGGTTGTAAACATCGCCTGTGCAGGTTGGGAAAGGGAAATGGTTTGCTTTGAGACTTAGGCCTTTCTAATTTACATTGTGTCAACGATTAATTTATTGTATGTAGCATGACGTTTGGTTCTCATGAAAGCCAAGACATTATTGAATGTTATTCACTTAATAAAACACCAGATCAATAAATGTTCACATGGAAAGTTGTTTACCTCAAAGTAGGAGCTGAAGGAGGCCAGTACATTACGATGACAGGGGAACTCCTGTCCTCCACAGCACAGAATCACATCACAGAACTCCTTTTTGAGCCTGAGTCTGTTCAGGCTCTCCAACATCTTGTTGGGATGTGTGTTACTGAGGAAGTCAGACGTCATGTCTTCCCCGATCAACTGGAGGGGATTGAATAGATGGTCAGACAGTAGCGATTGTTTGCACGTTATGTTTAAACCATTAAGACCGGGAAAAAAGAGCACATATACAAGCTCATAGCTCGTCACTTTGTGCCGCGCAATGAGCTTGTAGATCTGCTATTTTTGAAAAATTGCGAACATTTGTGCAAATCTTTGAATATATATATATATAGGCTATATATATTTTTTTAAAGCGAACATTTTCAAATCTTTGCTTCTGGGGGGTCCCGGGACCAACATATTTTGAGATGGGGGTCCACGGCCAAATACATGGCCAATTTGGGGATCCTTGACATGAAAGAGTTTGAGAACCACTGATATAGCAACATAAGTTTTTCATAAAACTGTTAGGATTCAGAAGACATTTGAAGATTCAACCATTCTTAATGGGTTAAAGAACAGACAATCTAGGAACCCAGCATCGTCAAAAAAAAGGGAAAAAACAGCGCCCTCTGCTGTGTTTTTCCTTTGCGCAGCTCGGAATCTGTTCTTGAGAGATTAAAGAACAGAATACTCATGGAGAGAAGTACATGACAGTGTGAGTGTAACGCCAGGCTCAAATCCGGCTCTGAATCCAGGCGTTACAAAATCACATGCATACGATGCCATGACTTTCAATTCAACTCTTCATTGGTTACCCGTCAATTTTAGAATTGATTTTAAGATTTTACTTATGACTTTTAAAGCTGTGAATGGACTGGCCCCCCCGTTATATTTCTGGCATGCTGGAACCATAGAGTTAAAAATAATAGAGAGGGCACCAGAAATCTCCTCCCATCCACTTGCATTGAGTTGCTCACCCAGCGCATGGGCCTAAATCACCCCTTCTTCCGGGTTGGAAATTTGGTGGGCGCGGCCTATTATGGCCCCAAACGCGTCACAGAGGTGACGCGTTTTGCGTCACAGAAGCGCGCAGCCCCATGCGCAAGCACGTGCGCACGCTCGTGAGTCGAGCCCATTGGTCGAAACCGTTTTCGCTCGTTCATGTTGAGGCCCCAGGCCTGCACGCGCCTGCACTACCATGAATGGCCACCATGTCCATTTGGCTTCAATGAAACCACTGGGTTCTGGGGGCTTGGCTGGAACCCTACAGGCCTGTACGCAGCCTCAGATCCTCAGACAAGGCCCTCCTGGAGACTCCCACACCCCAGCTCATCACAAAGGGTGGAAGGGCTTTTTCAGTTCAGGCCCCTAAGCTTTGGAACGCCCTACCTGTTGACCTATAAGACGTGCAAAATCAGGGTCATCTTTTAAAACTCTTCTGAAAACCCATCTCTATGCTAAGGCATTTTCCAATTTTTTTCCTGCCACTTTTGTTTCATTTGAATATATATCTGTATGGTTTTTAATTACATTTTGTGCCTACTATGTGTTTTATTTTCTAATCGTCTGTTGTAGTTTATCTCCAATGCTTTATCATGTTGTTCTTTTATCCTGCTCTGTAAAGCACTTTGTGACGATGTCTGGAAATGTGCTATGTAAATAAATTCATTATCATTATAACTCTCACTGAAATGTGTCTTGTGACTCAGCAGCCATATATAGCCTACAACACATAATACAACCCAGATTTTGCAAGAGAAACAATTAAGCAACCATTTCTATGAAAACAAGGCCAAAAGAAGCGACTAGGCCACATGAGCACTTTAAACCTATAATCTACGGCTATCTGAAAATAGCATCTGCTATTTTCCAAAAGAAAATGTGGAATATTTTTTGAAACATTTCAACTACACAAATCTTGTATGGGGGCTCCCTGGAATAACATATTTTTAGTAGGGGGTCTGCAGACAAATACATGTTAATTAGGGGGTCCTTGACATGAAAATGTTTGAGAGACACTTGTTTAAATAACAATAGGACACAGGCCCAAAATAAGCTACTACACTTTACAAACATGCCCAAAAAAACACAACCTGCAACTGTATTTACAAGCAACTCTACAGAAAAACAAGACCAAAGTCGCTTATAATAAGCAGACATGGCAACACACTATAGTGTTTTAAGTGATATTCCTTGTAACTATAACTACTTCACAAGCAGGGTCTCTTTTAAAATTTTTGTCACTTGGCTGCTTCAAACAAACACATTGTAAAGTTAGGTGCTTATCTGCCAAGATGATAGTTCACTAGTTCTCTTTGGAACAGTGCTGTTCATTCATTCTAGTGCGCACAAAACATTTTGCTGCCCTGAGGAACCAAAACCAAACACAAGAATCACATGGAAAATAGCAAAACGTTGTTAAGTCATGCTTAAGATAAAAGGCGTACAGCAAAGCATTCCTTACCTGTATGGTCACTTTGAAGAAATGTGTCCTGAAACTTTAACTGAAATAACTACTCATCTGTGGTGTGTCCTGGAGTCTGAGCAGGACAGTGTGGAGAGATTTGGAGTGAAAACGCCACCTTTTATCTTGGAGTGGAGAAACACTAGCCTGGTAAACCCCCCCCCCCCCCCCTCTGGAAATCTCAATTGTATTTGATATCAGTCAATGCAAATGGGGGAGGGGGGGGGGTTACCAGGCTAGAGAAACACCTCCTCCCATCTCCTCACATTCTTCCAGTTCACTGCAGTCAGGGTCCATTTCAATGTGAAAGGCTCATGACAAAAGACACTGTCATCGTCAGAGACACATTTATACATGGATGCCAGTTATGCTGTCTTTTGCTTCATCAACATGTTGACTTTTTTGTGTGTGTATTTATTTACTTTTTACTTGTCTGTGGATAAAATAAAGTTTTCAAAGTGTGTTTGTTGGACATCAATACAACCTTAGCTAATATAGCTTGATAGCTTTTTAACAGTATAACGCTCTAATTGGCTGCACGTGTTTTACCATGGACTTGTGTAGTATCTGGATTAAGTACAACGTTTATTTTGTGGATTAGAGAGAATTGTGCAGACAGGAGACAGATGTCTGAGATGAAACAGAGCATCACTGAGCACAGGGATGATTGTAATTTTTATTAGGCAAAAGAAACCGTTACATTTATAATACTTTTGTCTAAAAGGTCCGACCAAAAAAGTCCTTGCGGACTTGTTTCCGTTGGGGTCCTTGAATTAATTTCACATTATATATATATATATATGGGAATGACCCAAAACTAAGTAAAGCCTCAGTTATTTTTATTATAGAAAAGCTTGCAAAATGGTACTTTCATTTATTTGCATATATAGACATGGTTAAAAGTGTTGAAGCAAATATAAAGAGAAGACTGGTACAAAAAGTAAAGTAAATCAAACAAAGGGAAAGGAACAGCAGTCCTTAGTTTGCCGCTTGTTCCACATGGACCTACAGAGCAATGACAAGCAGACAGTTCATAATATGCACAAAGCATGTAATAAATAAACACAATATGCACTCAGCTACAAAATGTCACATGAAATACAATGGGCAAACCAATAAAAGGATTACCTTACCAATAGCTCTTATTATGTACACATCAGAAGCCTCTCAATGTTTCCACACATTACAACAAGCTCCCCTGTCTCCACCCAACCCGATCTCCAGAGATTACCGTAACATTGTACGGAACGAGTGCACTTCATTCCGTGGATAGCCGCCTCGGAACCCCCAAATTGCGTGCATATGTACGGCGCTCCCTTTGTGACAAAACCATTTCGGAGGCGCGCAGTCACAGGCGAACTGTCACCCCGTGAAGGACCACCGAGGGAGCTAAGGCGACCGAGTTGCCGTCCTGAACGGTGTGACGTTCGCCTGTGCCTACTCAGCGCCGTTTGAGTTATGTACCGATAGGCACAGAATCGTAAATTTTGTTGTGGGGACTGCTCTGCTTCCGGGTTTTTCCGGGTTGCGACTGGTTACGCCCACCGTGGGACTCGCCGTACATATGCACGCAATTTCGGGGTTTCTAGGCGACTATCCACGGAATGAAGTGCACTCGTTCCGTGCAATGTTACGATAATCTCTGGAGATCAGGCTGCTCCACCTGTAGCTGTTATACAATGACATCAGATATATAGGTTTAACCAAAATGTCATACAAAATCATAAACAACAGAACATACATAGACCTTTGTTATCCTTTGCACATACATAATCTGATACTCACAGTCACATATCTCCAGTTTAAATGCCTATTTCACTGGAGACTAGGCCACACCCCAAACAATTGCTGAACACTGGACAGGCACCACAAAGCACCAACAGTGAGTATCACAGACCTGACGATATAAAAACATTCATTGTAGATCATATAAAACAATACAACAATAAAAGCGAGGATACAAAAACAAACAAACCAAAACAAACAGGCTTACCGAGTTAACAGGTCAGCACTCAAACATCCTCCTCTCAACACGCTACCGGCAGACAGTGTTGAGGACCCACAGATTACTGGTCATCTCATACACACCACGTGGACACCCAGCTCAACACAACCATGAGAACCATAACCGGGACTATTCGCTCAACACCACTCCCCTGGCTCCCTGTCTTATCAAACATAGCTCCTCCACATATCCGGCGAGCAGC
The DNA here is from genome assembly GCF_963280865.1 of Gymnoscopelus braueri. Taxonomy (NCBI): domain Eukaryota; kingdom Metazoa; phylum Chordata; class Actinopteri; order Myctophiformes; family Myctophidae; genus Gymnoscopelus; species Gymnoscopelus braueri. The sequence continues at coordinate 52,782,347 of NC_137608.1, read as the reverse complement.
ATTTACTCAAAGGATGCTTCAAAAGTCCAAAGACTCCCCCCATCTACCAATCCATGCAGACATCTACAACCCACCCACTGCTCGACTTCCATCCAGACGGCCAATTTGGAAGAACACCCCACCAGCTGACTTCACCATCCAATCAGCTTGGAAAAATGAATGGGAGTCCAAGGAGGTCCCAAACAAACATCTGGTGTCAGACCCCAACCAACAGGTCCCTGGCACCAACCTCCCAAGGAGACAATGGTCGACACTCAATGGATTCAGGACTGGACATCATGGCCCCTGCTTGGCCAGCCTTCACAAGTGGGGGAGTAGCCCAAGCCCACTGTGTGCTTGTGGAGAGGAGCAAACTATGGAGCACATCATAGAAGTTTGTCCTCTCCAAAGACTGAAAGGAGGATTAGTCACCCTCCATACAGCAGACCAGGAGGCAACTGCTTGGCTTAAGCTAATCATCTGGGGACCCCCCTGGGGGTCCCGACCCACAGGTTGAGAATCACTGGTATAAGGTATCAAAAGCTACTGAGGTACAGTATCTATAGTACTCCATTCTTTAAATCTACTGAGGTACAGTATCTATAGTACTCCATTCTTTAAATCTACTGAGGTACAGTATCTATAGTACTCCATTCTTTAAATCTACTGAGGTACAGTATCTATAGTACTCCATTCTTTAAATCTACTGAGGTACAGTATCTATAGTACTCCATTCTTTAAATCTACTGAGGTACAGTATCTATAGTACTCCATTCTTTAAATCTACTGCGACGGAATAGAGGAATTTGACGGTTGTTGGGTTAATAAAGCTAAATCACTTTAATGTGGCATTTTAACCTACAGGTGAAAAGGTTCACTCAAAAATAGTGAAAATACAGGGCTAAAATTGGACAGTAAAACGGTATGCAATTACCCAAGAATTGATATTGAATAATATTTTTAAAAAGGAAAAAAAAAGGCCAAACCATTTAACATTTTCCTGAAATAATCCACTATAAGAGGTGGATAATGTACTATTTGAATTGTTCAAATACTGTATTTGCAAGTTAGGCCTGACAGCGAGTCCCTGGTTCGATTCCCGACCCGGCCAGACCATTTGCTGTATGTCCCTCCCCGTCCGCTACTCTCTCCTAGTTTTCCTTACTGTCTACTACATCAGTGGTTCTCAACCAGTGGTCCGGGGACCACCAGTGGTCCTTGTGGGGGGTACCAGGGGGTCCGCAGCAAAGTTAGTTAACATAGCGTCACAATCATTTTAACCACTTAGCTTGGTTAAAATGATTGTGACGCTATGTTAACTAACTTTGCTGCAAGCTCTAACTTTGCTGCAAGCTACAAGCAAGCTACAAGCTTGGGTTATTTAATAGCAGATCTAAAAGCTCTTAGCGCGGCACCGAGTGCCGCGCTAAGAGCTTTTAGATCTGCTATTTTTGAAAAATCTTGAAAATGCGTGCATGTTTTTGAATATATATATTTTAAAGCGAACATTTTGAACTCAAATCTTTGCTTCTGGAGGGTCCATGGCCAAATGACTATACATTTAGGGGTCCTTAATAAGGTTGAAAACCACTGTACTACATTGATTTATTGAGGTAAATCCGAAACGCAATTTCATTTGTCATGAAAGTATGTTTGTTGCCATTACATTCATGTTAGATTACCTTCCGTTACACTATGAATAATTATAATTAAGGTCTAGTATTTTATCCCTGGCCGGGATTTGACTTTTACATTTAAAACTACTCAGAAAATCTTAAAGAACCAAATACAAACAATACAGATTGATTGATTGATGTACTTTATTTAGTAAGACATGAGAACATCAGTACATGGAAGTACAAAATTCACAATACAAGGTCTACTAAACTGGGAGACTCATTAAGCACTAAGCTTGTTTAAGATGAGAACCCCATGCACAGAAATCATGATGACATATAAGAGACAGACAGATATACACACTACTATACAGAATGTCATACAATCAGCTTATATGAAGAGTGGAAAATAAATGTACAAGAGAAGAAAAAGGAATGGGGGGGGGGGGGTAGGGGGGCCGGGTAGGTTAAGACTTAGACAGGGGCCATTTTCGAATTGCAGCCTCTTGAAGGTGTATCTTTAGGGCAGTTTTGAAAGTGAGTACTAACTACAGCAGACTAGCCTGGTTCCAGACCATAGACCCCACCCACTCTCTGAGTGAACTGCAGCTTCAGTATGATAATCAGGCTAACAGCAGACAGTTACTTTTAATAATAATAACGTGCATTTTACAAGAGTGTGTCCTGCTCCA
>NC_137608.1:52670060-52777560 GCF_963280865.1 Gymnoscopelus braueri | reverse complement strand
AATTATACCAAAAGAAACTAAACGATCATACCAAACTAAACAAGTTTTAAACTAGGGGAACAGCCTGATCTCCAGCCTTTTTAGTATACATTGCACGGACCCAGTGCACGTCATTCCGTGCATAGTTGCCTAGAGAACCAGAAATTCCGTGCATATGTACGGTGAGTCCCACGGTGGGCGTAACCAGTTGCAACCCGGAAAAACCCGGAAGCAGAGCAGTCCCCACAACAAAATTAACGATTCTGTGCCTATCGGTACATAACTCAAACGGCGCTGAGTAGGCTCAAGGGAACGTCGCAACGTTCGGGACGGCAACTCGTTCGCTTTAGCTCACTCGGTGGTCCCTTACGTGGCGACAGTTCAATGACAACGTTTCCTCTGGCGATCGGGTTGAGGGGAATCATGTTGGAGGCACACGGCGCTGGAGGTTCCGGTCGTGGGTTCCGGCCGCCTGATGACGTAAAGTTATTTCCACTCCAGACCGGACCAGAAACCTGAAAATGGTATTTGATCCCAGGCTACCTTTAACCACTCTGATGCTCCAAGATGTCACCTTTGACCTTTGACCAAGAACATGTGGTTGAGTTAGGAGGTCAAATGTGACTCCTTTGTGTGAGAATGTAGAACACCTTAGCTTATAAATGATTAAAAGTAAATTAATAGACTAAAATAGACTTTTGCTGCACAGCCTTCCAATCCAACGGTCTCTGAGTTCTGTCCATATGAAGTGTTAAACACTGTGTAACACTGCTGTAGAACCATATGTGTGACATTCAGTTTATTTGGTGAGACTATTCTCTTACCAGACTTGAACAGTGTTTGTGTAAAGTTTGGTGTGGATTGGAACCCCCCACCCATTACCCTCCAACAGCAACTACATGGAAAACATTATTTATTTTATTCATATTTTAAATAATCTGTAATCACTTCAATCTGAAGTGATTAACTTTAACCGTTAGCCTCCCATCATGTCTCATCTGAAAGCTTTTAATTAATTACAACATTTTACTTTCTTTCTTTCTTGTGTTTCTCTTCAACAGAATTAGAATCATCTTTATTGTCACATCACAGGTTAAAGGTTTAAAGAAGTGGGTGACATTATTTTTTGTGTAGCTCGTTTTAGTTATTTTCAGAAAGAGAAAGAAAAGAAGACCGGGGGCAGGGAGAGAATAAAAGATGAATTTAACAAAGATATTTACATACTGTACTGTACATGAGGAGACATAAGGTGCATAAGGTACAGTATGTACATGAGGAGACACCGGGTGCATAAGGTACAGCATGTACATGAGATTAGACATAAGGTGCATAAGGTACAGTATGTACATGAGGAGACATAAGGTGCATAAGGTACTGTATGTACACAAGGTTACAGTAGATATAAGGTGCATAAGGTACAGTATGTACATGAGGAGACATAAGGTGCATAAGGTACAGTATGTACATGATGTTAGACATCATGTGCATAAGGTACAGTATGTACATGAGGAGATATAAGGTGCATAAGTTACAGTATGTACATGATTTTAGACATAATTTGCATAAGGTACAGTATGTACATGAGGAGATATAAGGTGCATAAGGTACAGTATACACATGAGGAGACATAAGGTGCATAAGGTACAGTATTTACATGAGGTTAGACATAAGGTGCATAAGGTACAGTATGTACATGAGGTTAGACAAGGTGCATAAGCAGCAGCTATATACCATACATGATTATGTGCAATAATCCAGACTGTCGTCTTTCTGGAGACAGATGATGTAATATCTTATCTTTAATCTGATTGGCTGATTCTTCTGAACTACAGAACGAGTCCTCCTTCATTCTCTTTCAGACTCCAGAACTTCTCTTTCAGTAAACATCCGTTTATTCTCCTCTGTTTATTCTCATCTATTAAATTCAGTTCAGTTTTGATGAAGATTACAGCCACCCTCCTCATCCTCTCCTCTGTACTTCATGTCAAAGCGATCCCAGGAAGTAAGTACATTATATTTATGTTATTATATAATATATACATTTATATCTACTGTTATTATGTAAAACCAAATATGAACAATGCACAATACAAACAAATGACATGCGCACGCACGTACGCACTCACACACGCACAGACACACACACACACACACACACACACACACACACACACAGACACAGACACAGACACACACACACACACACACACACACACACACACACAGACACACACACACACACACACACACACACACACACACACACACACACACACACACACGCACACACACACACACACAGTGTTGATTTCGTTAACGAAAACGAAACGAAATATGTTCGTCAACGCACCATTTTTCAAAGGACGAAGACGAGACGAGACGAGACCACCACCCACATGAATAAACAATAACTGGGACTAAATCATTATGCAATTTCGTTGACTAATAAAGACGAGACGAAAATGTAGTTCACTAAATAAAGACTGGGCTAAAATCTATGGTCATTTTAGTTCAGACTAAAACTTGACTAAAATTTTGTGTCATGACTAAAACTTGACTAAAATTTTTGTCAAACAGTTTTTGTCGACTAAAACTAGACAAATAAAAATATGTTTTCTTGGACTAAGCTAAAGACTAAAATGCTCGACTTTTAGTCGACTAAAACTAGACTAAATAAAAAAAGGATGAGTTTGACTAAATGTGATAAAAACTAACAACCGTCATTGAAACTGGACTAAGACTGGACTAAGACTAAAAAATAGCTGACGAAATCAACACTGACACTCACACACACACACACACACACACACACACACACACACACACACACACACACACACACACACACACACACACACACACACACACACACACACACACACACACACCTCCTTTTACTACATGACAATTGACAGGAAGCTACTTTTAATATCCAACCTTTCACTTCATATAAGAACCAAACATGATTGTTTAACATGATGATTATGTGTTATTGTCACTGTGAAGAAGTTTGTTGTTGAATTTAATTTAATCTTTGTTTTATTTCCAGTGTTCCATGAGCGGATTTATGTCCTTGGCTGTTCAGACACAGTTAAAGACTCATATAAAGAGTGGATGGTGGGACTGGATGGTGAAGTGTTGGTGTACGCAGACTTCAACAAAGGGAAGGTGGTGGAGCCTCAGCCTCCGTTTGTAGATCATATCACCTACCAAGGAGCTTATAATTATGCTTTTGGTCAGGAGGACTACTGCAAAGCCCAGCTGAACACCATTCGCACTGCCTTGAAGAAACCACCAGTGAAAGGTACATGAATACTATTAACACAGTTATTAACTAAAATGGTTGAATACACGCACGCACGCACGCACGCACGCACGCACGCACGCACGCACGCACGCACGCACGCACGCACACACACACACACACACACACACACACACACACACACACACACACACACCTTTATTTATTTATTTGGATTTTCAATATAAAGACATGAATCATGTCAAAATCCAAGATAATACGATTATACAACAGTTACCATCAAAATAAAACATATCAGAATGTATTCATATTGTGAGGCATTTCTCTCTCAAAATAACAACCTTTCTGCAAGTGTCTGTTATCCTGGAAATACATGATGGGGTCTGACAGACAGACAGACAGACAGACAGACAGACAGACAGACAGACAGACAGATCATTACAGCTCCAATCATTACCCACATAATAAACCTCTCCATCATACAGGGACGGGTCCCTAACGATTTCAAAAAAGCAAGGGTGACCCCTCTGTACAAAAAAGGAAACAAATTAGACCCTGGCAACTACCGCCCTATTTCTATTCTTAGCTCCATCTCGAAAGTCATGGAAAAAATAGTCTATGAACAGGTCGATAAGTATCTTGCCGAAAAAAATCTAATTTACAAATTCCAATCTGGTTTCAGAACAAACCACTCCACTGACACATGCCTTCTCTATTTGAACGACTCTATCAAACAAGATGTCGACAAGGGCAAATATTGCGGCATGGTCATGCTGGACCTCCAAAAGGCCTTTGACACCGTCAATCACCCAATTATGATCAATAAGCTCAAAGCAATAGGTTTTGATGATACGTCAGTGAACTGGATGAGATCCTACCTGGAAGGGAGGGAGCAAGTGGTGGAAGTAAACGGCACCCAGTCCCCCCCCCTCCCTGTGACTTGTGGTGTCCCACAAGGAAGTATACTAGGACCTTTACTGTTCCTGATATATGTGAATGACATGTCATCGGCCTGCGACTGCAAGCTGTTCCTGTTCGCAGATGACTCGGCCCTGCTAGTCTCGGACAGGGACAGGCTGCAGGTTGAGAAAACTCTCAGCTCCGAACTCAACAAGATCTGCATCTGGCTCTCTGACAACAAACTTTCATTACACCTGGGTAAAACCGAATCCATCCTCTTTGGGTCCAGTCCTAACCTTAGCAAGGCAGAGAGTTTCACGATCAAAGTGGGTGATAATGTCATCAAAAGAAAGGATGAAATTACCTACCTGGGCTCCATCTTGGAGGCAAACCTCTCTGGTAACAAAAACGCCGAAAAAGTGATCAAAAATGTCAACCGAACAACACGCTATTTGTGGAGGATTGATCGCCTAGTCAGTAAGAATACTCTGAAGATTCTTGCAGGGGCCCTCATTCAAGGTCATTATGATTATGCATGCACTTCATGGTATCACAACACCTCCAAGGCCTTAAAAACAAGGCTCCAAACATCCCAAAACAAACTTGTAAGGCTACTTCTTGGCCTCAATCACAGAACCCATCTAACCCCTGCTCATTTTGCTAGGATTGGATGGCTTAGGGTTGAGGACAGAGTACAGCAACTTGCTATGGGCCTGGTCTTCAAGATACACCACAACATTGGGATCCCCCTGTATTTATCAAAATACTTCAAAAATGTTAATGAAGTCCATGATCATAACACCAGAGGCAGCTCCACTGATCATGTTCAACCCAGATTTGGCTCAACTAAGGGTATGAACTCGTTCTCATGCTATTCATCAAAAATGTGGAATGCCCTACCAAAAGGAGTAAAGGAGTGTAAAACCCTACTCACTTTCAAAACTGCCCTAAAGATACACCTTCAGGAGGCTGCAATTCGAAAATGGCCCCTGTCTAAGTCTTAACCTACCCCTCCCTACCCCCCCCCCCCCCTCCTTCATTTTCCTCTTTTGTATATATATATATATATATTTAATGTTGTTTTATGGTCGGTTAATAAATTAATTAATTAATACAAAACATTCGCGCATGCGTCGCGCACGCGTGGTCCGCAACACAGGGGCAGGGGGGCCGGGGGGGGGGGGGGTACAGTTTATGCCCGGTCAACATTAGATTGCAGCAGCTGGACAGACAGACAGACAGACAGACAGACAGACAGACAGACAGACAGACAGACAGACAGAGTCCTTGTTTTTTGCTGCATAGAGAAAAAAACGTTTAAATGTCAGATTTCACATCCTGAACCTATTTTAGACTTTATGTAGTGACATATTTGGCCGATAGGGGGCAGTTAGCCTAGTGTTGATATAATACAGATAATAAAACTGAACATTAATGACATTTTTAATTGTCTATTTCCAGATGGATATGTGTTCTATATGGCTTCCCGCTGTGTGTTTAACTCCAGTGAGCTGAAGGACATACAGTTCATAATGTCATTGAATTTCGATGGTGATGAGTACATCAGGTGGGACAGTAGAGTAGGTCAGTATGTTGGATACACTGAGTTTGGTGTGAAGCAGGCAGAGCGCTGGAATAAAGATCCTGGAGCACTGGCTATGATGAGAAGAAACCGAGAGGGAATCTGCAAACCCAACATTGAGAACTACTACCCCAGTGTTCTGAACAAGAGAGGTGAGCTGATCTCAGAGCAGCACTCAACACTCATCACCTCATAAACTATAACATGAAATCACATGATTCCATTCAGAGATGATTAATGGTGTTAATATTGATCATATAATAATTATTACATATTTCTTTATCTGCTGAGAAACATTTCAGATCCTCTTGATTTATACTGTATCCTAACACGCTGTCACACACAGTGGAAATAGCAGATCTACAAGCTCACAGCATGTGGTGTCACCATCATACACCGAGTATAAATGAAACATATAGATCTATTTATGAACGTTTTCACCTACAGTACATATAATGACCTGCCTAAAACAAAGACACCAGGATTAATGTTTTTAAATGAACTTTAAAAAGAACCATGCAGGCTAAAACACACCTCTATACACTTCATTTCACCACCTGATTTTATATTTTAATTATTGTCTTTACTAGTTTGTTTTGTATGTTTTTAATCACAATATTTTACAGGATTATGTGTATTGTTTTGTTTGTATGTTAAGCAATATCATTTTCATACAATGATATTGCTTGGTTTATTGTTGTTTATGTAAATCACTGTGTAACTGTGAATTATTTAATATGTTTAAATGATATAATATAAATGCATTCTACTTTGTAGAAAACTGTAGACTATTGTAGAATCTAAGGTACTCTGGTGCCATCTGGTGGCCAAACACTGACATTTACAGTTACAATGTAGGCATTTATCAGACGCTCTTAATCCAGAGTGATTTACAGTAAACAAGGAAAACACAAGGTAATACATCAAATGCATAGAAATAGTAATCTAGGATCATAGGTAAACCAAGAACCTATCATCAGTCTAAACCATTGGCTCTCAAAGTGGGGTCCGGGGACCCCCAGGGGTCCTTGGGTGGATTAATATAGCATCACAATAATTTTAACCACTTTAACCTTTTACACTTTGGCTATTAAAAAATAGCAGATACAAGCACAGAGTGCCACGCTATGAGCTTGTATCTGCTACATTTGTAACTCAAATATTTGCTTCTGGGGGGTCCTTGGAACAAAATATTTTACGATGGGGGTCCACGGCCAAATACATATAATTTTGGAGGTCCTTGACATTTTTTGAGAACCACTGGTCTAAACAGAATAATATCAAACAAATTAATAATATGTACATTGAAACTATACAAACTATAGGATGCCAGGTCTACAACGAACCTGGCATCTTTCTACATAACATGATATCTAAATGACATTTTAACCTTTACATAAGACTGTAAGGTCATCAAGGCTAGGTCTAGTGCTACAGGCTGAGGTGGAGTCTGAAGAGGAGAGTCTTCAGATTACTGTGGAAGATTAGGAGTGAGTCTGCAGTTCTGACTGCAATGGGGAATTTGTTCCACTGTTTGGGAGCCAGAAGGGAGAAGAGTCTAGGACGTGTGGAGCGTTGTCCAGGGTGTTTTAGAGAAGGGAGAAGAGTCTGGGACGTGTGGAGCGTTGTCCAGGGTGTTTTAGAGAAGGGAGAAGAGTCTAGGACGTGTGGAGCGTTGTCCAGGGTGTTTTAGAGAAGGGAGAAGAGTCTGGGACGTGTGGAGCGTTGTCCAGGGTGTTTTAGAGAAGGGAGAAGAGTCTGGGACGTGTGGAGCGTTGTCCAGGGTGTTTTAGAGAAGGGAGAAGAGTCTGGGACGTGTGGAGCGTTGTCCAGGGTGTTTTAGAGAAGGGAGAAGAGTCTGGGACGTGTGGAGCGTTGTCCAGGGTGTTTTAGAGAAGGGAGAAGAGTCTAAGATGTGTGGAGGGTGAGGGGTTGTAGGGTTGGATCAGGTTTGAAGATATGGGGGTGTCATACGTTTGGTTGCTTTGTAGGCCAACATCAGTGTTTTGTACTCTTTGAGGGCAGCAACTGGGAGCCAATGGAGGGAGAGGAGAACGGGGGAGAGCCGGGAAACGTGAACATTTTAGCTGGTTGAAGACTAAGTGTGTTGCAGCTTTCTGGATCATTTGGATCTCTTTTGGATGATGTACAATTATTAATGATAATGACATTTTCCTATGACGGTTATATAATAATAATAATAATAATAATAATAATAATAATAATCTTATTTATCCAGTGGAGCCCAAAGTGAGACTGAAGTCAGAGACTCCCCCTCGTCGTAGTGAACACACTCACATGCTGAGGTGCAGCAGCTACGACTTCTATCCTAAAGTGATCCTGGTGACCTGGTGGATAGGTCAAGAACCTTTGACCTCTGGTCTCTCCTATGCCGATCTGTCTGATGGAGACTGGTACTACCAGTACCACTCCTACCTGGAGTACACACCCAGGTACACACCTAACAGACACTATACATAGAAATACACACCTAATAGACACGTATACATATATTCTTTGAAAATAAAACAAGTGTTGCTCACTTGCTGAAAATTGCCCATTAATTGGTAGGCTAATTAAGTCTCTCACACACACACACACACACACACACACACACACACACACACACACACACACACACACACACACACACACACAGGATTCCTCCCGAGTCCCGTGTTTATCACCAGTCTACTCCAGACACAACTACGCAGCAAGCTTGTGGTCGTGCAAGCATGACAAACGCACACAGAGACCCGCGAGTGAGTGTGCTATACATGAATACACACACATGAATACACATACAGGAATACGCTATAAGGTGCATATCTCGTTACTAAGTTTCTTCTGCCTTCCTATTTTTTCTGCAATGGGGAGGGAATAGTGGAATACACAATAAACACTAGAGCGGAGGAGAGCCCAGCGGGGCATTCACGCTCCTACACAAAAATAGTCTCCAAAAAACGAAATAATAACAAAGATCAACGGATCAATGTGTCGAATCGCGGCGTGTTTCAGCATGTAGATCGGCTACTTTCACAATCTGTCCTAATGTTAGTGCTAATTAACAGCTGCTCACTCACTGCCAGACCGGGCGGGGAGGAGGGGCCGCTTCAGCTCTGAGCAGATCCACATGGACACACATTCAACTTGAGGACGCACGCACGTCATGATTATTTTAGGTGGAGAAATTATCAGTATAAGCTTATCTTATTGCCTATAACGGTCTAATGCTATGGTGCCTAATTGTAGTTGTGTTTTTAATCTTACATTTAAATATAATAGTTCATCGTTTAGTTATTATGATGATTTCATTTTGGGTGCCCCCTCTGCACCGTGGTTCCCCCTCTACAATGTGGTGCAGAGGGGGAACCTGTGCGTAGGTACTGATCATCTTCATCAGATAGAAAACATGCTGTGCTTTTTGAAGAGGATCATCAGCAGAAAAACGTGTGTGTGTGTGTGTGTGTGTGTGTGTGTGTGTGTGTGTGTGTGTGTGTGTGTGTGTGTGTGTGTGTGTGTGTGTGTGTGTGTGTGTGTGTGTGTGTGTGTGTGTGTGTGTGTGTGTGTGTGTGCATGTTACAGATCAGGAGAGAAGATCACATGCATGGTGGAACATCCCAGCCTGACCGCGCCTATCAAGATGGACTGGGGTCAGTTACTGTAATCTACTGTATTCTACTGTACTTTACTGTAATCGACTGTAATCTACTTTAATGTGTTACACTACACTCTGTTTTAAGGGTTCAAGGATTCTTCTCTTTTTGTAACTGAAGGTACATTTGTTTTGCAGAAAGGAAACACAGCAATCCAATTAAAAACAAGACACATTAATAATACAGACACCAGAAATAAAAATCAATACAAATACATTAAAACATCCTAAAAAAGTTACCATTCTAATAAGAAGGTCATGACAGGAGCCTCACCTACTTAGAGCTTAAGTGTCTTGTCTAGATGAGGTACATCATCTTTATTTACTAATGGCTGCAGGCACAAAGACATTTATAGAATTTATAATATAATATAATATAATATAATATAATATAATATAATATAATATAATATAGTATAGTATAGTATAGTATAGTATAGTATAATATAATATAATATAATATAATATAATATTATATTATATAATATTATATATATTATATAATAATTATAATATCATATTTGTATTGTCAGATGACTCAATGCCAGAGTCAGTGAAGAACAAGGTGGCCATGGGAGCATCAGGTCTGGTTCTGGGTCTGGTCTTGTTCCTGTCTGGATTCATCTACTTCCAGTGGAAGAAACGAGGTGATTAGCATGTTTAATTAACATGTTTCATTAATTAATCTACTACCAGTGGAAGAAATGAGGTCAGGTCAACAGAGGATCACATGACATGTGGAACCCTCACAGAAATGCAAACAAACAAACAAACAAACATGTAAAGCCACAACCTAAACTGGTTTATATACGACCTAGTTAGAGGTCAAAGTGTGTCTATGTTGTCATATGTGACCCTGATGACTGAACCCTAGTGTTGTTTTGTTGTGTTATTGTGTTGTGCGTACATTTATGCATTTTATGGAGAAATACACACAATACAGTACATAGGATTTATTCTGTTTTAACTGTCTCTCTTCTTCTTCTATCAGGTCGTATTCTGGTGCCGACAACAAATGAGGATCTTTAGACTCTAGACACCCAGGTTAACTTCCTCTTTCTTTTTACTAAACTTTTTTACATATACATTCATAAAGTTTTAATGTATAAAAGTGTATAAAACTAGAAAACATACTCAAAACAACGTGCTTGTGTAAGAAGTGAAACAACTAGCCTGGTAAACCATCCCGGTCGTGTGAATTCACATTATCATCTATATATACAATCCGCAAACCTGCGCATGCGCATGCGACAATTTGGCTGACAATTTGGCTGACAATTGTGGGTGGCTGTGTGTCTGCCTGGATGCGCGCGCACGAGCAACCGCCGCTATTGAAATCTCCCCACAACAACAACACACGCGACCACTTCGCTTCAACCCGCGCCGTTGCTTTCACTTTAGTCATGTCTCTATCACACCACACTCACGGTAATATGTCCGTCATTCACGTGCCATGCACATCCCAAAGACAACCAACACCACGCAACCGCTTTTGTAATCTCCCCACAACAACAACACACGACTCGGCATCTGGGTTGCCACGTTGGGAAAAGAAAAGCAGACAGGTCAGTGTTGCCAGATGTGCGCCAGAAACAAGCAACCACCTTCATGACAAAAAAAAACCCAGCCGAAGGAGTCCGCGATGTTTCACGAGGGTCTGCGGGGGTCCCAACACTCCCAGGGGGTCCCCCATGTATTTTATTTTTGTATTTATTTATTTTTTACTTTTATTTTTGGACATTTTTATCCCACGATTTTGGTACCCCAAAATAAGCGCGTCCTCGCTAGAGCCCTGTGCGCGGCTAGCAGGACCTAGGACCTCTAGTGTGTCTACAAATGATTTGCTGTATCAGACAACACTGATGAGAATTTGGCCAGATGGGGGGGGGGGGGGTGCTCTTGGTGAACTTTGTAGTTTGGACCATTCATCATCAATCAATTAAAAACATGTTTTACATGACGCAGGAGTTTAGATCCCATAGCCTGAGAGGACGTTCAAGTGATTCATTCAGGAAGTGAAGAGACGACACAATAAAGCCAAACTCTGAACCAATCATTTGAACACAATATTTCAGTGAACTGTACCCAATGATTCAGTACATTGAACACAACATTTCAGTGAACTGTACCCAATGATTCTGTACATTGAACACAACATTTCAGTGAACTGTACCCAATGATTCAGTACATTGAACACAACATTTCAGTGAACTGTACCCAATGATTCAGTACATTGAACACAACATTTCAGTGAACTGTACCCAATGATTCAGTACATTGAACACAACATTTCAGTGAACTGTACCAATGATTCAGTACATTGAACACAACATTTCAGTGAACTGTACCAATGATTCAGTACATTGAACACAACATTTCAGTGAACTGTACCCAATGATTCAGTACATTGAACACAACATTTCAGTGAACTGTACCAATGATTCAGTACTTTGAACACAACATTTCAGTGAACTGTACCAATGATTCAGGACATTGAAAACACTGATCATTCCATCACTATCAGGATCAAAGACAGAACCTTGTGGTCCAAAGGAGAGTGTTCTACCAACTGAGCTGCCTTTCCTACTAAGATACACTATTGACAAAGTATTGGTCAAATGTTGTTTGAATGGACTGAGTTGTTTCTACTTTGATAGTTACTGTAGTTGCAGGGAGGGTGCTGGGAGGTTAGGTTTTTAAGTAGTTTACTAATAACTTGTTCATGATCTATTGACTATTTATAGCATAGTTTTATAAATAACCATTGAATCTTTAACCATTAACACATATTTAACAAGTAATAAATGACACATTAACTAATAATTTGGGAATGATTAATTTACTATTATAAAGGAAGGCTATCCTAAAGTGTTAACATGTTCACACAGTTAATACATTCTGATTCCGATTGGTGATTGGTTTATTGTCTTTTCACAGAACACCTGGGTGTGTTTTCAGAGAAGCAGAGAGTCATCGCTGCTCCCTGGTGGAGAGAGGAGTAAATACATGTGTGTCCATTCAGCTTTTAAATACTAAAAACAGCAGCAAAATGATGACATCATCAACCTTTTTCACAAATGTGTCCTTTACACAATAAATAAATGCTAATTAGCTAGCCAAGGCTAACGATAATTAGTGTGCAGACTCTGTCTTTTCCCTGTGTTTCGTCCAGTTCGACGTGGTTTTGAGGTGAGGTTAAGGATAGAATTATAAACATAGTTTCTGTGAGGTTAGAGGTCAGGGTTTAGGGTTATAATAGTTCAGTTCTACACTATATTGAAACATTAAATAAATGATCACACACACAATCAGAGTTCTTCCTAACTTTAATATTTCTGTCCATCTGAATGGAAGTCAGTCAGCCATGTTTGGTTTGGTTTGGTTTTATTATTTTATAATTGACCATAAGTCATTTATTATGTAATAATTTATAATGTGTGATAATGAATGTGTTAAGATCATTATGACATCACTGTTTCCCTGTGATGGGTGGACCTGGACCCTCTAGGGTGGTCCGGGGTTATGGGTGGAACTAGACCTTCTAGGGTGATCTGGGGTGATGGGTCCACCCAAATTAGACAACGGTGGGCCACCACAGTCTAGGAAATGAATGGGAAACACTGATGACATGTGTCACGGCCCTGTGTGGCCTCATATTGTGTTTTTTTACTTTGCTTCGCTAAATAAACTGATCTGTCTGCCTGTTCAGAACCCCCTTAAATATGAGAATCACTCAGAGTCAGGACGTCACTCTGTACTCTGCTACCTTCTAGGGGCTGCAATATGTTGACACTTACTACTTTGGTAATGTAATGTAAACGTATGTTTTCTCATGCCAATAAAGCTCCTTTGGAATTGAATTATATCATTTTAACACCTCTCATCTCCTGTCTTCTTCTGGCCTCTTGCAGGATTGTTAAACACACAAATTCCAACCAAACCATTCTCCCGCGCTAATCCCAACCTCCAACCAACACACACACACACACACACACACACACACACACACACACACACACACACACACACACACACACACACACACACACACACACACACACACACACACACACACACACACACACACACACACACACACACACACAGGGGATCATTTCAATGTGAAAGGTTCATGATAGAAGAGAGACACATTTACATGGGTGTCTTGATGTATTTTGCTTCATCAACATGTTAATGAAGCAACACACTCTGCTTGTTAGTGAGTACTCTAGGCTAACTATCACATGTATAGGGTTGTGTAGTTATGTAGGGGTTGCGTGTAGTTATCATTTATTTTACTCAAGGCTCCAGAACTCCAGAACATGGAATGCTTTTCAGTAAAAGTGGTACCATATCTGTTTTATTTGATCATTAGTATTGAAGAATGAAAATGGGAATGATGGCTACATAAACAAATATTTATTTTACTTCAATTTGCACTGATGAAAGTCCCACATGGACTGAAGCTGTCAAATGAAATGAGTTCCTTTGCCCTCATCTTAAAGTTAACATGTGTGTGGTATGATGCAGGAGGCAGAGGAGAGGCCAAGTTATGGAGGAACATCTTCCTCTATTATCATAAGACATCCAATGTACTACATGTGTGGTGTGAAATGGCACGAGGGACCCCCACAAAAAGACCACCCCAAAAAATTGGCGAGGTCACTTTGCATATTGTTGCTGTCGGGCAGAAACCTCTTATCTCCATAGTTTAACTTTTTTTGTTATTTCATGAATGAATGCCCTACTTGATCATAACTACAGCGTAACACAAAAGCATCAAAAGAAGCAGATCTGCAAGCTGGAAACGTGGCGTGACCCGATGCGTTCTGAGCTTGTGGATCTGCTACTTTAATGTTTTGTTTTTATGACCATTCTGAACATGTTGGAGATATGAGATACAGTATGTACAGTATGTACAGTATGTACAGTATGAGCAATGAACTGAACTATTCAATATCCGGGTTACCTTTCCTGCTTTACAAACATAAATCACCATAAAGTCAATGACGTGTCAATCTTTTATTCATTTGGCTTCCACGCAGTATAATAATAATAACAATAATAATAATATTAATAACAATAATGATAATAATAATAATAATAATAATAATATTAATAACAATAATTATAATAATAATGACATGATCTTACAATAAATACATTCAAATGAACAATGACGTTACAGGGACAACGTCAGAGTCAGAGTGTGGGAAACAGTTATTTTTTTTAATTATTTTTTTTGCTTTACACATTTATACCCCTTTTTCTCCCCAATTTAGCCTTTATGCCAATGACTTCCTCCTCTACTTGCGCAACTCACTCAGCAGTAAACAAACCAACATACTGTGTAAGTGTATACAGTACATGGTATCTGCACATACAATTTACAATTTAGGGGCTTTTAAGACCTTTTTGATACCTCTAAAATGATCAAATAAAATAACCATTACTGCATCAAAAGTAATCAACAAACTATACTATACACAATGGTCAAACACTGGCCAAATTGTCTAAATATCTGAGAGAGAAAATATTGTGAAAATAGTCAATCTACAATTTTCACAATATTTATCTGTGGAACCGAGTCAAACTAAATGCCTCAACTCCTATAATTCCAAGTGCTTGCCAGGGTGGGGGGTCCCCAGTTCAAATATGATTATTTTGGGGGGTCCCCAGTTCAAATAAGATTATTTTGGGTGGTCTCCAGTTCAAATATGATTATTTTGGGGGGTCCCCAGTTCAAATATGATTATTTTGGGGGTCAAGGTTGAGAACCACAGTAGCCTGCTGTACAGTGTCAGCAGGCTATCTGAGCCATGTTCAGACTAGAAACATTACTGTCCATCATCCTCTGTCTGAGGTGGTTGGCAAAGTCCACCTGGGTCTGGGACAGCACCTTGTTTATGATGGCCTTGGGGATCCAGCCCTGGAGGAGAGACACACAACAATAAGACCATGTCTGATCAACTTGGATGTTTGACAAGAGTTCATCGAAAATAATCTATTTAACCGATCATGAAAAATTATCGATTTTACACAAAAACAATATGATCGATTTTCTTTCAATACATTTTTTTGGAATGAAAATAGCCCATATATTTCATTTCCCATGACAGGAGTAAAAAGTAAAGCTGTTAAGTACATACCTTTAGATCCAGGCTCAGTAACCAGGTGAATTGAGTCTTATTGGGGTCATCAGCAGAGGGCTTCAGAACTATACAGGTAGGACCATTCTCCGCCCTGCAAAACACAATGGTCAGTGTTCATCAGTTTCTATTGAGACAGACAGACAGACAGCCAGCCAGCCAGCCAGCCAGCCAGCCAGCCAGCCAGCCAGACAGACAGACAGACAGACAGACAGCTTAAAGAATTAAACGACAAAAATGACACTATAGAGTAAGTGGTTCTCAAACCTTTTCATGTGAAGGACCCCACAAAATGATACGTATTTGGCTGCGGACCCCCAGACGCAAATATTTGAGTTAAACAAATGCACCAATTTTCACGATCTTTCAAATAGCTCGGTGCCACACTATGAGCTTGTAGATCTGCTATTTTTTGAATAGCCAAAGTATATATAGGGTTAAAGTGGTTAAAATGATTGTGACGCTAATTTGGTCACTAATTGGAACTAATTTAGCTGGGGAGCCCTGGTACCCCTCCCCCCGCCCCAAGGACCCCTGGGGGACCCCACTTTGAGAACCAATGCTATAGGCCTGAGGGACTCCGGTGGTGACACCTACCTGACCACGCCCCTCTGCTGGGGCATCTCAGGGTGCTGGGTGGACATGCCCGCCAGGAAGCAGGTGGAGCCTCGGCGCTTGGCACAGCGGACGCTCACAAAGTCTCGCGGCCCCACCACGTTGCCGGGGGTCTCTGCAGACACCTCGTGAGTCACCATGGTCTCCCGACCGATCTTCTGGAGGATCTGGAGACACCAGAGGAGATGTCAAGATTAAGATTATTACTATTAGATAGATAGATACTGTAGATAGATAGATCAGGGGTCTTCAACGTTTTCAGGCCAAGGACCCCCTAGCTGAGAGAGAGATGAAGCAGGGACCCCCTACTCTATATTGTATAAAATTGTGTTTCAGATAAACGTTTGCTGCTCTTTTTTCCCCCTACACCTATAACTCTTTGCCAAAAATAGCCGATCTACAAGCTCACAACGCCTCGCCGAGCTTGTAGATCGGCTATTTTTGGCTAGTTCTCCCCAGAAAAGGGATAATAGGGTTCAAGTAATGTAAAGAAAATAAATAAATAATATCACACAAAGATTTTGCGGACCCCCTGTAGTAACTCTGAGGACCCCCTAGGGGTCCCGGACCCCCTGTTGAAGACCCCTGAGATAGATAGATAGATAGATAGATAGATAGATAGATCTATATAAATGCATAGATTGGTAGACAGACAGACAGACAGACAGACAGACAGACAGACAGACAGACAGACAGACATGCTGTGTTCATGTGTGCGTTAGTAATAAATGCTTGAACATGTATTATTATTTTTCAGTGACAGTTCTGAATGTTTGTCACCTTGACTTTTTTGACGCTGGGGTTCCAGTCCCCCATCTGCTCCATGTTCTCCACCAGCTCTCCATACAGCCTGTGTGAAGGCTGGTCCAGGACCACCTCCAGTCTGAACACCTTCCCCACGTCAGGCAGGACTTTACTGAGAACCTTATCCCCGTTGGCCTGGTGGTGATGGAGGAAAGAACAACACTTTACTGAGAACCTTATCCCCGTTGGCCTGGTGGTGGTGATGGGGTTGCATATCATTATCCTCATAGCATAATTGATTAACTCATATTTTTACGGTTTTCAGTGGAAACAAAACAAAAAAATCACTTTCTGCCTAAGTCACCTAGATGTCTTAAAAATGTTATCTACCTTTATGTATATCTGTCTAACTCTACTCTCCTAACACTGCTGATTCATCCTGCCTTATTGCCAATGTTCTCAGCCTATCACAATTACATTCAAAATCCTTTCTGCCTAAGTTATTGCTCAGGCAGAAATGCTCTTTCTGCCCAAGTCATTTTGGAATGACAAGCATTCTGATTGGCTTAGGACATAGGCAATAAGGCACAATGATGCAGCAGTGTTAGGAGAGTAGAGCTAAAATGTGAATTTGACCAAGAATTGAGTTAGGCAATGATGTGGTTATTACTCACAGCCTCCACCTCTATGGTCCATCCGTCCTGCTCACTGAGGATGCTCACAGCCTTCTGCAGAGCGTTCTCTCCTTGCTTCATGTAGGACATCTCCTCCTCACTGTAGCCCTGCAGCTCCTCTGGGATGCGAGAGCCTTCAGACACAACAGAGAATACAAAATATAAGAGACTGACAGTTAAATGTCTGTGATTGTCCTGTTTGTGTCCTCTACTGTTACTGGTTCTCGCACTTTTTCATGTCAAGAAGATACAAAAATAGCAGATACTGTATACAAGATCGCAGTGCTTCACTTTGTGTCGCGCTGCGATCTTGTAATCTGTTATTTTTAAAAAAAAATTAAAAATCTTGAAAGTGTTTGAAAAAAATTGACTAATTTTGAATTATACTACTGATTTAGAAGACATTTGTAGAATGCCTACATGGCCTCAGGTCTTAATGGGTTAAAATAATTCAAATTGATTCAACAAGTTCAAAAATAGCAGATGTACAAGCTCACAGTGCGTCACAAAGTGACGCACTGTGAGCTTGTAGATCTGCTGTTTTTGAATAGCCAGCGTATAAATGGATGAAGTGGTTATAATGATTATGATGCTGCATTAACTAATTTCACTGGTGACCCCCTGCCTGATAAACGACATCCCAGAGGTAGAAATGTACAGACTTCTTCACATGTCATATTTCTTTCAGTTTCAACAGCGTATACAGTGGTATCAACTATACCAAGTTGAGTCTATGTGATTCCTCAACAGCAGTTTGTTGTAGTATTGTACAGACACAGTGATATTTATTCATATCTCTCAGTCTGATGTGAGAGAGAGAGAGAGAGACTCACTGAGAAGGGAGCTCCTTCGACGGACTTGTCTGATCCAGTTGCTGGGTCCTGGACCTGCTATCTTGTTGAGCTCATGGTGGATGGCTGCCATGGCGTTCTTCTGCAAACCTGGGGTTATATGTGGATATGAAGAATAATAGTTCATGTAAACACAAACCTGGGGATATATAGTATGTGGATATGAAGAATAATAGTAGATATAAAAGAATACTAGCATGCAAACACAAGGCCAAACTCCATAAGGCAAATCAACACTGTGTTGCAGCACATATAGAATGTCCGTAGCTTCACACACTCAACAAGTGAGCAAATAACTAACACAACATTCAAAAAGTTGTTGTTATTGTTATTGTGTTCAGTTCAGTATTGTTGAAGCATCCTGCGGTGACTTTAAACAGTCACTTTGGTGACTTTTAAACTACTTATTCATACTACAGTGTCACACAAAAAGTGACATAGGCATAGACATAGACAAAGGCGGGGACATAGATTGGTGAAGCAATAGGAAGCGCCGGAGGAATCCGCCGGCTGGGTTTGGATCCGCCCTTCAAGACCATCGATTGGGCTCGTTCTTTCAGTCTACTCCGTGGGTAACAAAGGCAACCCATAGTGATTATTCCAAAACCAAGTTAAAATTAATATCATAGTTTCACAGACTGTCTTACCACAGTTCATGCGTGCCTCATTCATGGGAGCCATCTGCAACCATGAGTCAAGGGTGAAGGGTCATAGCGCCACATATCCCTACTGACTGAAAGACCAGGCAACCTTCCTCCAGCCAAATATACTGTAGAGCCTGTAGAGAAGAAATAAAGCAACGCATTATGACTTGTGGCTGTTAAAGTAGTAGAATTTTAGTAGAATACATTACATGTCCTACGTTGATTCAATCAATCTGATGGTACTCCTCCTCACCTGACATAACCAGACCAGAACCGTCTACACCGAAGGGCGAGCATTTCAGAGTCTTCCATCGATTGGTCTGGGGATGGAAGGTCTCAACAGTGCTAGATGGGGGATCAAGTAACCCAACTTTGCTAGATGCCACCACCAGGATAACTTCACATGATACTATACAGAGAAACAGAAGATAAACACAGAACCAGGTGTGGTCATGAGGTCAGGTAGTCAGTAGAGTAATGTGTGAGCATGTGAAATGTTATAACAAATTATTAGTAGTCACTGAATTAATCCTAGAGGCTAGCTATAACACCCATCACTGCATACTGTATAATATGGTTGGTTGGCCCTCCCTTGCGAGTAGGAGAGATCAGCATAGTTTTTTATTCATTTATAAAGTTTTAATTGGGAGTTTACCCTCTTATTTAGATTCTCTTTTGGAGTGGAAAACTAGTGCCTATCATACACGCTCTCAGGACTGTTTGATGCTTGAGATTCCATGTGTCTCCACTGAGTTTGGAAAGTCTGCTTTCAAGTGTTGTGCCCCGTATACTTGAATTTTTATATAGTTTTTTTTTTTTTTCTTTTTTCTTTTTTTCTCCTCCACTTCTCGGCATCCAGAGAATTAAATTAAATTAAATTAAATTAAATTAAATTAAATTAAATTAAATTAAATTAAATTAAATTAAATTAAATTAAATTAAATTAAATTAAATTAAATTAAATTAAATTAAATTAAATTAAATTAAATTAAATACCAACACTTGATAGCAAACTAAACCCTTGGCAAATCCCCAAATGTCACACTGAAGAAGAAATTGCCAGGTATCTTTGCATTTGTGTTGGCACTGGAAATCCCAACTAGAAAATCCTTGCTGTATTTGCCAGACCCAGGGGGTCGGGTCTACATGAGGCTTTGTCGGTCCCCCTCTCCAACCTTTTTGTCCATACATGGGCATAAAAGAGGTCTGTCTTCTGTTCGGTCCCCCTCTCCAAACGTTTTCGTCCATACATGGGCATAAAAGAGGTCTGTCTTCTGTCCTCTTTTTGATTGGCCAAGCTTAGCGTGACGTAGTGCTCTGATCTTTCAACCACTAGGGGTCTGGCAGTACCAGGTCTCCTGGTTCCCTTGTTTTCCACCATCATTTGCTACATTGATGCGTGTGTGAGGCAGGTACCTGTAGACCAGCGTCGTCGGTGGAGCCTCTGGCAGGCCTGGGATTCAACCGCATACAGTAACGCACTCACATCCTCAATGCGGGAGGGGTTGATGAAAGCCAGACGGATATGCTCCATCACCTTAAATGAGATGGAAAGAAAACATGTAAAAGCTTGCTGTTGATTTTTACTATTTGAAGATCTGGATCCAGGGATCCAGTCCATGTCTTCATCCTTCCTTCTTCCACAGCAAATGGCAAAAGAAAATCCCTATATATTATTTTGGTCCATTCTAGAAAAATATATATTTTCTAGAAAGGACCTTAAATAAACTAAACTAAACTAAAAACTAAATAGACAATATGATGATCAGGTTGATGTAATGGGTGCCATAGACCACATGTGCATCTGTGCATCATGGCAATCATAGGAATTAATTAATTCATTGTATGGTAAATAGGGATGACACTATTGATTATTTTAGTAGCGATTATTGCATCGTTGAGGTTGTATATCGCAATTTTTGAATGTTTTTGAAAAAATATATTTTTTGTTTTATTTATTTATGTATTTAACTACTTTATTTATTTATTTATGTATTTATTTCAAAGAATAGTTGGAATAGTTTAGTAGAATAGTTTCACCCCTAATGATAAATGTGGTTGTTTCTGCAGCATGTTAATTTAATTCAAAAGTGAACTAATTAAGACAAACATGACGTATTTTACTGTGCTAAGAGAACCATCAACAGTTAACTGAATTGCACATTATTAATATCGTGATAGCTTCCATTTAAGCTTGTTCTCAGTCACATTGCTTTGACTTCTCCATGGTCTCTCATCACATCAGGTGAAACACTGAGAAGGGACTGACCTTCTCAAAGCTCTGCTTGCGGTCAGGACTGTGGTTTAACCACAACATGGCCGCCTCAAACACCATCTCCTCCTTGGTCACATGGAGTTTGTCATTGGCAAGAATCTCTGTCAGTTTGTCCACAGAGAGAGAGAGGAACTCTTCCTATAGGAGCACGAGAAAATACAACAAATTGGCTGAAATATTATGACTTGATGCGACGCGTTGTGAGCTTGTAGATAGGCTATTTTCAAATAGCCTCGGTATAAAATAGGGCTGAGGTTAATGTATGTTTTATAATGTAATAATTTATATCTTCAAAGTAACTAGTAACTCAAGTTTTTGAATAATTGTAGTGGAGTAAAAGTAGAATATTTGCCTCTGAGATGTAGTGGAGTAGAAGTAAAAGTATTGAAAATTGGAAATACTCCAGTAAAGTAAAAGTACCTCAAAATTGTACTTAAGTAGAGTACTTGAGTAAATGTACTTAGTTACTTTACACCACTGCAGGGTGAGTAATAATAGTAAATGACCTTTAATATCAGCTTGGGTGGCCTGTTTCATATTGAGTTACCAGAAAAAGCCAACGGACAAACAACTTGGGAAATGAATGTATCCTTCAATGACTGACCTGCTGATAGACGACGCTGAAGTGTTCCATAATGTAATCCATGCTGCGTTTCATCAACCTCTTAAAGGAGTAGGTTTCAGCCAGGCAGTGAATCCCCACACAGTTGTTTTCATCCATGTGACGCTCCATGTGACGACAGCAGGCTTGTTGAACACCTGGGACATTCATCAAGTGTGCTGCTGCTACCAGGGCCTGGACCAAATAAACACAATATCCTTATTAAGCACCGATGTTGGACAAATATTTTGATAATGGTTAAAGTTCATGTTGATGGTCCCGGACCGCTGCCCTAGTGGTCCGGGCCATCCTAGGCTCAATGTAGCCTGACAGTGAGTTGCGGGTTCGAGTGCTGCGTGTCGATCCCAATCTCTCTCTCCCCATTTCCGTCTACTTACTGTACTATAAAAAATATATATATTTTTTCTAAACTTTTATCCCATGATTTTTGTAACCCACTTTTTCACACAGGGCCAATTGTCTAAACTGTAATCCTGGGCGCTACTCTCCCTCTGCCAGCCTGGGGAGAGCTCCAAACTGAGCTCATCCTTCAATGCATGAGGAGTGAGCAGGCTGCTTCTTGTCACCTGACAGGGGGGAGTTTCCCCGGTTGGACGTAGTGCGTGGAAGGAACACGTTATTCCAACCAGTTCCTTTCCCCTCCATCAGGCGCCTTGGCTGACCAGGGGGAGGCAGTATAGAGACCAAGATTACTGCATGTTTTGTGAGGGTACCTACCCTACGGGGACATGGGGAGAACATGCAAACTCCACACAGAATTATTTTCTGTGCGGGAATCAAACCCAGGACCTTCTAGCTGTGAGGCAACAGCGCTACCGACCGTGCCCCCCTATTGTACTATCAATAGAGGGGCATAAAAAGCCCAGAATAAATCTTTGATAAAAAAATTAATACAAAAATAATAATTTAAAAAGATATACATTACCTGCACATTTTCCGAGGAGATGACTCCCTTTGAGGTATAGGCATATCTCACCAACATCTCCATCGCCTGAGGTTCCACATCGATCATGACAACCTTTTCCTGTCTGGACTCCATCATGCCCGTTGTAAACATCGCCTGTGCAGGTTGGGAAAGGGAAATGGTGTGCTCTGAGACTTAGGCCTTTCTAATTTACATTGTGTCAACGATTAATGTATTGTATGTAGCATGACGTTTGGTTCACATGAAAGCCAAGACATTATTGAATGTCATTCAATAATATAATAAAAACAATAACTGTTTGCATGGGGTTGAGGATGTGTTGTTTACCTCAAAGTAGGAGCTGAAGGAGGCCAGTACGTTACGATGACAGGGGAACTCCGTTCCTCCACAGCACAGAATCACGTCACAGAACTCCTTTTTGAGCCTGAGTCTGTTCAGGCTCTCCAACATCTTGTTGGGATGTGTGTTACTGAGGAAGTCTGACGTCATGTCTTCCCCGATCAACTGGAGGGGATTGAATAGATGGTCAGACAGTAGCGATTGTTTGTACGTTATGTTTAAACCATTAAGACCGGGAAAAAAGAGCACATATACAAGCTCATATAGCTCGTCACTTTGTGCCGCGCTATGAGCTTGTAGATCTGCTATTTTTGAAAAATCGCGAACATATGTGCAAATCTTTGAATATATATTTTTTAAAGCGAACATTTTAGACTCAAATCTTTGCTTTTGGGGGGTCCCAGGACCAACATATTTTCAGATGGGGGTCCGCGGCCAAATACATATACATTTGGGGATCCTTGACATGAAAAAGTTTGAGAACCACTGATATTATAGCAACATAAGTTTTTCATAAAACTGTTAGGATTTAGAAGACATTTGAAGAATCACCCATTCTTAATGGGTTAAAGAACAGACAATCTAGGAACCCAGCATCGTCAAAAAAAAAGAGAAGTAAATGACAGTGTGAGTGTAACGCCAGGCTCAAATCCGGCTCTGAATCCCAGGCGTTACAAAATCACATGCATACGATGCCATGACTTTCAACTCAACTCTTCATTGGTTACCCGTCAATTTTAGAATTGATTTTAAGATTTTACTTATGACTTTTAAAGCTGTGAATGGACTGCCCCCCCCCCCCCCCCCGTTATATTTCTGGCATGCTGGAACCCTACAGGCCTGTACGCAGCCTCAGATCCTCAGATGAAGCCCTCCTGGAGACTCCCACACCCCAGCTCATCACAAAGGGTGGAAGGGCTTTTTCAGTTCAGGCCACTAAGCTTTGGAACGCCCTACCTGTTGACCTAAGACGTGCAAAATCAGTGTCATCTTTTAAAACTCTTCTGAAAACCCATCTCTATGCTAAAGGCATTTTCCAATTTTTTCCCTGCCACTTTTGTTTCATTTGAATATATATCTGTATGGTTTTTAATTACATTTTGTGCCTACTATGTGTTTTATTTTCTAATCGTCTGTTGTAGTTTATCTCCAATGCTTTATCATGTTGTTCTTTTATCCTGCTCTGTAAAGCACTTTGTGACGATGTCTGTAAATAAATTCATTATCATTATAACTCTCACTGAAATGTGTCTTGTGACTCAGCAGCCATGTATAGCCTACAACACATAATACACATTGTTACCAGATTTTGCAAGAGAAACAATTAAGCAACCATTTCTATGAAAACAAGCCCAAAAGAAGCGACTAGGCCACATGAGCACTTTAAACCTATAATCTACGGCTATCTGAAAATAGCATCTGCTATTTTCCAAAAGAAAATGTGGAATATTTTTGAAACATTTCAACAACACAAATCTTGTATGGGGGCTCCCTAGAATAACCTATTTTTAGTAGGGGGTCTGCAGACAAATACATGTTAATTAGGGGGTCCTTGACATGAAAATGTTTGAGAGACACTTGTTTAAATAACAATAGGGCACAAGCCCCAAATAAACTACTACACTTTACAAACATGGCCCAAAAAAACACAACCTGCAACTATATTTACAAGCAACTCTACAGAAAAACAAGACCAAAGTCGCTTATAATAAGCAGACATGGCAACACACTATAGTGTTTTAAGTGATATTCCTTGTAACTATAACTACTTCACAAGCAGCTCTCTTTTTAATTTTTTGTCACTTGGCTGCTTCAAACAAACACATTGTAAAGTTAGGTGTTTATCTGCCAAGATGATAGTTCACTAGTTCTCTTTGGAACAGTGCTGTTCATTCATTCTAGTGCGCACAAAACATTTTGCTGCCCTGAGGAACCAAAACCAAACACAAGAATCACATGGAAAATAGCATAACGTTGTTAAGTCATGCAAAGATAAAAGGCCTACAGCAAAGCATTCCTTACCTGTATGGTCACTTTGAAGAAATGTGTCCTGAAACTTTAACTGAAATAACTACTCATCTGTGGTGTGTCCTGGAGTCTGAGCAGGACAGGACAGTGTGGAGAGATTTGGAGTGAAAACGCCACCTTTTATCTTGGAGTGGAGAAACACTAGCCTGGTAAACCCCCCCTCTGGAAATCTCAATTGTATTTGATATCAGTCAATGCAAATGGGGGGGAGGGGGGGTTACCAGGCTAGAGAAACACCTCCTCCTATCTCCTCCCATTCTTCCAGTCAGGGTCCATTTCAATGTGAAAGGCTCATGACAAAAGACACTGTCATCGTCAGAGACACATTTATACATAGATGCAGTTATGATGTCTTTTGCTTCATCAACATGTTGACTTTTTTGTGTGTGTATTTATTTACTTTTTACTTGTCTGTGGATAAAATAAAGTTTTCAAAGTGTGTTTGTTGGACATCAATACAACCTTAGCTAATATAGCTTGATAGCTTTTTAACAATATAACGCTCTAATTGGCTGCACGTGTTTTACCATGGACTTGTGTAGTATCTGGATTAAGTACAACGTTTATTTTGTGGATTAGAGAGAATTGTGCAGACAGGAGACAGACGTCTGAGATGAAACAGAGCATCACTGAGCACAGGGATGATTGTCATTTTTATTAGGCAAAAGAAACCAAAAAGTCCTTGCGGACTTGTTTCCGTTGGGGTCCTTGAATTAATTTCACATTATATATATATATATATATATGGGAATGACCCAAAACTAAGTAAAGCCTTGACTAGGGACAGACTCAGTTATTTTTATTATAGAAAAGCTTGCAAAATGGTACTTTCATTTATTTGCATATATAGACATGGTTAAAAGTGTTGAAGCAAATATAAAGAGAAGACTGGTACAAAAAGTAAAGTAAATCAAACAAAGGGAAAGGAACAGCGGTCCTTAGTTTGCCGCTTGTTCCACATGGACCTACAGAGCAATGACAAGCAGACAGTTCATAATATGCACAAAGCATGTAATACATAAACACAATATGCACTCAGCTACAAAATGTCACATGAAATACAATGGGCAAACCAATAAAAGGATTACCTTACCAATAGCTCTTATTATGTACACATCAGAAGCCTCTCAATGTTTCCACACATTACAACAAGTAAGACGCGCGAACGCTGGAAGCGAACGCAGCTCGAAAATATTGTGTATTTACGGACTGTGTGTGTGTGTGTGTGTGTGTGTGTGTGTGTGTGTGTGTGTGTGTGTGTGTGTGTGTGTGTGTGTGTGTGTGTGTGTGTTGTGCATGGTAATCAGAGCATTGTCTAAATTCCTGCACTCTGGCGCACTCGGGTGGCTGCTTACAGGCAGTGCACGCAGAGCATGAGAGCATGAACACAGACAGACAGACACACAGACACACAGACACACCCACAACCCGAGCAGGGTTACATAGTAAGCTCCACTTGGTCGGAGCCCCCTTCCGCGTTCGCAACAAGCTCCCCTGTCTCCACCTGTAGCTGTTATACAATGACATCAGATATATAGGTTTAACCAAAATGTCATACAAAATCATAAACAACAGAACATACATAGACCTTTGTTCTCCTTTGCACATACATAATCTGATACTCACATATCTCCAGTTTAAATGCCTATTTCACTGGAGACTAGGCCACACCCCAAACAATTGCTGAACACTGGACAGGCACCACAAAGCACCAACAGTGAGTATCACAGACCTGACGATATAAAAACATTCATTGTAGATCATATAAAACAATAAAACAATAAAAGCGAGGATACAAAAACAAACAAACCAAAACAAACAGGCTTACCGAGTTAACAGGTCAGCACTCAAACATCCTCCTCTCAACACGCTACCGGCAGTGTTGAGGACCCACAGATTACTGGTCATCTCATACACACCACGTGGACACCCAGCTCAACACAACCATGAGAACCATAACCGGGACTATTCGCTCAACACCACTCCCCTGGCTCCCTGTCTTATCAAACATAGCTCCTCCACATATCCGGCGAGCAGCATTTACTCAAAGGATGCTTCAAAAGTCCAAAGACTCCCCCCATCTACCAATCCATGCAGACATCTACAACCCACCCACTGCTCGACTTCCATCCAGACGGCCAATTTGGAAGAACACCCCACCAGCTGACTTCACCATCCAATCAGCTTGGAAAAATGAATGGGAGTCCAAGGAGGTCCCAAACAAACATCTGGTGTCAGACCCCAACCAAC
Organism: Gymnoscopelus braueri; assembly: GCF_963280865.1. Classification (NCBI taxonomy): domain Eukaryota; kingdom Metazoa; phylum Chordata; class Actinopteri; order Myctophiformes; family Myctophidae; genus Gymnoscopelus; species Gymnoscopelus braueri. Next base: position 52,750,063 of record NC_137608.1, on the reverse strand, counting down.
AGGTCCCTGGCACCAACCTCCCAAGGAGACAATGGTCGACACTCAATCGATTCAGGACTGGACATCATGGCCCCTGCTTGGCCAGCCTTCACAAGTGGGTGAGTAGCTCAAGCCCACTGTGTGCTTGAGGAGAGGAGCAAACTATGGAGCACATCATAGAAGTTTGTCCTCTCCAAAGACTGAAAAAGAGGATTAGTCACCCTCCATACAGCAGACCAGGGGCCTGTTCCTCAAAAGGTGAATTAAAAAAGCCTGGCCTTAAGCCAAATCCAGGCTTGACAAAGTAGGGTCCGAAAAGCCTTGTTTATTCCGTTCCTCAGACGCCAAGCCAGGCTGAAAAGGAGCAACTTTGTCGAGCTAGGCTATGTCAAGCCAGGCTGTGTCCAGCCAGGATAATGAAGCCAGGCTGAATGGGCGGCGATTCGCCGGCGACGTATTTCTATAAAAGACCATGAACTCGAGCGCAGATTCCTTGAACTTGAACTTGAATAATAAGCTAACATTAGTAACCAGAAATATCGTTCCTGAAGAAACAATGTGGGCTCGCTTTAAAGCCAAAAAGCTGTAGGGAGGCCGGGGACAAAAGTAACACTTTTTGTATTTGCCTTCATAATTCGACCACTTGAAATAATCTAGCCATCTTTTGATATAAGAAACACATATATGTGCCCTAATTCATAATACAATTGTTAAGCTTTCACTAATAAGGAGAAGACTATAATATTAATTTGAATGCAATGAGTCACAGTGTTACAATTGCCCCCGAGACAGGGGCAATTGTAACAGTGGTTGGGGGCAATTGTAACACTGTAAAAATATTATACACACTTTGTCTCAAATAAAAGCACATCACTAAGTAATATGTCTTTTTTATAATTTAACATTTTTACTTGTGTTATGTTGTGGGGGTTGACCGCGACAGGGGGCCGTGACGGGATGAGTGGGGGGGACGGGGGGGGACGAGACACGCAATAAATAACCCCACATTTGCAAGACAACTTTGGTAGAGGTTTGGGTTGTGTCTTCCACCTTGCCATCATGATGTAACTCCAAAGGTAGACAAGAAATTAAAAATAATTTCTCCATTGACTAGAAATTGATAATTTAAAATATGCTCCTCATTGACTTACAAAGAGGCTCCTTTAAACCCATAACTAATAATTTTTATATATATATATATATATATATATATATATATATATATATATATATATATATATATATATATATATATATATATATATAAAAATTATTAGTTACGGGTATATGTTTTTTATAATATTAAAAAAAAAAGATATATATATTATCAAACATCTAACAACAAGATGAACTATAGTGTTAACTATAACAGAGTGACAATTACATATCACATGAGTCATTGTGAAACAATTATGATTATGATTCATGGTCACACACTATTTCAGTAATTAATTTGATTATATCTTATTGTATTTATTTCATTTTATTTGAATGCAGGGTCATTCAAATGAGTCCATATACAAACACATGTTTTGAATTAACTGTGGAAAAACTTGAAGAACAAGGCACTAGATTAAGTAAGCTTGGCTGTTAGCCTGCTCCTGACCAGGCTAACTTCACAGCTAAATTGCCATGGTAACTAAGCTAGGCTTGCTTCAATTCTCTTTTGAGGAATCGGATAAGGCTAAACTTAGCCAGGGTGAACTGGCTAAACTAATCTTCAAGATAATTCACCTTTTGAGGAACCGACTCAGCTCTAATCCTGGCTAAATTAAGCCAGGATAGGTGGAAAAGCCAGGCTTTAGCTCTAATTCACCTTTTGAGGAACAGGCCCCAGGAGGCAACTGCTTGGCTTAAGCTAATCATCTGGGGACCCCCCTGACCCCCGACCCACAGGTTGAGAATCACTGGTATAAGGTATCAAAAGCTACTGAGGTACAGTATCTATAGTACTCCATTCTTTAAATCTACTGAGGTACAGTATCTATAGTACTCCATTCTTTAAATCTACTGAGGTACAGTATCTATAGTACTCCATTCTTTAAATCTACTGAGGTACAGTATCTTAGCTATAGTACTCCATTCTTTAAATCTACTGAGGTACAGTATCTATACTACTCCATTCTTTAAATCTACTGAGGTACAGTATCTATAGTAGGTCAAATGTGACATATTGGAGCATCAGAGTGGTTAATGGTACATGACGTGCGCACGCACAAAAACACACACACACACACACACACACACACACACACACACACACACACACACACACACACACACACACACACACACACACACACACACACACACAAGGTGGAGGAAAACATCAACCTGCTCATCAAAAGCAGTTAGGGGTTCAGTGCCTTGCTCAATGACACTTAGACATGAAGCCAGGAGGAGTCAGGAATCAAACCGGGAACCTCTGTAAACTGAACTCACAGACGCTCCTCTAATCCAAGCCTCATTACATCTCACTGATGAAACCATCATGTCATGTGATCAAAGTGTTACTTCAGAGGTGTGTGTGTGTGTGTGTGTGTGTGTGTGCGTGCGTGCGTGTGTGTGTGTGTGTGTGTGTGTGTGTGTGTGTGTGTGTGTGTGTGTGTGTGTGTGTGTGTGTGTGTGTGTGTGTGTTTGTGTTTGTGTGTGTGTGTGTGTGTGGTTGAAGCTTCTCACTGGAAGGAAGTTCTCTCTCGTTCGTTCTCTCTCCCTCGTTCCTGTTGATTTTACCATTTGAAGATGGCGCCATCTACAGACCCCCAGAGCAAAATGCTTTTTATGACTTGATTGAGGATCATGTGGCGAGTTTAGGAAACTCTGAGACAGTACTAATTGGTGACTTTAACACCTGTGTTCTGAAGAAAGACTCAGCCACCTTTAAGTCCCTCAGAAAGTTCTGTGACCTGCACAGCTTTACCCAGCTGATAAAGCATTTTACAAGGGTAGGCACTGCTTCTCAATCAATCATAGACCTAGTGTTGACAACGGACAATTCCAGAATTTCCAGGAGCGGGGTGATTGAGTGTAGCTTAAGTGATCACAATATCATTTTCTGCACTCGGAAGATTCACAGACCTGGGGCTTATTGTCACAGGACAATCAGCTGCAGGTCTATGAAACACTACTCAAGTGATCTTCTAACAACAGCTCTTGGAAAAGGTCCCATGTCCTAAATTGCACCTCTGTGGAGGAGTCCTGGTCCTGTTTCAAAAAAGCTTTTTTGTGTGTACTTGATAACATCGCACCCACAAAGGTGGTGAGGGTCAAAGCTAGCACAGAACCTTGGATGAAGGGTGACATTTTGAATGCCATCAAACTCAGGAACAAAAGCTACTCAGAGTTCAGGAAAAACAAAAGTGAGCAGCTACTTGAAAAGTGCAGAAATCTACGAAATGTAGTTACTAAATTGATCAGAAATGCCAAAAAGAATTTCTTAAATGAGAACATAGAGGCAAACAAAAGCCACCCACAAAAACTGTGGGAGGCACTAAAACAATTAGGCTGCAACGGAAAAATTCAGACAAAATCTACAAACATTTGCATTATTTCAAGTGGCTCGCTCACTACCGACAAGCAATTGGTAGCGGACTGTTTTAACAGTTTCTTCACCACAGTTGCAACCCAGTTGGTAAGCAAACTCCCTCAGCATTCAGGTCTGTTTGGCCCCGACCACATTCAAGCTCACTATGAGAAACTAGGGGCTAAAAAAGATTCCTTCTTTTTCAAACCTGTATTGACTGTTGATGTGCAAAACAAACTACTCGCCCTAAAGCCAAACAAGGCCACCGGCCTTGACAACATCCCCACCAGATTCCTCAGAGACGCAGCGGTCTCCATTGCTCCCATAGTAGCCCACATTACAAACTTATCCATCAGTCAGTGTCACGTCCCACAAGAATTCAAGTTGGCAAGAGTAATCCCTCTATTTAAAAAAGGAAGCAAACTAGATCCTGGCAACTATAGGCCTGTTTCCATCCTTTGTTCCATCTCAAAGGTTATAGAGCGATCAATCCAAGAACAAATCAACAGCTACCTCAGTGAGCGCAAACTGTTGTTTGAATTCCAATCGGGCTTCAGAACATCCCACTCCACTGACACATGCCTACTATATTTGACCGACTACATCAAACGTGAGGTAGACTCGGGCAAATACTGTGGCATGGTCATGCTGGACCTCCAAAAGGCGTTTGACACTGTAAACCACGCAATTCTACTTGATAAGCTGAGGGCGATTGGTTTTGATTGCACATCACTAAATTGGATGAGATCTTACTTGGAGGGTAGAGAACAAGTGGTTGACATCAACGGAACCATGTCCTCATCCCTCCCGGTGAGCTGCGGGGTTCCTCAAGGCAGCATTCTAGGGCCGTTACTGTTCCTTCTATACATTAACGACATGAATGCTGCCTGTAACTGCAAACTGTTCCTGTTCGCTGATGACTCGGCACTCCTGATCTCGGGTGAGGACAAGTTGCAAGTTGAGGAAGCTCTCAGCTCTGAACTCTCAAAAATCCGTACCTGGCTTACCGATAACAAACTGTCACTACACCTTGGGAAAACTGAATCCATCCTATTTGGGACCAAACATTCCCTCAGTAAAATGAAGGTAGATGACTTCAAGGTCATAGTCGATGACACAATCATCACTAGCAAAGAAGAGATTACCTATTTGGGATGTATTCTTGACAAATACCTGTCAGGTGAAAGCATGGCAACAAAGGTGGTCAAAGGAGTAAACCAGAGAACCAGATTTATGGGCAGAGTTTCCTCTTTTGTCAACCCTCAGGCCCTCAGGACCCTCTCGGGGGCCCTGATTCAGCCCCTTTTTGACTATGCTAGCTCCTCTTGGTACTCTAACACCTCAGTGTCACTGCAGACTAAGCTTCAAACCAAATCCAAAACAAACTAATCCGACTACTTCTCGGACTGGGGCCCATGACCCACCTCTCTCCCACTCACTTTGCCAGCCTAGGCTGGCTCAGGGTGGAAGACAGGGTTAAACAACTAAAAATGGGTCTGGTCTTCAAAATTGTAAATGCAGATTTGCCCGACATGCCCCCTATACCCGCATATCTGTATAAATACCTCGAAAAAGTTAGTGACACCCACAGCCACGAAACTAGAGGGAGCGTAAACAACAATCTGGTACCACCCACCCATAAAACAAACATGGGCAAATTCTCCTTCTATAGCACAGCCACCAAGGAATGGAATAGTCTAACCCCATCCCTCAAAAAATGCAGTTCGCTGGGCTCATTCAAAACAGCCCTAAAAACTCATCTTTCTGGAGGCCGAAAGAGGAGATAGTACCAGTTTCCCTGTAGACAGACGAACCCCCCCCCTTCCTCTTTTTTGTACATATTTTGTATTTCCTCATGCATTTTTTGTATATAATCATTATTTTTCCATGCTTCACCCCCCCCCCCCCCCCTTTTTTTTGTACATTTATATATTTTTTATTTTTTTCATGCTTCTTTTTTGGTACATAGTTGTATGTTTTCTGTATTATCTGTATTTTCATGTTGATTTTTGAACTGTTTGGTTGCTACTATATATGTCTATGAAATTAATTCAAGGACCCCAACGGAAACAAGTCCGCAAGGACTTTTTTGGCCGGACCTTTTAGACAAAAGCATTATAAATGTAACTGTGTTGTTTTACATTCTTTTGTCTAATAAAAAATTTCAATCAATTTCAATCAATCCGGATCCGGATCTGTAGATCCAGTCCGGGTTTCTTCTTAATAAAAATATTAAAATCAACAGGAAGTTGACATTTTTATTTAAAAAACAAACAGTACTGGGTTTGGTGATGTTCCATATTGTCTGAATCACGTGCACACACACACACACACACACACACACACACACACACACGATTTGTAATACAAATAACATTTGTGTTTGTGTGTGTGTCTGCTCTGTAAACAAACGCTCCACAGGGCAGATAATGACACATCAACGTAAATATACTAACAAATGACCGATAATGACCGCTACCAATACTCTAAATACATGCTGTACTGTGCTAGGACCCAAACTGGCCGTAATATTTGACACATGTGTGTGTGTCTAAGTTTTAATACAGCAATGCATTTATATCAAACAGAAAAACACAGTCAGTCACACACACACACACACAACAGCGTCCTGTGTTTGGGATACCTTCCCCCTGTGTGTGTGTGTGTGTGTGTGTGTGTGTGTGTGTGTGTGTGTGTGTGTGTGTGTGTGTGTGTGTGTGTGTGTGTGTGTGTGTGTGTGTGTGTGTGTGTGTGTGTGTGTGTGTGTGTGTGTGTGTGTGTGTGTGTGTGTGTGTGTGTGTGTGTGTGTGTTGACATTCCTGTGTCCTCTGTGTCTTGTTGTGGCAACAGTGTCAGAAAGGTGGAGGACACCAGTCTGCCCTGAGGACCAGAGTCTACAGGCTTCAGGACTGGACCCTGGGTGTGTTAGTAATACTAGACCATACCCGGTGAAGTGCGCAGGCAAAAGTAGTTGCAAACGTGGGGTTATTGCACGTCCTACATACATACATATATACATATACATATACATATACATATATATATACATACATATATATAGACACACACACACACACACACACACACACACACACACACACACACACACACACACACACACACACACACACACACACACACACACACACACACACACACACACACACACACAGACCTCTGAAGTGACCTCTGAAGTAACAACGCGTGATGGTTTCGTCAGTGAGATGTAATGAGGCTTGGATTAGAGGAGTGTCTGTGAGTTCAGTTAACAGAGGTTCCCGGTTTGATTCCTGACTCCTCCTGGCTTCATGTTGAAGTGTCCTTGAGCAAGGCACTGAACCCCTAACTGCTTCTGATGAGCAGGTTGGAGGAAAGCCTGGTATTCATTCTAAAACTGAGCCATGTGATCCGGTTTAGAAAAAAGGAAAAAACAAACAAACGTGTTCCGGTGGTTGGTTCCGGTTGGTGTCACATTGTTGTTGTTCCCCACATAATGTGAATCAGTTTGTTTAGTCTCGTTAGTCGCGCTACGAGTTACCAAACCTAAAACCTAAAATTATGGTTTACATACCAAACCATAATTATACCAAAAGAAACTAAACGATCATACCAAACTAAACAAGTTTTAAACTAGGGGAACAGCCTGATCTCCAGCCTTTTTAGTATACATTGCACGGACCCAGTGCACGTCATTCCGTGCATAGTTGCCTAGAAAACCCGAAATTCCGTGCATATGTACGGTGAGTCCCACGGTGGGCGTAACCAGTTGCAACCCGGAAAAACCCGAAATTAACGATTCTCTGCCTATCGGTACATAACTCAAACGGCGCTGAGTAGGCTCAAGGGAACGTCGCAACGTTCGGGACGGTAACTCGTTCGCTTTAGCTCACTCGGTGGTCCCTTACGTGGCGACAGTTCAATGACAACGTTTCCTCTGGCGATCGGGTTGAGGGGAATCATTTTGGAGGCGCACGGCGCTGGAGGTTCCGGCCGCCTGATGACGTAAAGTTATTTCCACTCCAGACCGGACCAGAAACCTGAAAATGGTATTTGATCCCAGGCTACCTTTAACCACTCTGATGCTCCAAGATGTCACCTTTGACCTTTGACCAAGAAGATGTGGTTGAGTTAGGAGGTCAAATGTGACTCCTTTGTGTGAGAATGTAGAACACCTTAGTTTATAGATTATTAAAAGTAAATTAATAGACTAAAATAGACTTTTGCTGCACAGCCTTCCAATCCAATGGTCTCTGAGTTCTGTCCATATGAAGTGTTAAACACTGTGTAACACTGCTGTAGAACCATATGTGTGACATTCAGTTTATTTGGTGAGACTATTCTCTTACCAGACCTGAACAGTGTTTGTGTAAAGTTTGGTGTGGATTGGAACCCCCCACCCATTACCCTCCAACAGCAACTACATGGGAAACATTATTTATTTTATTCATATTTTAAATAATCTGTAATCACTTCAATCTGAAGTGATGAACTTTAACCTTTAGCCTCCCATCATGTCTCATCTGAAAGCTTAAAGGTTTAATGACATTCACTTTTACACCACATTCAAAGTCTTTGTCCTGGTCCTTCAAAAGTGTACAAAAAGTTTTAAGTGAAAATCCCATTCCAGTGATCCATGGCAGGTGTTTTTCTCTCACATTTCCAAAGCCTTTTCAACTGCAATGAAAAAAGAAATCTTTGCCTGCGGGTGTCGCTGGTGAGGGATTTTGCCTGTCAATCATCGCCTCTGCTCCGCCCCCCCCAAAGGAAAGGATAGGGGAGGGGAGGGGCGAGGAGGAGAGTGGGCGGGATTAATCGACTGTGACCTCACTGTCGAAGGGCCAAGCTCAGATTACTTTTCAGCCTAATTATTCAGAAAACCCCAGACCACAGAAAATCCACTGAATGTTCTAAGTTCAGGTTTTTTGGGTGTAATTGAGGTCATAAAACCCCAAATAAAACATCGAAAATAAAAAAAGTGAAAATGAATGTCATGATACCTTTAATTAATTAATTACAACATTTTACTTTCTTTCTTTCTTGTGTTTCTCTTCAACAGAATTAGAATCATCTTTATTGTCACAGGTTAAAGGTGTAAAGAAGTGGGTGACATTATTTGTTGTGTAGCTCCATCGTTTTAGTTATTTTCAGAGAAAGAAAAGAAGACCGGGGGCATGGAGAGAATAAAAGATGAATTTAACAAAGATATTTACATACTGTACTGTACATGAGGAGACATAAGGTGCATAAGGTACAGTATGTACATGAGGAGACACCGGGTGCATAAGGTACAGCATGTACATGAGATTAGACATAAGGTGCATAAGGTACAGTATGTACATGAGGAGACATAAGGTGCATAAGGTACTGTATGTACACGAGGTTAGATATAAGGTGCATAAGGTACAGTATGTACATGAGGAGACATAAGGTGCATAAGGTACTGTATGTACACAAGGTTAGATATAAGGTGCATAAGGTACAGTATGTACATGAGGAGACATAAGGTGCTTAAGGTACAGTATGTACATGATGTTAGACATCATTTGCATAAGGTACAGTATGTACATGAGGTTAGATATAAGGTGCATAAGGTACAGTATGTACATGAGGAGATATAAGGTGCATAAGTTACAGTATGTACATGATGTTAGACATAATTTGCATAAGGTACAGTATGTACATGAGGAGATATAAGGTGCATAAGTTACAGTATGTACATGATGTTAGACATAATTTGCATAAGGTACAGTATGTACATGAGGAGACATAAGGTGCATAAGGTACTGTATGTACACAAGGTTAGATATAAGGTGCATAAGGTACAGTATGTGCATGAGGAGATATAAGGTGCATAAGTTACAGTATGTACATGATGTTAGACATAATTTGCATAAGGTACAGTATGTACATGAGGAGATATAAGGTGCATAAGGTACAGTATACACATGAGGAGACATAAGGTGCATAAGGTACAGTATTTACTGAGGTTAGACAAGGTGAATAAACAGCAGCTATATACCATACATGATTATATGCAATAATCCAGACTGTCGTCTTTCTGGAGACAGATGATGTAATATCTTATCTTTAATCTGATTGGCTGATTCTTCTGAACTACAGAACGAGTCCTCCTTCATTCTCTTTCAGACTCCAGAACTTCTCTTTCAGTAAACATCTGTTTATTCTGATCTGTTTATTCTGATCTGTTTATTCTGATCTGTTTATTCTCATCTATTAAATTCAGTTCAGTTTTGATCAGTGATGATGAAGATTACAGCCACCCTCCTCATCCTCTCCTCTGTACTTCATGTCAAAGCGATCCCAGGAAGTAAGTACATTATATTTATGTTATTATATAATATATACATTTATATCTACTGTTATTATGTAAAACCAAATATGAACAATGCACAATACAAACAAATGACATGCGCACGCACGTACGCACTCACACACGCACAGACACACACACACACGCACGCACGCACGCACGCACGCACGCACGCACGCACGCACGCACGCACGCACGCACGCACGCACGCACGCACACACACACACACACACACACACACACACACACACACACACACACACACACTCACACACACACACACACACTCACACACACACAAACAAACACACTCACACACACACACACCCACCCTCCTTTTACTACATGACAATTGACAGGAAGCTACTTTTAATATCCAACCTTTCACTTCATATAAGAACCAAACATGATTGTTTAACATGATGATTATGTGTTATTGTCACTGTGAAGAAGTTTGTTGTTGAATTTAATTTAATCTTTGTTTTATTTCCAGTGTTCCATGAGACGATTGAACTCGTTGGCTGTTCAGACACAGTTAAAGACTCATATAAAGAGTGCATGATAGGACTGGATGGTGAAGTGTTGGTGTACGCAGACTACAACAAAGGGAAGGCGGTGGTGACTCTGCCTCCGTTTGTAGATCATATGACCTTCCCAGGAGCTTATGCATATGCTTTGAGTCAGCAGGCGTTCTGCAAATCCCAGCTGGACAACATTCGCACTGCCTTGAAGAAACCACCAGTTAAAGGTACATGAATACTAACACAATAGTTATTAACTAAAATGGTTGAATACACACACACGCACGCACGCACGCACGCACGCACGCAGGCACACACACACACACACACACACACACACACACACACACACACACACACACACATACACACACACCTTTATTTATTTATTTATTTGGATTTTCAATATAAAGACATGAATCATGTCAAAATCCAAGATAATACGATTATACAACAGTTACCATCAAAATAAAACATATCAGAATGTATTCATAGTGTGAGGCATTTCTCTCTCAAAATTGAACTAAACAATAAAAGCCTGGAGATCGAGGCTAGGCTACTCTCAAAATAACAACCTTTCTGCAAGTGTCTGTTATCCTGGAAATACATGATGGGGTCTGACAGACAGACAGACAGACAGACAGACAGACAGACAGACAGACAGACACTTTATTGTCGGTTAATTAATTAATTAATTAATACAAAACATTCGCGCATGCGTCGCGCACGCGTTGTCCGCAACACAGGGGCAGGGGGGGCCGGGGGGGGGGGTACAGTTTATGCCCGGTCAACATTAGATTCCAGCAGCTGGACAGACAGACAGACAGACAGACAGACAGACAGACAGACAGACAGACAGACAGACAGACAGACAGACAGACAGACAGACAGACAGACAGACAGAGTCCTTGTTTTTTGCCGCGCTAGACAACTGAACACATAGAGAAAACAAGAAATGACAAAGTCATAATATACCCGCTTGCGGCAGGCTATTTTTGCCCCAATCTGCAGCACAAAATGTAAAAGTTGTCATTAAAATAAAATCTCAGCCATTCGAATGCAACAAAAATAACTCCACAGAGGTTCATTGGTTGGCTACCAATATAAAGTGTGTGTGTGTGTGTGTGTGTGTGTGTGTGTGTGTGTGTGTGTGTGTGTGTGTGTGTGTGTGTGTGTGTGTGTGTGTGTGTGTGTGTGTGTGTGTGTGCGTGTGTGTGTGTGTGTGTGTGTGTGTGTGTGTGTGTGTGTGTGTGTGTGGTGTGTACAATATCAATGATAGTGAAAATAATTGATCTACAATCTCACAGATCTGCTATTTTCACCAGCTGATATAGTTACTTCATAATGTAGCCTACCCTTAGCCAAGTCAAAACTACAGTGTTTCACTTAGAAATGTATGAACAACAAAAATGAAGACACACACACACACACACACACACCCAGGAGGACTGGTTGATAGTGTTGTATGCATTGTTCCTGGACAAAAGACCGGTGGTGACCAGTTAGTATTCATTTATGTATGAAAGAAATAAACTATTTTCACAATAAACTAAGTGAGTCCATAGAATACAGGTAGCGTAAGGGCAGTCATGTTAAAAACATCAACAGTGGTGGAAAAAGTACTGTAATGTTTTACGTAAGTAAAAGTATCAATACTGCAATGTAACCCTAACCCTTTATAAAAGTGAAGCTCACAACTTTTGATTTCACTGTTTGAAACAGCTAGGCTTGAGTTGTAATGCATAACTGCAAGTTTGCCCTTTTCACTACTGGCTTACATGAAAGAAAAACCCAAATGGGTCCATTTGGTTGCATTAATGTCTTTTGTAAATGAAGTATGCAATAAAACGTCATAATAAAAAATAGCAGATCTACAAGCTCACAAGGCGGCGATGCGTTGTGAGCTTGTAGATCTGCTTTTTTCTGATAAAATGCAGCTGATTTTAGCGTCATACCCTACATGAAAAATGTTGCTACAGTGACCTTGGTTGTAGTGTGTATTCATTCATTTGTAAACAGGGCAGTCAGGTTAAAAACAGCAACAGTGGTGGGAAAAGTACTCGTACTAGTGTTGCCATGTATACTAATTACAAGCGACTTAGTTTTCTGTGAAGTTGCTTGTAAATGTAGGTAGTTGCTTTTTATTTGTTATTATTTTGTTGTGAGCTTGTAGATCGGCTATTTCCAAATCGTCTATTATCAAATAGCCGATGCATATAGGTGTAAAGTGCTCATGTAGCCTAATAGTCACTTAAATCTTTGGGCTTGTTTTCATTGACCTGGTTGCTTATTTTTCTCTCAAAATCTGGCAACCGTGTCATTGTTTAGACCAACGAAGAAGAAAATGGCGGAAGCGATCCTCTTTTCCAAGGCCCGTGTGAAAGACAGTATTATGTTGAGAAAATATAAAGTCATTACAGCACCATAACATGGTTAATACATTTTATTTTGGGATGTACAATACATGAAAATTACGAGAGTAATAACGCAACTTGCGTCGATAACTAATGGGGAGCGGACATTAGCGCGCTTGGATAAAAACAGTTAGTTAGTAACATCATACAAGCTATGTGGAGAAAATATAAAGTCATTACAGCACCATAACATGGTTAATAAATTTTATTTTGGGATGTACAATACATGAAAATTACGAGAGTAATAACGCGACTTGCGTCGATAACTAATGGGGAGCGGACATTAGCGCGCTTGGCTAAAAACAGTTAGTTAGTAACATCATACAAGCTAACTATTAGCCAAATTCGGCTAGCGCTCGGAGGACTGCATAGTCCCATAGCTTGGGAGGACGAGGCCGCCCGTTCAGAGTATGGGAAAGTATCCCATTGGCTTAAACGACAGCCAATGACGCAAATCTGTCGAACAAATCTGTCGAATGCAAATGAATCTGTCGAATGCAAATCTGTCGAATGATGAGTCGTAGGTCTGCCTCTTCATAGACCCGCAGCTTTCAGCAAGCGGGAAAATATAAAGTCATTACAGCACCATAACATGGTTAATACATTTTATTTTGGGATGTACAATACATGAAAATTACGAGAGTAATAACGCGACTTGCGTCGATAACTAATGGAGAGCGGACATTAGCGCGCTTGGCTAAAAACAGTTAGTTAGTAACATCATACAAGCTAACTATTAGCCAAATTCGGCTAGCGCTCGGAGGACTGCATAGTCCCATAGCTTGGGAGGACGAGGCCGCCCGTTCAGAGTATGGGAAAGTATCCCATTGGCTTAAACGACAGCCAATGACGCAAATCTGTCGAACAAATCTGTCGAATGCAAATGAATCTGTCGAATGCAAATCTGTCGAATGATGAGTCGTAGGTCTGCCTCTTCATAGACCCGCAGCTTTCAGCAAGCGGGTAAAAACGTAAAACGATTTCACATCCTGAACCTATTTTAGACTTTATGTAGTGACATATTTGGCCGATGGGGGGCAGTTAGCCTAGTGTTGATATTATACAGATGATAATAAAACTGAACATTAATGACATTTTTAATTGTCTATTTCCAGATGGATATGTGTTCTATCTGGCTGCCCGCTGTGTGTTTAACTCCAGTGAGCTGAAGGACATACAGTTCATACAGTCATATAATTTCGATGGTGATGAGATCCTCAGGTGGGACAGTAGAGTAGATCAGTATGTTGGATACACTGAGTTTGGTGTGAAGAACGCAGAGCGCCTCAATAAAGATCCTGGAGCACTGGCTTTTAGGAGATCACAACGAGAGGCACTCTGCAAACCCAACATTGAGATCTACTACTCCAATGTTCTGAAGAAGAGAGGTGAGCTGATCTCAGAGCAGCACTCAACACTCATCACCTCATAAACTATAACATGAAATCACATGATTCCATTCAGAGATGATTAATGGTGTTAATATTGATCATATAATAATTATTACATATTTCTTTATCTGCTGAGAAACATTTCAGATCCTCTTGATTTATACTGTATCCTAACAGGCTGTCACACAGTGGAAATAGCAAATCTACAAGCTCACAACATGTGGTGTCACCATCCACACCGAGTATAAATAAAACATATAGATCTATTTCAGAGTGTTTTCACCTACTGTACATATAATGACCTGCCTAAAACAAAGACACCAGGATTAATGTCTTTAAATTATCTTTAAAAAGAACATGCAGGCTAAAACAAACCTCTATACACTTCATTTCACCACCTGATTTTATATTTTAATTATTGTCTTTACTAGTTTGTTTTGTATGTTTTTAATCACAATATTTTACAGGATTATGTGTATTGTTTTGTTTGTTTATTAAGCAATATCATTTTCATACAATGATATTGCTTGGTTTATTGTTGTTTATGTAAATCACTGTGTAACTGTGAATTATTTAATGTTTAAATTATATAAAATAAATGCATTCTACTTTGTAGAAAACTGTAGACTATTGTAGAATCTAAGGTACTCTGGTGCCATCTGGTGGCCAAACACTGACATTTACAGTTACAATGTAGTCATTTATCAGACGCTCTTAATCCAGAGTGATTTACAGTAAGCAAGGAAAACACAAGGTAATACATCAAATGCATAGAAATAGTAATCTAGGATCATAGGTAAACCAAGAACCTATCATCAGTCTAAACCATTGGTTCTCAAAGTGGGGTCCGGGGACCCCCAGGGGTCCTTGGGGGGATTCCAGGGGGTCCCCAGCAAAATGTGTTAATATAGCATCACAATAATGTTAACCACTTTAACCTTTTATACTTTGGCTATTAAAAGATAGCAGATACAAGCACCGAGTGCCGCGCTATGAGCTTGGTTAGGGTTAGGGTTGTATATCTGCTACTTTAGAAAAATCATGAGAACTTGTGCAAATCTTTGAATATATATTTTTCAAAGCTAACATTTGTAACTCAAATATTTGCTTCTGGGGGGTCCTTGGAACAAAATATTTTACGATGGGGGTCCACGGCCAAATACATATAATTTTGGGGGTCCTTGACATTGTTTGAGAACCACTGGTCTAAACAGAATAATATGAAACAAATTAATAATATGTACATTGAAACTATACAAACTATAGGATAGCAGATCTACAACGAACCTGGCATCTGTCTACATAACATGATATCTAAATGACATTTTAACCTTTACATAAGACTGCAAGGTCATCAAGGCTAGGTCTAGTGCTACAGGCTAAAGTGGAGTCTGAAGAGGTGAGTCTTCAGATTACTGTGGAAGATTGGGAGTGAGTCTGCAGTTCTAACTGCAATGGGGAGTTTGTTCCACAGTTTGGGAGCCAGAAGGGAGAAGAGTGTAGGACGTGTGGAGTGTTGTCCAGGGTGTTTTAGAGAAGGGAGAAGTGTCTGGGACGTGTGGAGCGTTGTCCAGGGTGTTTTAGAGAAGGGAGAAGAGTCTAGGACGTGTGGAGCGTTGTCCAGGGTGTTTTAGAGAAGGGAGAAGAGTCTGGGACGTGTGGAGCGTTGTCCAGGGTGTTTTAGAGAAGGGAGAAGAGTCTGGGACGTGTGGAGCGTTGTCCAGGGTGATTTAGAGAAGGGAGAAGAGTCTAGGACGTGTGGAGCGTTGTCCAGGGTGTTTTAGAGAAGGGAGAAGAGTCTAGGATGTGTGGAGTGTTGTCCAGGGTGTTTTAGAGAATGGAGAAGAGTCTAGGATGTGTGGAGTGTTGTCCAGGGTGTTTTAGAGAAGGGAGAAGAGTCTAGGACGTGTGGAGCGTTGTCCAGGGTGTTTTAGAGAAGGGAGAAGAGTGTAGGACGTGTGGAGTGTTGTCCAGGGTGTTTTAGAGAAGGGAGAAGAGTCTAAGATGTGTGGAGGGTGAGGGGTTGTAGGGTTGGATCAGGCTTGAAGATATGGGGGTGTCATACGTTTGGTTGCTTTGTAGGCCAACATCAGTGTTTTGTACTCTTTGAGGGCAGCAACTGGGAGCCAATAGAGGGAGAGGAGAACGGGGGAGAGCCGGGAAACGTGAACATTTTAGCTGGTTGAAGACCAAGTGTGTTGCAGCTTTCTGGATCATTTGGATCTCATTTGGATGATGTACAATTATTAATGATAATGACATTTTCCTATGACGGTTATATAATAATAATAATAATAATAATAATAATAATAATAATAATAATAATAATAATAATAATAATAATAATCTTATTTATCCAGTGGAGCCCAAAGTGAGACTGAAGTCAGAGACTCCCCCTCGTCGTGGTGAACACACTCACATGCTGAGGTGCAGCAGCTACGACTTCTATCCTGAAGTGATCCTGGTGACCTGGTGGATAGGTCAAGAACCTTTGACCTCTGGTCTCTCCTATGCCGATCTGTCTGATGGAGACTGGTACTACCAGTACCACTCCTACCTGGAGTACACACCCAGGTACACACCTAACAGACACTATACATAGAAATACACACCTAATAGACACGTATACATATATTCTTTGAAAATAAAACAAGTGTTGCTCACTTGCTGAAAATTGCCCATTAATTGGTAGGCTAATTAAGTCTCTCACACACACACACACACACACACACACACACACACACACACACACACACACACACACACACACACACACACACACACACACACACACACACACACAGGATTCCTCCCGAGTCCCGTGTTTATCACCAGTCTACTCCAGACACAACTACGCAGCAAGCTTGTGGTCGTGCAAGCATGACAAACGCACACAGAGACCCGCGAGCGAGTGTGCTATACATGAATACACATACAGGAATACGCTATAACGTGCATATCTCGTTACTAAGTTTCTTCTGCCTTCCTATTTTTTTCTGCAATGGGGAGGGAATAGTGGAATACACAATAAACACTAGAGCGGAGGAGAGCCCAGCGGGGCATTCACGCTCCTACACAAAAATAGTCAAACCTTTTTTTTCTCCAAAAAACTAGATAATAACAAAGATCAACGGATCAATGTGTCAAATCGCGGCGCGTTTCAGCGTGTAGATCGGCTACTTTCACAATCTGTCCTAATGTTAGTGCTAATTAACAGCTGCTCACTCACTGCCAGACCGGGCGGGGAGGAGGGGCCGCTTCAGCTCTGAGCAGATCCACATCGACACACATTCAACTTGAGGACACACGCACGTCATGATTATTTTAGGTGGAGAAAATATCAGTATAAGTTTATCTTATTGCCTATAACGGTCTAATGCTATGGTGCCTAATTGTAGTTGTGTTTTTAATCTTACATTTAAATATAATAGTTCATCGTTTAGTTATTATGATGATTTCATTTAGGGTGCCCCCTCGGCACCGTGGTGCCCCCCCCCTCTGCACCGTGGTGCCCCCCCCCTCTGCACCGTGGTGCCCCCCCCCCCCTCTGCACCTGTGCGTAGGTACTGATCATCTTCATCAGATAGAAAACATGCTGTGCTTTTTGAAGAGGATAATCAGCAGAAAAACGTGTGTGTGTGTGTGTGTGTGTGTGTGTGTGTGTGTGTGTGTGTGTGTGTGTGTGTGTGTGTGTGTGTGTGTGTGTGTGTGTGTGTTACAGATCAGGAGAGAAGATCACCTGCATGGTGGAACATCCCAGCCTGACCGCGCCTATCAAGATGGACTGGGGTCAGTTACTGTAATCTACTGTAATCTACTGTAATCTACTGTATTCTACTGTACTCAAGGATTGTTCTCTTTTTGTAACTGAAGGTACATTTGTTTTGCAGAAAGGAAACACAGCAATCCAATTAAAAACAAGACACATTAATAATACAGACACCAGAAATAAAAATCAATACAAATACATTAAAACATCCTAAAAAAGTTAACATTCTAATAAGAAGGTCATGACAGGAGCCTCACCTACTTAGAGCTTAAGTGTCTTGTCTAGATGAGGTACATCATCTTTATTTACTAATGGATGCAGGCACAAAGACATTTATAGAATTTATAATATAATATAATATAATATAATATAATATAATATAATATAATATAATATAATATAATATAATATAATATAATATAATATAATATAATATAATAATATCATATTTGTATTGTCAGATGACTCAATGCCAGAGCCAGTGAAGAACAAGGTGGCCATGGGAGCATCAGGTCTGGTTCTGGGTCTGGTCTTGTTCCTGTCTGGATTCATCTACTTCCAGTGGAAGAAACGAGGTGATTAGCATGTTTAATTAACATGTTTCATTAATTAATCTACTACCAGTGGAAGAAACGAGGTGATTAGCATGTTTAATTAACATGTTTCATTAATTAATCTACTACCAATGGAAGAAATGAGGTCAGGTCAACAGAGGATCACATGACATGTGGAACCCTCACAGAAATGCAAACAAACAAACAAACAAACAAACAAACAAACATGTAAAGCCACAACCTAAACTGATTTATATTGGTTTAGAACCTTAACCGGTTTAGACCAGTTTAGACGACCTAGTTAGAGGTCAAAGTGTGTTCTATGTTGTCATATGTGACCCTGATGACTGAACCCTAATGTTGTTTTGTTGTTGTGTTATTTTGTTGTGTGTACATTTATGCATTTTATGGAGAAATACACACAATACAGTACGATACGATAATACTTTATTGTCAGTTTGCACTGAAATTTGTCTTGCGACCCAACATCCATGTATGCAACATATAACAGTACACACATTTGACACGACACAAGAAAACAACAAAATACATACATAAAGACATGCAAAGACAAGAGCAATGTCCACCACTCAGCCTACCCCTGGCCTATAACTCCTGATTAAGCCTCAATGTCGTCTGATGGACAAAGGACCTCTTCAGTTTGACCTTATTGTATGTAGGAACACCGTATCTCCTTCCTGAAGGCAGCAACCTATATTCTCCATACAAAGCATGGCTAGTGTTTGAAGTGATATTCCTTGCCAACCTTATCATACTGTTATTATACGTAGAGGTATAGAGCCTCTGAAGTGGTTGTCCAACAATCTTTGAACAAATGTTCACTTGCTGCAGCAGTTGTGACTTTAAAGCTACAGACAGACATCCATACCAGGTGGTACTACAGTACTGCAGAACACTCATAATAACAGAAGTGAAAAACAAAAGAAGAATCTGTCTACTAGCACCAAAAGATCTCAGACGGCGAAGGAAATAGACTCTTTGTTTTGTCTTCTTACCCACTGATTCAATCTGGTCTTTCCATGACAAAAGGTGGTCTATTACTACTCCTAGGTATGTATACGAACATACCTGGTTGATCTGTTCACTATGAATAGTAATGGGGGATCTGTGTATCTCTAGTGGAGCACCAAAAACAATCTCTTCTGTCTTTTTTGTGTTAATGATAAGAGCGTTGTTATCACTCCACTCCACCACCTTATTTACTCTGTGTTGGTGCAGTCCAGGATCACTGGAACTATCCAAAAGAGAAATCAAGACTGTATCATCAGAGTACTTTAGAATGTATTGGTCTGGTTTGTCAGTGCGACATTCAGACAGACATTCCTCAGTACGACAGCTGTCAGTATAAAGGGTGAAAAGTACAGCTGAGCTTACACAACCCTGGGGAGCACCAACATTAGTAGTTAAAGGGGTAGTTCACCCCCCAAATAACTTTTTTTCTATTGATTACTCACCCCATGGAGCCTTGAATTCATGGATATTTTTTTGTTTTTGTCGCATTCCTTCCTTTATTATTTGATTATAATAAATTTAGCCCCATTGATTCCGGTAGGAGACACAAATGCATTTGTGTCTCCTACCGGAATCAATGGGGACACATTTATTATAATCAAATTATTGGCTTAGGAATGTGACAAAAACAAAAAAATATCTATGAATTCAAGGCTCCAGATGGTCAGTAATCAATAGAAAAAAAGTTATTTTGGGGGTGAACTACCCCTTTAATGCTGAGGAGAGGGTTTTGTTCACTTTCACCCTCTGTACTCTGTTAGTAAGGAAGGAACCACACCAGTGAATTAAGTATGGATTCAGTTCCAACTGTACCATCTTTGACACCAGAATATCAGACTGTATTGTATTGAAGGCTGAAGAGAAGTCTAAGAACAGCACCCTTGCATGATTCTTAATAGACTTATCTAGGTGTTTTGTAATGAAGTGGACCAGTGTGACAACCGCGTCCTCTGTACCGCAACCTTTCTTATAAGCAAACTGACAGGGGTCAAATTTGTCTTTAGTTATACTCACAAGATGTTGCAACAGTATTCTTTCCAGTGATTTCATGGTCACTGAAGTGAGAGCTATGGGTCTATAATCCTTATGTTCTTTTGGACATTGGATTTTGGGTAGTGGTTTTATGTGTGAGGTTTTCCAACACAGAGGAATTATGTGTGTGTCTACAGAGGTTTGAAATATTGGTTGCCACACAGGAGCCAACTCAGATGCAAAGTTTTTGAGGAGAAAAGCACTGCACTCGTCCGGCCCATTAGCTTTCCTTGTGTTAGTACACCGAAACACTTTTCTGACATCCTCTTCAGTGATGACAATTCTGTCTGAGGGGGCAGGTGTTACAGCCTTCAGTATTTCAGTGCACTTAGAGGAATCACCTAATTATTCGAATCTGGCATAGAAAGTATTTAGGTCATTGGCAAAGCCAATTTCATTGTCTGTCACAATAGGTTTGGTTGGGGATGACATTCCTGTCATGGATTTCATAGTATCCCACGCCTTTTTGTGATTTTTGGCTTTAAACGCATCCTCTAGATGCTGTCTATGTGCCAATTTTGTCTGCCTCATTTTTGTTTTTAGCTTTTTTTCTGTCAATTTAACTGCACCGAAATCTTTGTTTATGAAGGCTGTTTTCCTTTCATTTATTACATTCTTTATGTCCTTGGTCACATATGATTTATTGTTCGGATAGATTTTAATTTCCTTTGTAGGAACAACCAGCTGTACACAAAAATTAACAATACATAGGATTTATTCTGTTTTAACTGTCTCTCTTCTTCTTCTATCAGGTCGTATTCTGGTGCCGACAACCAATGAGGATCTTTAGACTCTAGACACCCAGGTTAACTTCCTCTTTCTTTTTACTAAACTTTTTTACATATACATTCATACAGTTTTAATGTATAAAAGTGTATAAAACTAGAAAACATACTCAAAACAACGTGCTTGTGTAAGAAGTGAAACAACTAGCCTGGTAAACCATCCCGGTCGTGTGAATTCACATTATCATCTATATATACAATCCGCAAACCTGCGCATGCGCATGCGACAATTTGGCTGACAATTTGGCTAACAATTGTGGGTGGCTGTGTGTCTGCCTGGATGCGTGCGCACGAGCAACCGCCGCTATTGAAATCTCCCCACAACCACAACACACGACCACTTCGCTTCAACCTGCGCCGTTGCTTTCACTTTAGTCATGTCTCTCCGTCATTCACGTGCCATGTACATCCCAAAGACAACCAACACCACGCAGCCGCTTTTGTAATCTCCCCACAAAAACAACACACGACTCGGCATCTGGGTTGCCACGTTGGGAAAAGAAAAGCAGACAGGTCAGTGTTGCCAGATGTGCGCCAGAAACAAGCAACCACCTTCATGACAAAAAAAAACCCAGCCGAAGGAGTCGGCGATGTTTCACGGGGGTTCCATCACTATCAGGATCAAAGACAGAACCTTGTGGTCCAAAGGAGAGTGTTCTACCAACTGAGCTGCCTCTCCTTAAGTATTGGTCAAATGTTGTTTGAATGGACTGAGTTGTTTCTACTTTGATAGTTACTGTAGTTGCAGGGAGGGTGCTGGGAGGTTAGGTTTTTAAGTAGTTTACTAATAACTTGTTCATGATCTATTAACTATTTATAGCATAGTTTTATAAATAACCATTAAATCTTTAACCATTAACACATATTTAACAAGTAATAAATAACACATTAACTAATAATTTGGGAATGATTAATTTACTATTATAAAGGAAGGCTATTCTAAAGTGTTAACATGTTCACACAGTTAATACATTCTGATTCCGATTGGTGATTGGTTTATTGTCTTTTCACAGAACACCTGGGTGTGTTTTCAGAGAAGCAGAGAGTCATCGCTGCTCCCTGCTGGAGAGAGGAGTAAATACATGTGTGTCCATTCAGCTTTTAAATACTAAAAACAGCAGCAAAATGATGACATCATCAACCTTTTTCACAAATGTGTCCTTTACACAATTAAAAATGCTATTTAGCTAGGCTAACGATAATTAGTGTGCAGACTCTGTCTTTTCCCTGTGTTTCGTCCAGTTCGACGTGGTTTTGAGGTGAGGTTAAGGATAGAATTATAAACATAGTTTCTGTGAGGTTAGAGGTCAGGGTTTAGGGTTATAATAGTTCAGTTCTACACTATATTGAAACATTAAATAAATGATCACACACACAATCAGAGTTCTTCCTAACATTAATATTTCTGTCCATCTGAATGGAAGTCAGTCAGCCATGTTTGGTTTGGTTTGGTTTGGTTTTATTATTTTATAATTGACCATAAGTCATTTATTATGTAATCATTTATAATGTGTGATAATGAATGTGTTAAGATCATTATGACATCACTGTTTCCCTGTGATGGGTGGACCTGGACCCTCTAGGGTGGTCCGGGGTTATGGGTGGACCTAGACCTTCTAGGGTGATCTGGGGTGATGGGTCCACCCAAATTAGACAACGGTGGGCCACCACAGTCTAGGAAATGAATGGGAAACACTGATGACATGTGTTACGGCCCTGTGTGGCCTCATATTGTGTTTTTTGACTTTGCTTCGCTAAATAAACTGATCTGTTAGCTGCCTGTTCAGAACCCCCTTAAATATGAGAATCACTCAGAGTCAGGACGTCACTCTGTACTCTGCTACCTTCTAGGGGCTGCAATATGTTGACACTTACTACTTTGGTAATGTAATGTAAACGTATATTTTCTCATGCCAATAAAGCTCCTTTGAATTGAATTATATCATTTTAACACCTCTCATCTCCTGTCTTCTTCTGGCCTCTTGCAGGGTTAAACACACAAATTCCAACCGAACCATTCTCCCGCGCTAATCCCAACCTCCAACACACACACACACACACACACACACACACACACACACACACACACACACACACACACACACACACACACACACACACACACACACACACACACACACACACACACACACACACACACACACACACACACAGGGGATCATTTCAATGTGAAAGGCTCATGACAGAAGAGAGACACATTTACATGGGTGTCTTGATGTATTTTGCTTCATCAACATGTTAATGAAGCAACACACTCTGCTTGTTTGTGAGTATTGTAGGCTAACTATCATATGTATGGGTCGCGTGTAGTTATCATTTATTTTACTCAAGGCTCCAGAACTCCAGAACATGGGATGCTTTTCAATAAAAGTGGTGGTATTTAAGGGCATGTGTCTGTATGTGCCTCGGTGGAGTGGAGCGGTAGAGTATCTGCACGCCGGTTGCGGTGAGCCGGTCTGGGCCAAAATGTCAGGGCCAAATTTTTGTCCCAGTCCAGCCCTGTAGTTATGCGAGTATTGTATGCGTGGCAATTTTAAGGCAAGCTATGTTATATTTCTGACCCACTTTATTTTGAATGTTATAATTTGACAGACATTTTATTCTACCTTATTACAAAAAAAAGATCTTCACCTGCCTTATGTTTTATTTGATCATTAATATTGAAGAATGAAAATGGGAATGATGGCCAATAGGCTACATAGATAAATGTTAATTATGTTCATTTGTACATGGTAATGAGAACGTATGGACTGAAGCTGTCAAATGAAATGAGTTCCTTTGCCCTCATCTTAAAGTTAACATGTGTGTGGTATGATGCAGGAGGAGAGGAGAGGGAGGTAATGGCTGTAATGACCAAGTTATGGAGGAACATCTTCCTCCATTATCATAACACATAACAATGTACTACATGTGTGGTGTGAAATGGCACGAGGGACCCCCACGAAAAGACCACCCCAAAAAATTGGCGAGGTCACTTGCATATTGTTGCTGTCGGGCAGAAACCTCTTATCTCCATAGTCTAACTTTTTAGTTTTTTCATGAATTAATGCCCTACTTGATCATAACTACAGCGTCACACAAACGTATCAAAAGTAGCTGATCTGCAAGCTCGAAACGTGGCGTGACCCGATGCATTCTGAGCTTGTAGATCTACTACTTTAATGTTTTGTTTTTATGACCATTCTGAACATGTTGGAGATATGAGATACAGTATGAGATACAGTATGTACAGTATGAGCAATTAACTGAACTATTCAATATCCGGGTTACCTTTCCTGCTTTACAAACATAAATCACCATAAAGTCAATGACGTGTCAATCTTTTATTCATTTGGCTTCCACACAGTATAATAATAATAACAATAATAATAATATTAATAACAATAATGATAATAATAATAATAATAATGACATGATCTTACAATAAATACATTCAAATGAACAATGACGTTACAGGGACAACGTCAGAGTCAGAGTGTGGAAACAGTTATTGTTTTTTTGCTTCACACATTTATACCCCTTTTTCTCCCCAATTTAGCCTTTATGCCAATGACTTCCTCCTCTACTTGCGCAACTCACTCAGCAGTAAACAAACCAACATACTGTGTAAGTGTTTACAGTACATGGTATCTGCACATACAATTTACAATTTAGGGACTTTTAAGACCTTTTTGATACCTCTAAAATGATCAAATAAAATAACCATTACTGCATCAAAAGTAATCAACAAACTATCCTAATCCTATAAACATTGGCCAAATTGTCTAAATAGCCGAGAGAGAAAATATTGTGAAAATAGTCAATCTACAATTTTCACAATATGTATCTGTGGAACCGAGTCAAACTAAATGCCTCAACTCCTATAATTCCAAGTGTTTGCCAGGGTGGGGGGTCCCCAGTTCAAATATGATTATTTTGGGGGGTCTCCAGTTCAAATATGATTATTTTGGGGGGTCCCCAGTTCAAATATGATTATTTTGGGTGGTCCCCAGTTCAAATATGATTATTTTGGGGGGGTCCCCAGTTCAAATATGATTATTTTGGGTGGTCCCCAGTTCAAATATGAATATGATTATTTTGGAGAGTCCCCAGTTCAAATATGATTATTTTGGGGGGTCCCCAGTTCAAATATGAATATGATTATTTTGGGGGGTCCCCAGTTCAAATATGAATATGATTATTTTGGGGGGTCCCCAGTTCAAATATGAATATGATTATTTTGGGGGGTCCCCAGTTCAAATATGATTATTTTGGGGGTCAAGGTTGAGAACCACTGTAGTAGTAGAGTGTCAGCAGGCTATCTGAGCCATGTTCAGACTAGAAACATTACTGTCCATCATCCTCTGTCTGAGGTGGTTGGCAAAGTCCACCTGGGTCTGGGACAGCACCTTGTTTATGATGGCCTTGGGGATCCAGCCCTGGAGGAGAGACACACACAACAATAAGACCATGTCTGATCAACTTGGATGTTTGACAACAGTTCATCGAAAATAATCTATTTAACCGATCATGAAAAATAATCGATTTTTACACAAAAACAATATGATCGATTTTCTTTCAATACTTTTTTTTTTAATGAAAATAGCCCATAGATTTCATTTCCCATGACAGGAGTAAAAAGTAAAGCTGTTAAGTACAAACCTTTAGATCCAGGCTCAGTAACCAGGTGAATTGAGTCTTATTGGGGTCATCAGCAGAGGGCTTCAGAACTATACAGGTAGGACCATTCTCCGCCCTGCAAAACACAATGGTCAGTGTTCATCAGTTTCTATTGAGACAGACAGACAGACAGACAGACAGACAGACAGACAGACAGACAGATTAAAGAATTAAACGACAAAAATGACACTATAGAGTAAGTGGTTCTCAAACCTTTTCATGTGAAGGACCCCCACAATGATACGTATTTGGCTGCGGACCCCCAGACGCAAATATTTGAGTTAAACAAATGCACCAATTTTCACGATCTTTCAAATAGCTCGGTGCCACACTATGAGCTTGTAGATCTGCTATTTTTTGAATAGCCAAAGTATACCATAGGGTTAAAGTGGTTAAAATGACTGTGACGCTAATTTGGTAACTAATTGGAACTAATTTAGCTGGGGAGCCCTGGTACCCCCCCCCCCGCCCCAAGGACCCCTGGGGGACCCCACTTTGAGAACCAATGCTATAGGCCTGAGGGACTCCGGTGGTGACACCTACCTGACCACGCCCCTCTGCTGGGGCATCTCAGGGTGCTGGGTGGACATGCCCGCCAGGAAGCAGGTGGAGCCTCGGCGCTTGGCACAGCGGACGCTCACAAAGTCTCGCGGCCCCACCACGTTGCCGGGGGTCTCTGCAGACACCTCGTGAGTCACCATGGTCTCCCGACCGATCTTCTGGAGGATCTGGAGACACCAGAGGAGATGTCAAGATTAAGATTATTACTATTAGATAGATAGATACTGTAGATAGATAGATCAGGGGTCTTCAACGTTTTCAGGCCAAGGACCCCCTAGCTGAGAGAGAAATGAAGCAGGGACCCCCTCTATATTGTATACAATTGTGTTTCAGATAAACGTTTGCTGCTCTTTTTTCCCTCTACACCTATAACTCTTTGCCAAAAATAGCCGATCTACAAGCTCACAACGCCTCGCAGCGCGAGGCGTTGTGAGCTTGTAGTTCGGCTATTTTTGGCTAGTTCTCCCCAGAAAAGGGATAATAGGGTTCAAGTAATGTAAAGAAAATAAATAAATAATATCACACAAAGATTTTGCGGACCCCCTGTAGTAACTCTGAGGACCCCCTAGGGGTCCCGGACCCCCTGTTGAAGACCCCTGAGATAGATAGATAGATAGATAGATAGATAGATGCTTGAGCATGTATTATTATTTTTCAGTGACAGTTCACCTTGACTTGTTTGACCCTGGGGTTCCAGTCCCCCATCTGCTCCATGTTCTCCACCAGCTCTCCATACAGCCTGTGTGAAGGCTGGTCCAGGACCACCTCCAGTCTGAACACCTTCCCCACGTCAGGCAGCACTTTACTGAGAACCTTATCCCCGTTGGCCTGGTGGTGGTGATGGGGTTGCAGAGGAGATCAAATAAAAATGTCAATGTCATGTACTTTATAGCACTTATTTATAGCATTTATGTCGTATTACGGTACGTACATCTTCTCCCCTATATATATATATTTTAAGCGAATCTTTGCTTCTGGGGGGTTCCTTCCTGGAACAACATATTTTGAGATGGGGGTCCGCGGCCAAATACAAATCACTTTGGGGGTCCTTGACATGAAAAAGGTTTGAGAACCACTGTTCTATTATAGCGACATAAGTTTTTCCAAAAAAAAAATAGGATTTAGAAGACATTTGTAGAATCCCCCCAGAAGCAAAGATTTGAGTTAAAAATGTTCGCTTTAAAAAACATATATATATTTTTTTTTTTGCAGATATACAAGCTCATAGCGCGGCACTCAGTGCCGCGCTATGAGCTTGTATATCTCCTATTTTTTTTTATAGCCAAAGAAATCTAAAGTGACACAGATGCGTTCCCGGTTTGAATGGGTTAAAACCCTTTGATACTCACAGCCTCCACCTCTATGGTCCATCCGTCCTGTTCACTGAGGATGCTGACAGCCTTCTGCAGAGCGTTCTCTCCTTGCTTCATGTAGGACATCTCCTCCTCACTGTAGCCCTGCAGCTCCTCTGGGATGCGAGAGCCTCAACACAACAGAGAATACAACATATAAGAGACTGACAGTTAAATGTCTGTGATTGTCCTGTTTGTGTCCTCTACTGTTACTGGTTCTCACACTTTTTCTCACAGTGCGTCACAAAGTGACGCACTGTGAGCTTGTAGATCTGCTGTTTTTGAATAGCCTGCGTATAAATGGATGAAGTGGTTATAATGATTATGATGCTGCATTAACTAATTTCACTGGTGACCTCCTGCCTGATAAACGACATCCCAGAGGTAGAAATGTACAGACTTCTTCACATGTCATATTTCTTTCAGTTTCAACAGCGTATACAGTGGTATCAACTATACCAAGTTGAGTCTATGTGATTCCTCAACAGCAGTTTGTTGTAGTATTGTACAGACACAGTGATATTTATTCATATCTCTCAGTCTGATGTGAGAGAGAGAGAGAGAGAGACTCACTGAGAAGGGAGCTCCTTCGACGGACTTGTCTGATCCAGTTGCTGGGTCCTGGACCTGCTATCTTGTTGAGCTCATGGTGGATGGCTGCCATGGCGTTCTTCTGCAAACCTGGGGTTATATGTGGATATGAAGAATAATAGTTCATGTAAACACAAACCTGGGGATATATAGTATGTGGATATGAAGAATAATAGTAGATATAAAAGAATACTAGCATGCAAACACAAGGCCAAACTCCATAAGGCAAATCAACACTGTGGTGCAGCACATATAGAATGTCCGTAGCTTCACACACTCAACAAGTGAGCAAATAACTAACACAACATTCAAAAAGTTGTTGTTATTGTTATTGTGTTCAGTTCAGTGTTGTTGAAGCATCCTGCGGTGACTTTAAACAGTCACTTACAGTACATGGAAGTACAAAATTCACAATACAAGGTCTACTAAACTGGGAGACTCATTTAGCACTAAGCTTGTTTAAGATGAGATCCCCATGCACACAAATCATGATGACATATAAGAGACAGACAGATATACACACTACTATACAGAATGTCATACAATCAGCTTACAGGTTACTGGTATGAAGAGTGAAAAAAAAATGTACAAGAGAAGAAAAAGGAATGGGGGGGGGGTAGGGGGGGTAGGGGGGGTAGGTTAAGACTTAGGGGCCATTTTCGAATGGCAGCCTCTTGAAGGTGTATCTTTAGGGCAGTTTTGAAAGTGAGTACTAACTACAGCAGACTAGCCTGGTTCCAGACCATAGACCCCACCCACTCTCTGAGTGAACTGCAGCTTCAGTATGATCATCAGGCTAACAGCAGACAGTTACTTTTAATAATAATAACGTGCATTTTACAAGAGTGTGTCCTGCTCCACAAACCATCATTGACTTAATTTTGACATCGGACCCTACGATCTCCAGACGTGGTGTTATAGGGAGCTAAATGAGTGACCACCATGTGGGCAAGTAGGCTACTGTGGCATGGTATTACTGGACCTCCAAAATGCATAAATCTACAATAATTCAATCAAAATCAGATCAGTGAATTGTTTCACCAGTGAAAAAAGGTAGGATATGTTATGTATATCCCCACAGTTCTTTGAACCAAAAATAATCAAGTGAAAAAGAAGGGAATGTTGGCACTAAATACTGCTCTCATGTCTTTTTATTTAACCAACAATCAGAACAACTTTTCACCCATGTAGGGCTTCATCAGGTTGTGTTTAACACTTCAAATGGCCAGAAGGCTGTACAGTAAAACTCTATTCATTAACTTTTAATAATTGTAATCTAAGGTGTTCCACATTCTCACATAGAAGAGTCACCTTTGACCTCCTAACTCAACCACATCTCTTTGGTCAAAGGTCAAATGTGACATCTTGGAGCATCAGAGTGGTTAAAGGTACATGACGTGCGCACACACACACACACACACACACACGCACACGCACACGCACACGCACACGCACACGCACACGCACACACACGCACACGCACACACACACACACACACACACACACACACGTCACACGGTGGAGGAAAACATCAACCTGCTCATTAGAAGCAGTTAGGGGTTCAGTGCCTTGCTCAATGACACTTAGACATGAAGCCAGGAGGAGTCAGGAATCAAACCGGGAACCTCTGTAAACTGAACTCACAGACGCTCCTCTAATCCAAGCCTCATTACATCTCACTGATGAAACCATCACGTCATGTGATCAAAGTGTTACTTCAGAGGTGTGTGTGTGTGTGTGTGTGTGTGTGTGTGTGTGTGTGTGTGTGTGTGTGTGTGTGTGTGTGTGTGTGTGTGTGTGTGTGTGTGTGTGTGTGTGTGTGTGTGTGTGTGTGTGTGTGTGTGTGGTTGAAGCTTCTCACTGGAAACTCCTCAAACTTTCACTTCCTCCTCTCAGGAACGAGGAAGTTCTCTCTCGTTCGTTCTCTCTCCCTCGTTCCTGTTGATTTTACCATTTGAAGATCCGGATCCGGATCTGCAGATCCAGTCCGGGTTTCTTCTTAATAAAAATAGTAAAATCAACAGGAAGTTGACATTTTTATTTAAAAAACAAACAGTTCTGGGTTTGGTGATGTTCCATATTGTCTGAATCAGCTTTGTTTGTGTTCGTTTACGTGCTAAAAGAGTGACTTTGAGTGAGAGATGTTTCACCGTACAATGTAAGTCAATGAGGAGCATGTCTTGTATTATCAATTTCTAATCAATGGAGCAATTATTTTTGATTTCTTGTCCACCTTTGGAGTTACATCATGGCAAGGTAAATACACAAACCAAACCTCTACCAAAGTGGTCTTATCCTTTAAGTGATAGAAGCTTCTAGATCATGTGACAAACTGTCTGGCAGTGAGCTCACAGACCGGTTTGTCCAGCTCAACACACACACACACACACACACACACACACACACACACACACACACACACACACACACACACACACACACACACACACACCACCCACACACACACACACACACACACACACACACACACACACACACACACACACACACACACACACACACACACACACACACACACACACACACACACACACACACACACACACACACACACAGTCTGTCAGGTTGTTGACGTCAACATGTCTCTCTAGTAACTGGTGATGTTTAATAAAATAATAATTGTGATTGGCTGCTGGGTGAATCAGGAAGTGAACTTCAAGTTTGAGTTTCCAGTCAGAAGCTTCGGTGGTGAGTTCAACCACACACACACACACACGCACACACACACACACACGCACACGCACACGCACACGCACACACACACGCACACACACACACACACACACCTTGAGCAAGGCACTGAACCCCTAACTGCTTCTGATGAGCAGGTTGGAGGAAAGCCTGGTATTCATTCTAAAACTGAGCCATGTGATCCGGTTTAGAAAAAAGGAAAAAACAAACAAAAGTGTTCCGGTGGTTGGTTCCGCTTGGTGTCACATTGTTTTTGTTCCCCACATAATGTGAATCAGTTTGTTTAGTCTCGTTAGTCGCGCTACGAGTTACCAAACCTAAAACCTAAAATTATGGTTTACATACCAAACCATAATTATACCAAAAGAAACTAAACGATCATACCAAACTAAACAAGTTTTAAACTAGGGGAACAGCCTGATCTCCAGCCTTTTTAGTATACATTGCACGGACCCAGTGCACGTCATTCCGTGCATAGTTGCCTAGAAAACCCGAAATTCCGTGCATATGTACGGTGAGTCCCACGGTGGGCGTAACCAGTTGCAACCCGGAAAAACCCGAAATTAACGATTCTGTGCCTATCGGTACATAACTCAAACGGCGCTGAGTAGGCTCAAGGGAACGTCGCAACGTTCGGGACGGTAACTCGTTCGCTTTAGCTCACTCGTCCCTTACGTGGCGACAGTTCAATGACAACGTTTCCTCTGGCGATCGGGTTGAGGGGAATCATGTTGGAGGCGCACAGCGCTGGAGGTTCCGGTCGTGGGTTCCGGCCGCCTGATGACGTAAAGTTATTTCCACTCCAGACCGGACCAGAAACCTGAAAATGGTATTTGATCCCAGGCTACCTTTAACCACTCTGATGCTCCAAGATGTCACCTTTGACCTTTGACCAAGAAGATGTGGTTGAGTTAGGAGGTCAAATGTGACTCCTTTGTGTGAGAATGTAGAACACCTTAGCTTATAAATGATTAAAAGTAAATGAATAGACTAAATAGACTTTTACTGCACAGCCTTCCAATCCAATGGTCTCTGAGTTGTGTCCATATGAAGTGTTAAACACTGTGTAACACTGAGGTAGAACCATATGTGTGACATTCAGTTTATTTGGTGAGACTATTCTCTTACCAGACCTGAACAGTGTTTGTGTAAAGTTTGGTGTGGATTGGAACCCCCCACCCATTACCCTCCAACAGCAACTGGGAAACATTATTTATTTTATTCATATCTTAAATAATCTGTAATCACTTCAATCTGAAGTGATTAACTTTAACCTTTAGCCTCCCATCATGTCTCATCTGAAAGCGTTAAATTAATTACAACATTTTACTTTCTTTCTTTCTTGTGTTTCTCTTCAACAGAATCAGAATCATCTTTATTGTCACATCACAGGTTAAAGGTGTAAAGAAGTGGGTGACATTATTTTTTGTGTAGCTCCATCGTTTTAGTTATTTTCAGAGAAAGAAAAGAAGACCGGGGGCAGGGAGAATAAAAGATGAATTTAACAAAGATATTTACATACTGTACTGTACATGAGGAGACATAAGGTGCATAAGGTACCGTATGTACATGAGGAGACACCGGGTGCATAAGGTACAGCATGTACATGAGATTAGACATAAGGTGCATAAGGTACAGTATGTACATGAGGAGACATAAGGTGCATAAGGTACTGTATGTACACGAGGTTAGATATAAGGTGCATAAGGTACAGTATGTACATGAGGAGACATAAGGTGCATAAGGTACAGTATGTACATGAGGAGACATAAGGTGCATAAGGTACAGTATGTACATGATGTTAGACATCATGTGCATAAGGTACAGTATGTACATGAGGAGATATAAGGTGCATAAGTTACAGTATGTACATGATGTTAGACATAATTTGCATAAGGTACAGTATGTACATGAGGAGATATAAGGTGCATAAGGTACAGTATACACATGAGGAGACATAAGGTGCATAAGGTACAGTATGTACATGAGGTTAGACAAGGTGCATAAGCAGCAGCTATATACCATACATGATTATATGTAATAATCCAGACTGTCGTCTTTCTGGAGACAGATGATGTAACATCATATCTTTAATCTGATTGGCTGATTCTTCTGAACTACAGAACGAGTCCTCCTTCATTCTCTTTCAGACTCCAGAACTTCTCTTTCAGTAAACATCTGTTTATTCTGATCTGTTTATTCTCATCTGTTTATTCTGATCTGTTTATTCTGATCTGTTTATTCTCATCCGTTTATTCTCATCCGTTTATTCGCATCCGTTTATTCTGATCTGTTTATTCTCATCTATTAAATTCAGTTCAGTTTTGATCAGTGATGATGAAGATTACAGCCACCCTCCTCATTCTCTCCTCTGTACTTCATGTCAAAGCGATCCCAGGAAGTAAGTACATTATATTTATGTTATTATATAATATATACATTTATATCTACTGTTATTATGTAAAACCAAATATGAACAATGCACAATACAAACAAATGACATGCGCACGCACGTACGCACTCACACACGCACAGACACACACACACACACACACACACACACACACACACACACACACACACACACACAGACACACACAGACACACACACACACACACACACACACACACACACACACACACACACACACACACACACACACACACACACACACCCTCCTTTTACTACCTGACATTTGACAGGAAGCTACTTTTAATATCCAACCTTTCACTTCATATAAGAACCAAACATGATTGTTTAACATGATGATTATGTGTTATTGTCACTGTGAAGAAGTTTGTTGTTGAATTTAATTTCATCTTTGTTTTATTTCCAGTGTTCCATGAGGACATTCTAGTCCTTGGCTGTTCAGACACAGTTAAAGACTCATATAAAGAGTGGATGTATGCACTGGATGGTGAAGTGTTGGTGTATGCAGACTACAACAAAGGGAAGGTGGTGGAGCCTCAGCCTCCGTTTGTAGATCCAATCACCTTCCCAGGAGCTTATGGATATGCTTTGGGTCAGCAGGAGTTCTGCAAAGACCAGCTGAACACCATTCGCACTGCCTTGAAGAAACCACCAGTGAAAGGTACATGAATACTGTTAACACAATATTATTAACTAAAATGGTTGAATACAGACACGCACGCACGCACGCACGCACGCACACGCGGACACACACACACACACACACACACACACACACACACACACACACACACACACACACACACACACACACACACACACACACACACCTTTATTTATTTATTTGGATTTTCAATATGAAGACATGAATCATGTCAAAATCCAAGATAATACGATTATACAACAGTTACCATCAAAATAAAACATATCAGAATGTATTCATATTGTGAGGCATTTCTCTCTCAAAATAACAACCTTTCTGCAAGTGTCTGTTATCCTGGAAATACATGATGGGGTCTGACAGACAGACAGACAGACAGACAGACAGACAGACAGACAGACAGACAGACAGACAGACAGACAGACAGACACACAGACAGACACACAGACAGACACACAGACACACAGACAGACACACAGACAGACACACAGACAGACACACAGACAGACACACACACAGACAGACAGACAGACAGACAGACAGACAGACAGACAGACAGACAGACAGACAGACAGACAGACAGACAGACACTTTAGCTTAAGTAAAACATTTGAGTACTTCTTCCACCACTGAAGGATGGTAGAGTGTGTTGTTAATGTTGTTTTATTGTCGGTTAATTAATTAATTAATTAATACAAAACATTCGCGCATGCGTCGCGCACGCGTGGTCCGCAACACAGGGGCGGGGGGGGGGGACAGTTTATGCCCGGTCAACATTAGATTCCAGCAGCTGGACAGACAGACAGACAGACAGACAGACAGACAGACAGAGTCCTTGTTTTTTGCTGCACAGAGAAAAAAACGTAAAACATTTTAATGTCAGATTTCACATCCTGAACCTATTTTAGACTTTATGTAGTACATATTGGGCCGATAGGGGGCAGTTAGCCTAGTGTTGATATTATACAGATGATAATAAAACTGAACATTAATGACATTTTGAATTGTCTATTTCCAGATGGATATGTGTTCTATCAGGCTTCCCGCTGTGTGTTTAACTCCAGTGAGCTGAAGGACATACAGTACATATACACATGGAATTTCGATGGTGATGAGTTCCTCAGGTGGGACAGTAGAGTAGATCAGTTTGTTGGATACACTGAGTTTGGTGTGAAGAACGCAGAGCGCTGGAATAAAGATCCTACAGTACTGCGTGTGATGAGAGCAGACCGAGAGGGAATCTGCAAACCCAACATTGAGCTCTACTACCGCACTGTTCTGAACAAGAGAGGTGAGCTGATCTCAGAGCAGCACTCAACACTCATCACCTCATAATCTATAACATGAAATCACACGATTCTATTCAGAGATGATTAATGGTGTTAATATTGATCATATAATAATTATTACATATTTCTTTATCTGCTGAGAAACATTTCAGATCCTCTTATGATTTATACTGTATCCTAACACGCTGTTACACAGTGGAAATAGCAGATCTACAAGCTCACAGCATGTGGTGTCACCATCGTACACCGAGTATAAATAAAACATATAGATCTATTTCAGAGTGTTTTCACCTACTGTACATATAATGACCTGCCTAAAACAAAGACAGCAGGATTAATGTTTTTAAATTATCTTTAAAAAGAACCATGCAGGCTAAAACACATCTCTATACACTTCATTTCACCACCTGATTTTATATTTAATTATTGTCTTTACTAGTTTGTTTTGTATGTTTTTAATCACAATATTTTACAGGATTATGTGTATTGTTTTGTTTGTATGTTAAGCAATATCATTTTCATACAATGATATTGCTTGGTTTATTGTTGTTTATGTAAAGCACTGTGTAACTGTGAATTATTTAATATGTTTAAATTATATTATATAAATGCATTCTACATTGTAGAAAACTGTAGACTATTGTAGAATCTATAGTACTCTGGTGCCATCTGGTGGCCAAACACTGACATTTACAGTTACAATTTACAATGTATGCATTTATCAGACGCTCTTAATCCAGAGTGATTTACAGTAAGCAAGGAAAACACAAGGTAATACATTAAATGCATAGAAATAGTCATCTAGGATCATAGGTAAACCAAGAACCTATCATCAGTTTAAACCATTGGTTTTCAAAGTGGGGTCCGGGGACCCCCAGGGGTCCTTGGGGGGATTCCAGGGGGTCCCCAGCAAAATGTGTTAATATAGCATCACAATAATTTAAACCACTTTAACCTTTTATATTTTGGCTATTAAAAAATAGCAGATACAAGCACCGAGTGCCACGCTATGAGCTTGTATCTGCTACATTTGTAACTCAAATATTTGCTTCTGGGGGGTCCTTGGAACAAAATATTTTACGATGGGGGTCCACGGCCAAATACATATCATTTTGGGGGTCCTTGACATTGTTTGAGAACCACTGGTCTAAACAGTATAATATCAAACAAATTAATAATATGTACATTGAAACTATACAAACTATAGGATGCCAGGTCTACAACGAACCTGGCATCTGTCTACATAACATGATATCTAAAATACACTTTAACCTTTACATAAGACTGTAAAGTCATCAAGGCTAGGTCTAGTGCTACAGGCTGGTGGAGTCTGAAGAGGAGAGTCTTCAGATTACTGTGGAAGATTAGGAGTGAGTCTGCAGTTCTGACTGCAATGGGGAATTTGTTCCACAGTTTGAGAGCCAGAAGAGAGAAGAGTCTAGGACGTGTGGAGGGTGAGGGGTTGTAGGGTTGGATCAGGTTTGAAGATGTGGGGGTGTCATACGTTTGGTTGCTTTGTAGGCCAACATCAGTGTTTTGTACTCTTTGAGGGCAGCAACTGGGAGCCAATGCCGGGAAACGTGAACATTTTAGCTGGTTGAAGACCAAGTGTGTTGCAGCTTTCTGGATCATTTGGATCTCATTTGGTACAATTGTACAATGTACAATTATTAATGATAATGACATTTTCCTATGACGGTTATATAATAATAATAATAATAATAATAACAATAATAATAATAATAATAATAATAATAATAATAATAATAATAATAATAATAATAATAATAATCTTATTTATCCAGTGGAGCCCAAAGTGAGACTGAAGTCAGAGACTCCCCCTCGTCGTGGTGAACACACTCACATGCTGAGGTGCAGCAGCTACGACTTCTATCCTAAAGTGATCCTGGTGACCTGGTGGATAGGTCAAGAACCTTTGACCTCTGGTCTCTCCTATGCCGATCTGTCTGATGGAGACTGGTACTACCAGTACCACTCCTACCTGGAGTACACACCCAGGTACACACCTAACAGACACTATACATAGAAATACACACCTAATAGACACCTATACATATATTCTTTGAAAATAAAACCAGTGTTGCTCACTTGCTGAAAATTGCCCATTAATTGGTAGGCTAATATTAAGTCACACACACACACACACACACACACACACACACACACACACACACACACACACACACACACACACACACACACACACACACACACACACGATTCCTCCCGAGTCCTGTGTTTATCACCAGTCTACTCCAGACACAACTACGCAGCAAGCTCGTGGTCGTGCAAGCATGACAAACGCACACAGAGACCCGCGAGCGAGTGTGCTATACATGAATACACACACAGGAATACGCTATAACGTGGGGGCCGCGTCGGGGCCGCTTCAGCTCTGAGCAGATCCACATGGACACACATTCAACTTGAGGACACACACACGTCATGATTATTTTAGGCAGAGAAAATATCAGTATAAGCTTATCTTATTGCCTATAACGGTCTAATGCTAATATGCTATGGTGCCTAATTGTAGTTGTGTTTTTAATCTTACATTTAAATATAATAGTTCATCGTTTAGTTATTATGATGATTTCATTTTGGGTGCCCCCTCTGCACCGTGGTGCCCCCCCCCCCCCCCCCCTCTGCACCTGTGCGTAGGTACTGATCATCTTCATTAGATAGAAAACATGCTGTGCTTTTTGAAGAGGATCATCAGCAGAAAAACGTGTGTGTGGTTGTGTGTGTGTGTGTGTGTGTGTGTGTGTGTGTGTGTGTGTGTGTGTGTGTGTGTGTGTGTGTGTGTGTGTGTGTGTGTGTGTGTGTGTGTGTGTGTGTGTGCATGTTACAGATCAGGAGAGAAGATCACCTGCATGGTGGAACATCCCAGCCTGACCGCGCCTATCAAGATGGACTGGGGTCAGTTACTGTAATCTACTGTACTCTACTGTAATCGACTGTAATCTACTTTAATGTGTTATACTACACTCTGTTTTAAGGGTTCAAGGATTCTTCTCTTTTTGAAACTGAAAGTACATTTGTTTTGCAGAAAGGAAACACAGCAATCCAATTAAAAACAAGACACATTAATAATACAGACACCAGAAATAAAAATCAATACAAATACATTAAAACATCCTAAAAAAGTTACCATTCTAATAAGAAGGTCATGACAGGAGCCTCACCTACTTAGAGCTTAAGTGTCTTGTCTAGATGAGGTACATCATCTTTATTTACTAATGGCTGCAGGCACAAAGACATTTATAGAATTTATAATATAATATAATATAATATAATATAATATAATATAATATAATATAATATAATATAATATAATATAATATAATATAATTTAATATTTGTATTGTCAGATGACTCCATGCCAGAGCCAGTGAAGAACAAGGTGGCCATGGGAGCATCAGGTCTGGTTCTGGGTCTGGTCTTGTTCCTGTCTGGATTCATCTACTTCCAGTGGAAGAAACGAGGTGATTAGCATGTTTAATTAACATGTTTCATTAATTAATCTACTACCAGTGGAAGAAATGAGGTCAGGTCAACAGAGGATCACATGACATGTGGAACCCTCACAGAAATGCAAACAAACAAACAAACAAACATGTAAAGCCACAACCTAAACTGGTTTATATTGGTTTAGAACCTTAAAGGGATATTTCACTTTCCAAAAAACTTTAGGTCATTTTATCGTCTACTCAGGCTTATGTGAGCCCCCCAGACAGTTTTTAAGTTGCTTGATTCAGTATTTAGATTTTTTATATTTATTTTATCAGACACGCCCCCTTCCTAGACAAACCCATTGTAACTTCAAACTCCATTTTAACCTGTTAGATTTATCAAAAACACCCGTCCTTGGTTCTGGTGACTCATACCGCCCCCCTAATACGTGAGGGGGCCGTGTTTTTTCAATTACTTTTTTCATTTATTTTTAGCAAAATTAAAACAATTAAATACAATACAAATATTCTATTAAATAAATGAAAAAAGCAATTGAAAAAACATGTCCCCCTCACGTATAAGGAGGGCAGGGTGAGTCAGCAAAACCAAGGACGGGTGTTTTTGATAAATCTAACAGGTTAAAATGGAGTTTGAAGTTATAATGGGTTTGTATAGGAAGGGGGCGTGTCTGATAAAATGAATATCAAATATCTAAATACTGAATCAAGCAACTTAAAAACTGTCTGGGGGGCTCACAAAAGCCTGAGTAGACGATAAAATTATCAAAAGTTTTTTTGAAAGTGAAATATCCCTTTAACCGGTTTAGACCAGTTTAGACGACCTAGTTAGAGGTCAAAGTGTGTCTATGTTGTCATATGTGACCCTGATGACTGAACCCTAATGTTGTTTTGTTGTTGTGTTATTGTGTTGTGTGTACATTTATGCATTTTATAGAGAAATACACACAATACAGTACATAGGATTTATTCTGTTTTAACTGTCTTTCTTCTTCTTCTATCAGGTCGTATTCTGGTGCCGACAACCAATGAGGATCTTTAGACTCTAGACACCCAGGTTAACTTCCTCTTTCTTTTTACTAAACTTTTTTACATATACATTCATACAGTTTTAATGTATAAAAGTGTATAAAACTAGAAAACATACTCAAAACAACGTGCTTGTGTAAGAAGTGAAACAACTAGCCTGGTAAACCATCCCGATCGTGTGAACCTGCGCATGCGCATGCGACAATTTGGCTGACAATTGTGGGTGGCTGTGTGTCTGCCTGGATGCGCGAGCACAATTTGCCTGACAATTGTGGGTGACTGTGTGTCTGCCTGGATGCGCGCGCACGAGCAACCGCCGCTATTGAAATCTCCCCACAACAACAACACACGCGACCACTTCGCTTCAACCCGCGCCGTTGCTTTCACTTTAGTCATGTCTCTATCACACCACACTCACGGTAATATGTCCGTCATTCACGTGCCATGTACATCCCAAAGACAACCAACACCACGCGGCCGCTTTTGTAATCTCCACACAACAACAACACACGACTCGGCATCTGGGTTGCCACGTTGGGAAAAGAAAAGCAGACAGGTCAGTGTTGCCAGATGTGCGCCAGAAACAAGCAACCACCTTCATGACAAAAAAAAACCCAGCCGAAGGAGTCCGCGATGTTTCACGGGGGTCTGCGGGGGTCCCAACACTCCCAGGGGGTCCCCCATGTATTTTATTTTTGTATTTTTGTATTTATTTATTTTTTACTTTTTTTTTGGGACATTTTTATCCCACGATTTTGGTACCCCAAAATAAGCGCGTCCTCGCTAGAGCCCCGTGCGCGGCTAGCAGGCGGGCACCCGGACCTCTAGTGTGTCTACAAATGATTTGTTGTATCAGACAACACTGATGAGAATTTGGCCAGAAGGGGGGGGGGGGGGGGGGGGGGCGCTCTTGGTGAACTTTGTAGTTTGGACCATTCATCATCAATCAAATAAAAACATGTTTTACATGACGCAGGAGTTTAGATCCAATAGCCTGAGAGGACGTTCAAGTGATTCATTCAGGAAGTGAAGAGACGACACAATAAAGCCAAACTCTGAACCAATCATTTGAACACAATATTTCAGTGAACTGTACCCAATGATTCAGTACATTGAACACAACATTTCAGTGAACTGTACCCAATGATTCAGTACATTGAACACAACATTTCAGTGAACTGTACCAATGATTCAGTACATTGAACACAACATTTCAGTGAACTGTACCCAAATGATTCTTTACATTGAACACAAGATTTCAGTGAACTGTACCCAATGATTCAGTACATTGAACACAACATTTCAGTGAACTGTACCAATGATTCAGTACATTGAACACAACATTTCAGTGAACTGTACCCAATGATTCTTTACATTGAACACAACATTTCAGTGAACTGTACCCAATGATTCAGTACATTGAACACAACATTTCAGTGAACTGAACCAATGATTCAGGACATTGAAAACACTGATCATTCCATCACTATCAGGATCAAAGACAGAACCTTGTGGTCCAAAGGAGAGTGTTCTACCAACTGAGCTGCCTTTCCTACTAAGATACACTATTGACAAAGTATTGGTCAAATGTTGTTTGAATGGACTGAGTTGTTTCTACTTTGATAGGTACTGTAGTTGCAGGGAGGGTGCTGGGAGGTTAGGTTTTTAAGTAGTTTACTAATAACTTGTTCATGATCTATTAACTATTTATAGCATAGTTTTATAAATAACCATTAAATCTTTAACCATTAACACATATTTAACAAGTAATAAATAACACAATAACCAATAATTTGGGAATGATTAATTTACTATTATAAAGGAAGGCTATTCTAAAGTGTTAACATGTTCACACAGTTAATACATTCTGATTCCGATTGGTGATTGGTTTATTGTCTTTTCACAGAACACCTGGGTGTGTTTTCAGAGAAGCAGAGAGTCATCGCTGCTCCCTGGTGGAGAGGAGTAAATACATGTGTGTCCATTCAGCTTTTAAATACTAAAAACAGCAGCAAAATGATGACATCATCAACCTTTTTCACAAACGTGTCCTTTACACAATTAAAAATGCTAATTAGCTAGCCAAGGCTAACGATAATTAGTGTGCAGACTCTGTCTTTTCCCTGTGTTTCGTCCAGTTCTACGTGGTTTTGAGGTGAGGTTAAGGATAGAATTATAAACATAGTTTCTGTGAGGTTAGAGGTCAGGGTTTAGGGTTATAATAGTTCAGTTCTACACTATATTGAAACATTAAATAAATGATCACACACACAATCAGAGTTCTTCCTAACATTAATATTTCTGTCCATCTGAATGGAAGTCAGTCAGCCATGTTTGGTTTGGTTTGGTTTGGTTTTATTATTTTATAATTGACCATAAGTCATTTATTATGTAATCATTTATAATGTGTGATAATGAATGTGTTAAGATCATTATGACATCACTGTTTCCCTGTGATGGGTGGACCTGGACCCTCTAGGGTGGTCCGGGGTTATGGGTGGACCTGAACCCTATATAGGCTGGTCCGGGGTTATGGGTGGAACTAGACCTTCTAGGGTGATCTGGGGTGATGGGTCCACCCAAATTAGACAACGGTGGGCCACCACAGTCTAGGAAATGAATGGGAAACACTGATGACATGTGTCACGGCCCTGTGTGGCCTCATATTGTGTTTTTTGACTTTGCTTCGCTAAATAAACTGATCTGTCTGCCTGTTCAGAACCCCCTTAAATATGAGAATCACTCAGAGTCAGGACGTCACTCTGTACTCTGCTACCTTCTAGGGGCTGCAATATGTTGACACTTACTACTTTGGTAATGTAATGTAAACGTATGTTTTCTCATGCCAATAAAGCTCCTTTGAATTGAATTATATCATTTTAACACCTCTCATCTCCTGTCTTCTTCTGGCCTCTTGCAGGGTTAAATACACAAATTCCAACCGAACCATTCTCCCGCGCTAATCCCAACCTCCAACGCACACACGCGCACACACACGCACACACACGCACACACACACACACACACACACACACACACACACACACACACACACACACACACACACACACAGGGATCATTTCAATGTGAAAGGCTCATGACAGAAGAGAGACACATTTACATGGGTGTCTTGATGTATTTTGCTTCATCAACATGTTAATGAAGCAACACACTCTGAGTACTGTAGGCTAACTATCATATGTATGCGTTGTGTAGTTATGTAGGGGTCGCGTGTAGTTATCATTTATTTTACTCAAGGCTCCAGAACTCCAGAACATGGGATGCTTTTCAGTAAAAGTGGTGGTATTTAAGGCATGTGTGTCTGTATGTGCCTCGGCGGAGTGGGGTGGTAGAGTATCTGCACACCGGTTGTGGTGAGCCGGTCTGGGCCAAATTAGTCCAGCCCTGTAGTTATGCAAGTATTGTATACTTGGCAATTTTAAGGCAAGCTATGTTAAATTTCTGACCCATAGCACTTTATTTTGAATATTATAATTTGACAGACATTTTATTCTACCTTATTACAAACAAACAAAAAAGATCTTCACCTGCCTTATATGTTTTATTTGATCATTAGTATTGAAGAATGAAAATGGGAATGATGGCCAATAGGCTACATAGAGAAATGTTAATTATGTTCATTTGTACATGGTAATGAGAACGTATTGCTGTCAAATGAAATGAGTTCCTTTGCCCTCATCTTAAAGTGAACATGTGTGTGGTTTGATGCAGGAGGCAGAGGAGAGGCCAAGTTATGGAGGAACATCTTCCTCCATTATCATAAGACATCCAATCTACTACATGTGTGGTGTGAAATGGCACGAGGGACCCCCACAAAAAGACCACGCCAAAAATTTGGCGAGGGCACTTGCATATTGTTGCTGTCGGGCAGAAACCTCTTATCTCCATAGTTTAACTTTTTTTGTTATTTCATGAATGAATGCCCTACTTGATCATAACTACAGCGTCACACTAAAGCATCTAAAGTAGCAGATCTACAAGCTCGAAACGTGGCGCGACCCGATGCGTTTTGAGCTTGTAGATCTGCTACTTTAATGTTTTGTTTTTATGACCATTCTGAACATGTTGGAGATATGAGATACAGTATGTACAGTATGAGATACAGTATGTACAGTATGTGCAGTATGAGCAATGAACTGAACTATTCAATATCCTGCTTTACAAACAGTGTGGGGGGGGGCAACATAAATCACCATAAAGTCAATGACGTGTCAATCTTTTATTCATTTGGCTTCCACACAGTATAATAATAATAACAATAATAATAATATTAATAACAATAATTATAATAATAATAATAATAATAATAAGGACATAATCTTACAATAAATACATTCAAATGAACAATGACGTTACA
Organism: Gymnoscopelus braueri; assembly: GCF_963280865.1. NCBI lineage: Eukaryota > Metazoa > Chordata > Actinopteri > Myctophiformes > Myctophidae > Gymnoscopelus > Gymnoscopelus braueri. Next base: position 52,705,556 of record NC_137608.1, on the reverse strand, counting down.
GGGACAACATCAGATTGTGTGGGAAACAGTTATTGTTTTTTTTGTTTTTCTTTTGCTTTACACATTTATACCCCTTTTTCTCCCCAATTTAGCCTTTATGCCAATGACTTCCTCCTCTACTTGCACAACTCACTCAGCAGTAAACAAACCAACATACTGTGTAAGTGTATACAGTACATGGTATCTGCACATACAATCTACAATTTAGGGACTTTTAAGACCTTTTTGATACCTCTAAAATGATCAAATAAAATCACCATTACTGCATCAAAAGTAATCAACAAACTATCCTAATCCTATAAACATTGGCCAAATTGTCTAAATAGCCGAGAGAGAAAATATTGTGAAAATAGTCAATCTACAATTTTCACAATATGTATCTGTGGAACCGAGTCAAACTAAATGCCTCAACTCCTATAATTCCAAGTGTTTGCCAGGGTGGGGGGTCCCCAGTTCAAATATGATTATTTTGGGGTGTCCCCAGTTCAAATATGATTATTTTGGGGTGTCCCCAGTTCAAATATGATTATTTTGGGTGGTCCCCAGTTCAAATATGATTATTTTGGGGGGGTCCCCAGTTCAAATATGAATATGATTATTTTGGGGTGTCCCCAGTTCAAATATGATTATTTTGGGGGTCAAGGTTGAGAACCACTGTAGTAGTAGAGTGTCAGCAGGCTATCTGAGCCATGTTCAGACTAGAAACATTACTGTCCATCATCCTCTGTCTGAGGTGGTTGGCAAAGTCCACCTGGGTCTGGGACAGCACCTTGTTTATGATGGCCTTGGGGATCCAGCCCTGGAGGAGAGACACACAACAATAAGACCATGTCTGATCAACTTGGATGTTTGACAACAGTTCATTGAAAATAATCTATTTAACCGATCATGAAAAAGTATCGATTTCTACACAAACAATATGATCGATTTTCTTTCAATACATTTTTTTAAATGAAAATAGCCCATAGATTTCATTTCCCATGACAGGAGTAAAAAGTTAAGCTGTTAAGTACATACCTTTAGATCCAGGCTCAGTAACCAGGTGAATTGAGTCTTATTGGGGTCATCAGCAGAGGGCTTCAGAACTATACAGGTAGGACCATTCTCCGCCCTGCAAAACACAATGGTCAGTGTTCATCAGTTTCTATTGAGCCAGCCAGCCAGCCAGACAGACAGACAGACAGACAGACAGACAGACAGACAGACAGACAGACAGACAGCCAGACAGACAGACAGACAGACAGACAGACAGACAGACAGACAGACAGACAGACAGACAGACAGACAAAACCCCAGCATATAGTGTTGTGGGGAAAACCTTCGCATTTTCAGCGAAAGCTTAAAAAATGAAAGGACAAAAATGACACTATAGACTATAGAGTAAGTGGTTCTCAAACCTTTTCATGTGAAGGACCCCACAAAATGATACGTATTTGGCTGCGGACCCCCAGACGCAAATATTTGAGTTAAACAAATGCACCAATTTTCACTATCTTTCAAATAGCTCGGTGCCACACTATGAGCTTGTAGATCTGCTATTTTTTGAATAGCCAAAGTATACCATAGGGTTAAAGTGGTTAAAATGACTGTGACGCTAATTTGGTCACTAATTGGAACTAATTTAGCTGGGGAGCCCTGGTACCCCTCCCCCCGCCCCAAGGACCCCTGGGGGACCCCACTTTGAGAACCAATGCTATAGGCCTGAGGGACTCCGGTGGTGGTGACACCTACCTGACCACGCCCCTCTGCTGGGGCATCTCAGGGTGCTGGGTGGACATGCCCGCCAGGAAGCAGGTGGAGCCTCGGCGCTTGGCACAGCGGACGCTCACAAAGTCTCGCGGCCCCACCACGTTGCCGGGGGTCTCTGCAGACACCTCGTGAGTCACCATGGTCTCCCGACCGATCTTCTGGAGGATCTGGAGACACCAGAGGAGATGTCAAGATTAAGATTATTACTATTAGATAGATAGATACTGTAGATAGATAGATCAGGGGTCTTCAACGTTTTCAGGCCAAGGACCCCCTAGCTGAGAGAGAGATGAAGCAGGGACCCCCTACTCTATATTGTATAAAATGGTGTTTCAGATAAACGTTTGCTGCTCTTTTTTCCCTCTACACCTATAACTCTTTGCCAAAAATAGCCGATCTACAAGCTCACAACGCCTCGCAGCGCGAGGCGTTGTGAGCTTGTAGATCGGCTATTTTTGGCTAAAGTTCTCCCCAGCAGAAAAGGGACGCTAGGGTTCAAGTAATGTAAAGAAAATAAATAAATAATATCACACAAAGATTTTGCGGACCCCCTGTAGTAACTCTAGACAGACAGACAGACAGACAGACATGTTGTGTTCGTGTGTGTGTTAGTAATAAATGCTTGAACATGTATTATTATTTTTCAGTGACAGTTCTAAATGTTTGTCACCTTGACTTGTTTGACCCTGGGGTTCCAGTCTCCCATCTGCTCCATGTTCTCCACCAGCTCTCCATACAGCCTGTGTGAAGGCTGGTCCAGGACCACCTCCAGTCTGAACACCTTCCCCACGTCAGGCAGGACTTTACTGAGAACCTTATCCCCGTTGGCCTGGTGGTGGTGGGGTTGCATATCATTAGCTTCATAGCATAATTGATTAACTCATATTTTTACGGTTTTCAGGGGAAACAAAACAAAAAAAAAAACACTTTCTGCCTAAGTCACCTAGATGTCTTAAAAAAATGTTATCTACCTTTTTATGTATATCTGTTTAACTCTACTCTCCTAACACTGCTGATTCATCCTGCCTTATTGCCAATGTTCTCAGCCTATCACAATTACATTCAAAATCATTTCTGCCTAAGTTATTGCTTAGGCAGAAATGCTCTTTCTGCTTAAGTCATTTCGGAGTGTAACAAGCATTCTGATTGGCTTAGGACATAGGCAATAAGGCACAATGATGCAGCAGTGTTAGGAGAGTAGAGCTAAAATGTGAATTTGACCAAAAATTGAGTTAGGCAATGATGTGGTTATTACTCACAGCCTCCACCTCTATGGTCCATCCGTCCTGTTCACTGAGGATGCTCACAGCCTTCTGCAGGGCGTTCTCTCCTTGCTTCATGTAGGACATCTCCTCCTCACTGTAGCCCTGCAGCTCCTCTGGGACGCGAGAGCCTTCAGACACAACAGAGAATACAACATATAAGAGACTGACAGTTAAATGTCTGTGACTGTTCCTGTTTGTGCCCTACTGTACTGGCTCTCACACGTTTTCATGTCAAGGAAGGACCCCCAAATTGATATGTATTGAAAGTGGAAAATGTTGAATAATTATGAATTATGTAAAGGTTTGAGAACTACTGATTTAGAGGGCATTTGTAGAATCGTCCTCAAGTCTTAATGGGTTAAAATAATTAAATGATTCAACAATTTCGGTATATATCTTTTAAACTTAATGTTCAAAAACAGCAGATGTACGAGCTTGTACATCTGCTGTTTTTGAATGCCAGCAATATAAATGGATGAAGTGGTTAAAATGATTGTGATGCTACATTAACTAATTTAGCTGGTGACCCCCTGCCTGATAAACAACATCCCAGAGGTAGAAATGTACAGACTTCTTCACATCACGTCATATTTCTTTCAGTTTCAACAGCGTATACAGTGGTATCAACTATACCAAGTTGAGTCTATGTGTGATTCCTCAACAGCAGGTTTGTGTAGTATTGTACAGACACTATCATATTGTATTCATATCTAATATGGTGGAGAGAGAGACTCACTGAGAAGGGAGCTCCTTCGACGGACTTGTCTGATCCAGTTGCTGGGTCCTGGACCTGCTATCTTGTTGAGCTCATGGTGGATGGCTGCCATGGCGTTCTTCTGCAAACCTGGGGTTATATGTGGATATGAAGAATAATAGTTCATGTAAACACAAACCTGGGGATATATAGTATGTGGATATGAAGAATAATAGTAGATATAAAAGAATACTAGCATTCAAACACAAGTCCAAACCCCATAAGGCAAAACAACATGTTGGCCTGTGTTGTAGCACATATAGATTAAATGTCTGTAGCTTCACACACTCAACAAGTGAGCAAATAACTAACACAAAAAGGTTGTTGTTATTGTGTTCAGTTCAGTGTTGTTCAAGCATCCTGCAGTGACTTCAAACAGTCACTTTGGTGACTTTTAAACTACTTATTCATACTACAGTGTCACACAAAAAGTTTCAAAATAGCTAGCTTGTAAATCTGCTATTTTTTCCCTACTTTTTGTATTTGAATCCTGAAAAGTACAGTAACAGTTTTGGAGATATGAGTTTTATTTTTGCCCGACCGCAACGATACATACAAATACATTAAACATGTTTCTAAAAAGCCAGGATGATTCCATCTCCCCATTCACTCACCCGTCATGTTCCTCGTGTGTCTGTAGGAGATACCAGCACACAGTTTGAAGGTAGCAGGCAGCATGGTTCTGTCTCAGTGAGGATGGAGGTTCAGAAGCTTTCTTTCTTTCTTTCTTTCTTTCTTTCTTTCTTTCGGGAAGAAACTGAAGAAACTAAATCAGAAGTTGATGAAGGTATAAAGACTGAGAGAACAGATGATGATGAAATAAATGTATAAGTGGGTTGAAAGCAGGATGATCTGATGATGAGCGGAGCGTTAGAGAGGGTGTGTGTTGTGTGTTATGTGTGTGCTCAGTGGTCAGTGGCTCTGTATATAAGGGCTGCGTGTCCACAAGGCCATGGTGTTTATCTATCTATCTGTCATTATCATCACAGATAAACACAGCATCAGGGCCACATGGAGCCACCGCTGGCCAAGGCTGACGGCCGGACATGACGAGCGTGTTTTAGTATCAGTGGTTCTCAAAGTGTGGTCCGGGGACCCCCAGGGGTCCTTATAAGGGGGGGGGTTGTAAGTTCCTTAACAACTATAAAAACAGGTTTTCATTGTGATACCGATAAATAGGGACTTAATGTTGGTTCCAGTGGTGCAAAGCTAGAACACAATTAAAACATGCTCTGAAAAATGCACGTGGTATAGTTATACAAGTACACACACACACACACATACACATACACATACACATACACACACACACACACACACACACACACACACACACACACACACACACACACAGGACAAAAAAAACTGTAAGCAGTGTGTGGTTAGAGAGAGATAGTCAGGCCCGCAGAGGTCAAAGGTGAGACCCCGGACTGAAGTGATTCACACAACATCCGCTGCCTTCACATTCCTCCTCCTGGAATGAGACTGAGAGCATCACATTATGACTCTACAGCAGGGCTTCTATACGACCCAAACTAGTACACTTATATGTTAACAGTGGTGTAAAGTAAGCACATTTACTCTACTGTACTTAAGTACACTTTTGGAGGATTTGTTTTTTTTTTACTTTACTGGAGTTTTTTTTTTCATTTTCATTTTTCAATACCTTTACTCCACTAAAAAAAGGCAAATATCATACTTTTTATTCCACTACAATTATTTGAAAACTTTAGTTACTAGTTACTTTGTAGATTTGAATTATTATTACAAAACATACCTTAACTACTTAAGCCCTGTTTAAACTTTGGCTTTTTGAAAATAGCAGAATTAAGCTCACAACGCGCCGCGTTGTGAGCTTGAAGATCTGCTATTTAAAAACAAAAACTAAAATACTACATTTTATACATAATGATACCCTGTGTAACAGGAAATTCTGCATAATGAGTACTTTTACTTTTGGTACTTTAAGTATATTTTGATACCAATACTTTTACTCAAGTAAGTTTTGATTACCGGACTTTTACTTGTAACAGAGTGTTTCTACATTGCCGTATTGATAATTTCACTTTTATTTATGAAATGTAGTACTTTGTACACCGCTATACGTTAACAAAAACAAATATCACTTATACCATCTTTAAAATAGCATAAAACAGCGGACCTCTGCCCTCACAACGCGTCGCCATGGCAACACATTGTGTAACTTGTATCACCAAGATATTGAGTGCAGAGGGAAAACAGGAGGGGGCCTGGTACAGAGGCCTGGTGCACTCCGGTCAACTCATGTAGTTAAACATTAACATTGCTGTAGGAGTCAGGGGTCAGTTTGTGGCCCCGCCCCCTAGATGGACAACTAAATGGTACAGAAATACCTAGAGATGCATTACTAGAGATTAAATGCATTTCACCTGTTTTTACATGAACCAATTGAACCATTAGCATCCCTATTCTGAAGGGAACATTAGAGCCCAAAATAGCCTGAATCTACAAGCTGAATCTGTGCTTCGACGCGTTGTGAGCTTGCAGATCAGCTATTTTCCAGCGAAGAGGTTTGGTGTAGAGGGATAAACGAGCAGACCAAGTATACTAAGTAAACTATCGATGGTTCAAGTGGTTAAATGTCTGAAAATACACATCAACCTGAATCCAACATATTAATAGAAAAGATCACGTGTAAACAAACACACAAACAAACACAACACGAAGCTGATCTATGAAATCTATGAACGTTTTTAATCTGCAACACCATCTTATACAATATGTAGTGGGTGGGGGGGGGGGGGGGGTCCCTGCTCCGTCTCTCTCTTAGCTAAGGGGTCCTTGGCCTGAAGACCCCCTGAGTTAGTGGGTATAGAGTAGAGAGACCATCTGGTGTTCAGAAGGTCACTGGATTGACAAAATGTGTCCCTGAGCAAGACATCATGACCATCTGGGCACAGGTGTGTGTGTGTGTGTGTGTGTGTGTGTGTGTGTGTGTGTGTGTGTGTGTGTGTGTGTGTGTGTGTGTGTGTGTGTGTGTGTGTGTGTGTGTGTGTGTGTGTGTGTGTGTGTGTGTGTGTGTGTGTGTGTGTGTGTGTGTGTGTGTGTGCGTGCGTGCGTGCGTGCGTGCGTGCGTGCGTGCGTGCGTGCGTGCGTGCGTGCGTGCGTGCGTGCGTGCGTGCGTGCGTGCGTGCGTGCGTGCGTGCGTGCGTGCGTGCGTGCGTGCGTGCGTGCGTGCGTGCGTGCGTGCGTGCGTGCGTGCGTGCGTGCGTGCGTGCGTGCGTGCGTGCGTGCGTGCGTGCGTGCGTGCGTGCGTGCGTGCGTGCGTGCGTGCGTGCGTGCGTGCGTGCGTGCGTGCGTGCGTGCGTGCGCTGAAAATGAGCACATGTGCTCAGTTACTACCCTGGCTAAATAAAGAATTAAAAAACAAAACAGACATGGTATCATAGGTAGTTTCTTTAAAATGCCTCTATAATAGTGCATGTTTTTATTTGTATTCTTTCTTTAGAATTATAACTATTTAGGAGTTGTACACAACACCCGCAATGTGCACACCCCCCCCTTCTGATAACACATTAATAATCCAATTAACTACATTTATTTTGTTCTTTGTTTCCTCCACAAAATGTAGGCATGATTATATCTAATGTAGTTACTGTCAGAGTGCTTCAGATGTATTTAATATATTAAACTCTGGAGGAAGGTGCCACATGTCACATGGGTATTTTTGCTACAAGCTTGCAGCACTTCTCTTGTAGATCTGCTATTCTGGAAAATATTTGAAAAATATGGAAAATGTTTCCACATCAATCTTCTCTTCTGAGACAAAAATATTTGAAAATAGCAGATCTACAAGGTCACAACGCGTTGTAAGCTTATAGAACTGCTACAGCATGTTCAAACAGCATGTATAAAATAGGGCTAAAGTGGTTAATGTATAGTAAAAGTACAATATTTGCCTCTGAGATGTAATGGAGTAGAAGTAAAAGTATTGAAAATTGGAAATACTCTAGTAAAGTAAAAAGTAACTCAAAATTTTACCCAAGTACAGTACTTAAGTACATGTACTTAGTTACTTTCCACCACTGGTTATAGGTTATTGCTTCATCATTCTGTTCATCACATGTTTAGTGCATGAAGGCAGCGGCCATGTTTAGACAGCCTTGTGCTCTGGTTCCAATAAAAGCCCACACTATCTAAAGGACAATATTGCTCTGAGAAACAACGTGAGGCGTACGTCAAACATCAGCTGAACGTCAACAGAAACACAGAGCAGGACACTGTGTGTACGGCGCCCAAAAAAAGAGGACAAATTCATAAATCCTGTAGAAAGATTGCAGTGACCTTGACCTGTGACCCCTCCTCACTCTGACAGGATGGCAGATGGCAGATCAGTGTTGCCAGTTTCTGCGAGAGAAACAGGTAACCAGCTCAAAATAAGCGACTATAGGGCAGGTCAGTCAAACTGTATTGTTCTAGTGTTGTTTTAGAGCAGTGGTTCTCAAACATTTTCATGTCAAGGACAAGGACCCCCAAATGATGATGTATTGGGACACACAGTCTTCTATCTGAAAATATGTTGTGCCAGTGACCTCACTCCGTACAAGATTTGTGTTGTAAAATGTGTCAAAAACATTCCAGTTCTTTGTATTAGTATTTAAGTTACTGTTGTTTGAGTCCTTAAGTCATTTTGTTATATCCATGGAAGCCAGCTTTTTGTATGAAGTCATATTTTTGTTAGCTTAAATTAGAGTAGAGAATAAGTAGGATGTTGTTGTAACTTTATTTTGTGTTTGTTAGGTTAGTGTTTAAAACTCAAAGCTTAGCTTCAGGACTATTATGTTTATTTCCCTGAGTTGCTCCGTGTGTATATGATTTTGTTAAGTATTTCATTTTCTGTTTCACTCCCTGTTGCATCCCCTTTCCCCCTAGGCTATAGGGTTAGGGTTTCCCCCCTAGGCTATTATAGGGATGTAACATTTTCCCCCTAGGCTATGGGGACATAACATTAAAAAAAAATATGGAAACTTTTTTTTTCTTACATTACATAGTGTAATGTAGCCTAACTATTACATTACAGTATACTGTATGGACCAGAGAGAATTTCTTCACAATGAAAAAAAAAAATCTGTCTTACAGAAGCATTAGACATTGATTGGCTGTGCTGCTGTACTATAGGAAAAGTTCCCTCTGTGTGTGATTTAGGGATGGGACCATATGAAAATTACATGTTACAAAGCAAAGATGCTGAACCGATTAAGACCTGAGGTCGATTCTACAAAATGTCTCCTAAATCCTTTTTTTGATTAAACTTATGTTACTATGTCAGTGGTTCTCAAACCGTTTCATGTCAAGGACCCCCAAAATGTATTTGGCCGCGGACCCCCATCTCAAAATATTTTGATCCAGGGACCCCCAGAAGCAAAGATTTGAGTTACAAATGTTTGCTTTAAAATAATATATTCAAATATTTGCACAAATGTTCACGATTTTTCAAAAATAGCAGATCTACAAGCTCATAGCGCGGCACTCGGTGCCGCTCTATGAGCTTGTAGATCTGCTATTTTTGAATAGCCAAAGTGTAAAATAATGCTTTTTAGCTCAAATCAAAAAATGACACAGATGTGTTCCAGGTCTTAATGGGTTAATTTAGGAAGAGCCACAAGAGGCCAAACGGTACACATGGTCTCCTAAGTGGACGTCCTATGATTACTCGTGCTAGATCTGGTGACAGTGTGTTGCTGCTGGGACAGAGGAAGGTTGATAACAAAGTCGATTTTCTCCTGATTCGTCTCTCTGAAAAAAAGCCATTTTAGTATCAGAATGCGTTTTGAGCTTCATGCAGTACCTCTCGCCATCCAGTAGAGGTCCTACCCTACCACAGGATTCTGCATTTCTTAATAGGAGAGCAGGGAGACAAAATACAACCAGCACAGTTGTGTCAGTTATGTTGTATTAACACAGTGTTGTGTCAGTTATGTTATATTAACACAGTGTTGTGTCAGTTATGTTGTATTAACACAGTGTTGTGTCAGTTATGTTGTATTAACACAGTGTTGTGTCAGTTATGTTATATTAACACAGTGTTGTGTCAGTTATGTTGTATTAACACAGTGTTGTGTCAGTTATGTTGTATTAACACAGTGTTGTGTCAGTTATGTTGTATTAACACAGTGTTGTGTCAGTTATGTTGTATTAACACAGTGTTGTGTCAGTTATGTTGTATTAACACAGTGTTGTGTCAGTTATGTTGTATTAACACAGTGTTGTGTCAGTTATGTTGTATTAACACAGTGTTGTGTCAGTTATGTTGTATTAACACAGTGTTGTGTCAGTTATGTTGTATTAACACAGTGTTGTGTCAGTTATGTTGTATTAACACAGTGTTGTGTCAGTTATGTTGTATTAACACAGTGTTGTGTCAGTTGTGTTATATTAACACAGTGTTGTGTCAGTTATGTTATATTAACACAGTGTTGTGTCAGTTATGTTGTATTAAAGCAGTGTTGTGTTATATTAACAGTGTTGTGTCAGTTGTGCTGTATTAACATAGTGTTGTGTCAGTTATGTTGTATTAAAGCAGTGTTGTGTTATATTAACACAGTGTTGTGTTATATTAACACAGTGTTGTGTTATATTAACACAGTGGTCCATACAGGTTGGTCAGAATAACATTTTATTCACTAGAACAGGTTAAAGGTTGCAGCTTGATAAAGCCTGGCGCCCCAACAGTTCTAAACGTTGTATTCCTATCCTACTGGAGCAGATTTGGACTTTGGGTGTTAAATATATTATTTGACTAATCAGACTTAATATTTCTTAATGACATAATGTTTGAAATAACTCTAGGAGCATAAAATGACCCCAATCCATTTTTTTGGGGGGGTTTTGAACTACCCTAACATCCAAATCTGATCCAGTCGCATAGCTAAGTATCAGAAGTTTTGAACCGTTGGGGCCCGGGGCTCCAGACAACAACAGATATCGTTGCTTGTCGGGTGGAAAAACCTTGTATTTTATCATTATTTAAAAAAACGCTTTAAAACAGTGAAAATAGCCTCTTTACAAGTTCACCGCGTGTCGCGAGTCACGTCGCGTTGTGATCTTGTAGATCTGGTATTTTCACTAGTTTTGTGTGCGACAGCCTTGTATGATGAAGTATAAGGGCATTCATTTACCAAAGAAAAAACATAAAAAAGGTTGAAATACGGAGATCCCAGGTTTCCGCCCGGCAACAACTGATATGCAGCAATATTATGGAGCTGGAAATAAAGAACGTGAGGAAGAATGTGTTCCAAACTGATCAATCCATGTCAGACGCATGTCCAAAAAATGTTAAAAAAAAGAAGAAAAAAAAGAAAAGCGTCCGTGTGACAATAGTTTGATACAGTGATGTGCCTTAAAGGTCAGAGGTCAAACATATTTAAAGTAAAAAAAAAGAAAAGAGAAATCATTTGGCAAAGAAACAGCATGACATTTTATATTGTGCAATTCTTTTTTTTTCTGTGTCCTTTTTCTAGTTTTCTAGCTGAGCTGAGCTGAGTGCACACGTTGCTCCTCTCCTCTCCACTAGGGGGAGCGTATACAGACCAGACTGTTGCCTCCCACAATGTTCAAACGCTTCCGTCATACAGTCTGTCCGTCTGTCTGTCTGTCTGTCTGTCTGTCTGTCTGTCTGTCTGTCTGTCTGTCTGTCTGTCTGTCTGTTCGTCTGTCTGTCTATCTGTTCGTCTGTCTGTCAGTCTGTCTGTCATACAAAGTCTGTGCAAAGGAAGCTCTGGGAAACCATCCAGGAGTGAAGCGGACATGTCCCGCCTCTCTCTCCCCACCACTTCCGTTTCGTCTGTTGCAGTCGCGTAAAACGTGTCCTGACCGTCCCACTGTAAATCTAAAGAGTCGAGGCATATGTCTATAACTTGCTGCTTATCAGAAATGGGAATTCAAAAATATGTTTTAAAATATGTTTTCGAGAACGGAAATGACAAACAGAATGACAGCGTCCGTTCTCGCAGTAGTTCCAGACTCTATGTATAGCATTAAGGAGGTGTAGTTCCAGACTCTATGTATAGCATTAAGGAGGTGTAGTTCCAGACTCTATGTATAGCATTAAGGAGGTGTAGTTCCAGACTCTATGTATAGCATTAAGGAGGTGTAGTTCCAGACTCTATGTATAGCATTAAGGAGGTGTAGTTCCAGACTCTATGTATAATATTAAGGAGGTGTAGTTCCAGACTCTATGTATAGCATTAAGGAGGTGTAGTTCCAGACTCTATGTATAGCATTAAGGAGGTGTAGTTCCAGACTCTATGTATAATATTAAGGAGGTGTAGTTCCAGACTCTATGTATAGCATTAAGGAGGTGTAGTTCCAGACTCTATGTATAGCATTAAGGAGGTGTAGTTCCAGACTCTATATAGCATTAAGGAGGTGTAGTTCCAGACTCTATATAGCATTAAGGAGGTGTAGTTCCAGACTCTATGTATAGCATTAAGGAGGTGTAGTTCCAGACTCTATATAGCATTAAGGAGGTGTAGTTCCAGACTCTATATAGCATTAAGGAGGTGTAGTTCCAGACTCTATGTATAGCATTAAGGAGGTGTAGTTCCAGACTCTATGTATAGCATTAAGGAGGTGTAGTTCCAGACTCTATGTATAGCGTTCAGAGATTTGAAAGATTGTGGAATAGTTCTCTGGCTTTACGCGACACACTTTAGCACCGAACCTGAAACTGAAGGGATTTCTGTACCAGCGTCTCAATCAGGGTTCCATAACTCCCAGATGAAGTGAGGTGGAAGAAGGCGGAGGGTGTGTGACGCGTTGCCGTGCAGAACGAACGGTACAGAAATGACTGGTCAACGTCGGTGAGAATGAGGTATGCAGATGCAGGGGCCAGGAACACAGAGGTCCATAATCAGATTTGTCCATGCAATGAAAAAAACAGCACAATTATCACAATTCTATGTGTGTGTGTGTGTGTGTGTGTGTGTGTGTGTGTGTGTGTGTCCCTTAACCCATTAAGACCTGAGGCGATTCTTTAAAAAAATCTAAATCCTAACAGTTTTTGGAAAAGAATCTAAAAAAATTTTTTTCACGATTTTTCAAAAATAGCAGATCTACAAGTTCATAGCGCGGCACTCGGTGCCGCGCTATGAACTTGTATATCTGCTATTTTTGAATAGCCAAAGACATCTAAAGTGACACAGATGCGTTCCAGGTATTAATGGGTTAAGCAATGTGATATGTCTACAGGCTCATACTTAGAGAGAATGGTATTATAAAATGGATCAGTCGTGATCCTTAGGGGTGTGCCGATACACTAATTTCACCAAACGATACGATACGATATTTGGCTCACAACTTCGATACGATTTCGATACGATACGCACTTTTTTATTATGAAAATATATGGGGGAGAAAAAATGCAAACAAATAATTCTGTTTTTGCATTATTCAGACGCAAACTTGTAGCTTTTCAGCTACAATAGCCGTTTTGAATCCAAATAGGGCAATAGTGTGACACCTGACCCAAAAAAAAACAACATGTTGTCACCCTTTTCACCTCGGGGCTGTTTGCATGACTGATTATTATTATTGTAAAAAAAAAAAAAAAAAAAAAAAAACCTTTTTTTTTTTTTTTCAAAACGATATTTTTTTTTTCCAAAACGATACATATCGTCACGAAAACGTATCGCGATATATCGCGGGACGATATATCGGCACACCCTGATCCTAGTTAAAACGATGGCAACATGAATGACAACGGTTATCACATAAAGGGTTAATGTGATTGAGCGCCAGTGACGCCGAAAATAGGCGATCTACAAGCGGTCGTCAGCTTAAAGATCTGCTATTTTCGCTGAGCGACCCCCCGCGTGCAACGAAGCGTTATCGCGTCCCTTAACCTGTATCTTTGGCCTGAGAGAACGCAAGGCAATGTACATCTGTGTTGAGGTTGGTGAGCTGACATACGTCTAGACATGTCACAATTAATACATAATCTACTATTATTTTTACATAATCGTCATAATAGCTTCCATGTTGATTTTTTTTTCATACATTGGCAAAACATCTTCCAAATATAGCAGAAATAGCAGATCTACAAGCTCACGGCGAGCTTGTGGATCGGCCATGTCCACTATTTTAAAACATGTTGAAAGTAAAAAGCTTTACATTTCGTTGTATATTTAAAGTTATTTGTCCTATCTGCCCGGGGCAAGTTTCGTTTAAGAGACAAACATAAATCTAATTTGTATTTACTGTATTATATTCCAATGTTCAACGGCAAAAACACAATTACTATTTAAATCGCAATAATTCGTGTGACAATGAACGGTCAAGTAAAACGTGACAAAATCCTGTTCACGTCTTTCTGAGGCAGGAGGGGAGAAGATTATGAAAGAGATTATTATAAAGGATGAAATATTGAATATGGATGGAGAGAGATGGGGAATGGCGGGAGGAGGAGGTTAAAAACCTAAATCATACCCCGTAGCACGACGGTATCGCTTGAAAAAAGTCGGTTATTTTTCGTCAAGTGACACCGTCGTACTATGAAATATACATATAAACGCGGTGTAAGATTTGCGAGTCAAGAAGAGATGCCAATAAATACAGCAGGACACTGGAGAAACGTGAGTTATGAATGAACGAGGAATTCCTTTTCTTTAAAAAAAAAAAAGAAAGAAAAACAACTAACAACGTAAAAAATAAAATAAAAAAAAACACATTTTCCACAAAGACCCCATATCTTCTATTCTCCGTGGTGGTCTTTTCCCCTGAATATTAGCTTGTATTTTTTTTTCCTTTCTTTTGTTTTGTTTTCTCGGTTCCGTGTCATTTTAAAGTCAGTGGCTCTGAGTTCTTGTCACTATAGTCCAGCGATCCTGAGGGTGAAGAAAAGTTTATGAACAAAAAACAAAAAAAACATCTTAAAACGTCTCTGCGTTCAGGTGAATCAAAGAGCCAGGTCCACTACCAATGCCCAGGTGTCTCTCTATCTCCCTCTCTCTCTCTCAGGGGGCTGGTTTGTAGGACAGTGTTCTCCGTTCCCCATTGGTTGACCGGTTGAGGCCGTCAGACAGAGCTGTCCATTCATTGGCTGCTGTCCAGCCTATCGGCTCTCTCTAAAGGACCACTCAGCAGCAGGGAAGCCCCACCCCCCCTTGGAGCGTCTTCCCTTTATAACTGTGTGTGTGTGTGTGTGTGTGTGGCAGCACACCGTCTTCTGTCACCACTAGGGGGCAGAGTTGGACATGGAGTCCACCGAGTTCACACTGGAAGACTGCAGGCGGCTGTGACCGATGGACACCTCTGGGTGCTGAGAGAGAGAGAGAGAGAGAGAGAGAGAGGGGTGTTACTGTGTGTGTGTGTGTGTGTGTGTGTGTGTGTGTGTGTGTGTGTGTGTGTGTGTGTGTGTGTGTGTGTGTGTGTGTGTGTGTGTGTGTGTGTGTGTGCTTGTATTTACTATACTTGCCAAATGTCCCCACAAGTTATTTTGACAAACATTTTAAAATGGTTCAAATATGATCGCAACTGTAATAACACCTGCTAAAAGCTGACTATAATGCATTTTTACTTCATACTTCATTATACTGTTATGAAGCATTATGAGCAGGAGTGCACATAACTTTTTAGGTCTAGTACTCAGAAGAGCACCTGGAGATGTGACTTGGTGGGCACCAAATAAATGGTCCCGTCCCGTTTTGTCAGGGGGGGGGGGGGGGGGGGGGGGGGGGTGCTGCGCGAGAAAAAAGGACGCTCTGCTTCCAAATTCAGCCGTTTTTTGCCGGGTTTTTTTTCTCACGCCGTTTGGTGAACCCACCAAGGTTGGTGCCCTGTGCTGCGCTGCTTTTATCCACCAGACGTTCATGGCATATTTTACACCATTACGGTGCGTTCATCATCGGTGACGAGTGCCTCTAACAGCCGCTGCTGGCGAGTCGCAGTGTGTCTGTGTGTGAGGATGCGAGGCAACACTCACACAATCACGTGCAGCATGCGTCCCCTCTCCCCCTGCGCCTAATGGCTGTACATGGGGCCGACGCGTGCTTTAGCGTGATTGTGTGAGTGTGGCTTCAGGAAGTAAATTCCTAGCCTCGATCTCCAGGCTTTTATTTTTTAGTTTTGCTAAAAAATAAAAGCTTGGAAATTCCTGTCCCAGCTGTTGGTACGCAAAAGCGCCTCACGTCGTCTGATGTGCCGCGCATTATTAATTTTGGGTGCGCATGCGCACCTGCGCATCAGTTATGTGCACCCCTGATTATGAGTTCTTATAACTGTCATTACAGTCATTACACAGTGTTATAAGCAGAGTAACAACTATTTAAAGGCCAGGAATACAGCTGTTCATATTTACACTGTGCGTGCGTGTGTGTGCGTGCGTGCGTGTGTTTTTTCTTACATGCCTCCTGAAGATTCTGTCCAGCAGGCTTCGTCGGGGGGGCTCGGGGGGCGTGTTCCAGTCCAGGTCTGGAGGTCTGGTCCCCTGAGGTCCAAACAGGTTCAGATCACTGAAACACTCTGTCTCTATCATCTACAGAGAGAGAGATTTTACAATTTAGGCATTTAGCAGACACTCTTATTCAGAGAGACTTACAAGTGTGAGATTAGAATAAACAGAGTAAACACACACACACACACACACACACACACACACACACACACACACACACACACACACACACACACACACACACAGACAGACAGACAGACAGACAGACAGACAGACAGACACACACACACACACACCTCAGTCTGCCATGGGATGGACACACAGCCGGTGGTGAACTTGGAGTAGAAGTCGTTGTCAGTTTGGTCCAGATTGACTCCTTTGACTGTAGAGAACTGTTCTATGTCCAGAACGTCCTTACAGTACACCGCCCGGGGCTGAGAGAGAGAGAGAGAGAGAGAGAGAGACCACACAAACAACAACATTAATTAAAAAACAACTGAAAACTAAGGTGTCATTATGAGCTTAATGTCCTCAAAGTCACGCATCCAACAACTGAGCATGTTGGACCTTCTGTTCCAGAGATAATGGCCAAAACGTCTTGAAAACGGCCACTATCGCCGACTGTATTTTGGCTTATCTTTAATAACACAGGCTAGGAAGGTCGAAACTAGACAAACTAGACACCTGAGTAAAGTTCACTTTGAGCTGCATCCAATGCATCCACCGCCATTTCTGTCGGCCTTACCGTTAAGGCCGCTAGAGGCAGTTGGATTTTTTTTGGGGGGGGGGGGAATAGATTTTTTCCCCTTTTTTTTTCTTTTCACAGAACCCAAGGTTCGGCCCCAATTAGCATAGATGTTGGGCCCAGCCCGGGCCCAAAATCGGTCGGGTAGGGCCGGGTTCGGGCAGAATTTGAGAGCTCTAATCAATGAAGTCATCATCTGCAGCATCGCTTGGAAGAGCAACCTGTGGAACGGCAGTTCCGCTATTTTTGGACAATTTCTGATATTCTCTGCCTATAGAATGTCATCATGCCCCCAAACTGGGGACAACGGCAGGTTTGCAGTGGGTTAGGGTTAGGGTTAGGGGGGGTTCAAACTCACATCAGGGACAAAGGAAGGGTCCATGATGCCGGCCTCCAGCCTCTTGAAGTTGATGTTCTTGAAGAAACAGTGAGCCTTCACGTCGGCCGCTCCGTCCGCCCCACAGCCCAGCCTCTGCTTGGGGTCTTTGGTCAGCAGCTGGACGGACGGACGGACGGGGGTCCCAGAGGAAAGGAGAAGCTTCGTTAAGACCTTAACATATTAGCTTTTCTATCGTCACCGTCAGGTGAAAACCTCACATGTCCAAAACTGTTACTTTTCAGGATTAAAAATAGATCTGCTGAACTACAATGCGATGCGTTTAGAGCTTGTAGATCAGCTATTTACGCTACTTTTGTGTGACACTGTAGTACCATGAACTGTGGCATTTATTTTATGAAAAAAAAAACATGAAGTTAAAATGTGGAGATAAGAGTTCTCTGACGCTTTTCTATTCTACTCTATTCCATTATATTCTATTATATTCCATTATATTCCATTCCATTATATTCTATTCTATTTCATTCATTTTTATTCTGTTAACCCATTCAAACCGGGAACGCATCTGTGTAACCACCTTATCCATATTTTACACTTTGGCTATTCAAAAATAGCAGATCTACAAGCTCATAGCGCAGCACCGAGTGCTGCGCTATGAGCTTGTAGATCTGCTATTTTTTGAAAAATCTTGAACATTTTTGCAAATCTTTGAATATGTATATTCTTTAAAGCGAACATTTGTAACTCAAATCTTTGCTTCTGGGGGGTCCCTGGAACAAATTATTTTGAGATGGGGGTCCGTGGACAAATACATATCATTTTGGGGGTCGTTGACAAGCAAGATTTTGAGAACCACTATTATTATACAGTAGCAACATACGTTTAAAAAAAAAAAAACTGTTTTGGGATTTAGAAGACATTTCCGGATTGAATGGGTTAATTAACCCATTGAGACCTGAGGCCCATTCTAAAAACGCCTTCTAAATCCTGACCTCAGTTTTCTGAAAAACTTCTAATATGTATTAAAAAATTACAACATTAGCAACAAGAACCCCAAAAGGGGTTCCCGTCCTGAAAGGTATAGTTACAAATAGGGGCTCCCGCCCAAAATGGGTTAAATTCTATTCTATTCAGATTGATCTATGATTACAGCATCAAATCAATTCATTCTTCCATCAGACCACCCCTCCCTCCCTCCATCCCTCCCTCCCCTCCTCCTCACCACTCTACAGATGGCCTTGGTGTCTTCAGTAAACTTGTCGTTGTACTCCTCCTGTCCCTCCTGGACCCTCTTCTCCACCTCCTCTCTCTTCACTCGCTCCTTGCGTGCGCGGAACGGCGAGCGTCCGGCGGTCATCTCGTAGACCAGGCAGCCCAGACCCCACCAGTCTGGACTCATACCGTACTTCTCGTTGTTGATCACCTCAGGAGCTACAGAGGGGAGAAGAAGAGTCATGGACCGTACACATTTTTTTTTTATTGGATCTTGTTTAGTCGATACACTTATTTGTTTTAGCTCATGCTCATTTGATTTAGCTATTTTGTCTCATCTGTTTAAGGAAATAGGTAGCTGATATATTGCACTTTTACCTTAGCGCTAGGTATACTCTTGGTTGCTTGTTTTTGCAGAAAATGCACTAAAGACTTCTGGTGATTAGTAGTTTTCGTTCCCTACCTATGTTGAATACACTTATTGTAAGTCGCTTTGGATAAAAGCGTCTGCTAAATGACTGTAATGTAATGTAATGTAATGTAATGTACATGTCATAGTTCATAGGTCACAGTTCATAAAAGGTTTGCCCTTTTAGTGTCCTTTTTTGACCTTTGACGTTCACTGAATGAAAAGAAAAAAGGTTCCAATAACATCTGTGGAGCAACAAACCCCGTTAAGCTGGTTCAACTAGAGCAGGGGCTCTCAAACGTCTTCATACCACGACCCCATATTATGTGGTGGAAAGTAACTAAGTACATTTACTTAAGTACTGTACTTAAGTACAATTTTGAGGTATTTGTACTTTACTTGAGTATTTCCAATTTCCAATACTTTTACTTCTACTCCACTACATCTCAGAGGCAAATATTGTACTTTTACTCCACTACAATTATTTGAAAACTTTAGTTACTAGTTACTTTTCAGATATAAACTATGATATAATGAAACATACATTAACCACTTTAACCCTATTTTATACATAGGCTATTTGAAAATAGCAGATCTACAAGCTCACAACGCGTCGCATCGCGACGCGTTGTGAGCTTGTAGATCGGCTATTTTCAAATATTTAGTACTTTTACTTTTGGTACTTTAAGTACATTTTGATGCCAATACTTTTGTACTTTTACTCGAGTACATTTTTAATTCTGGACTTTTACTTGTAACAGAGTATTTTTATATTGCAGTATTGGTACTTTTACTTAAGTAAAGAATTGTAGTACTTTTTCCACCACTGCCATATTATGTGCGAGCCGCTCGGTAATGTTACATCGCGATTTAATGAAATTTTAATCCGCGAGGGTACAGATGGAACCAAATGGACCCGTGGTCCATGTATTTGTACCATCCGCTCATATTGAACATAGGTCCTAAGTAAATCATTTATGAACATGCAAGGGTGGTCGTCCTCTTCACCGGGACGACCTCACTTTTTTTTCCCCTCTTTTTTTTTTACCGTTTCCAGAAAAAAAAAATGTTTTTGATTGCCGATGCATGACCCCAACGGCACCTTCCCATGACCCTACTTTGGGTCGCGACCCATAGTTTGAGAACCGCTGATAGAGCATTGGTTCTCAAAGTGGGGTCCGGGGACCCCCAGGGGTCCTTGACATGAAAAAGCTTGAGGACCACTAGAATACACACATGATACTGTATTCTCACTCCAACACACATCCAACTTTTTCATGTCAAGGACCCCCAAAATGATATGTATTTGGCTGCAGACCCCCAACTAAAAAAAAATTTGTGCCAGAGATTTTTCAAAATTCAGCAGATATACAAGCTCATAGCGCGGCACTCGCAGCGCTATGAGCTTGGAGATCTGCTATTTTTGAATAGCCAAAGTATAAAGTAATGGTTAAAGTGGTTAAAATGATTGTGATTAACACATTTTACTGGGGAACCCCTGGAACCTCCTCCAAGGACCCCTGGGGGTCCCCGGACCCCACTTTGAGAACCAATGATGTAGCCAACAGTAAAACATCCCGTCTCACCCATGTAGCCGACAGTCCCCACTCTGCCTCTGATAGGTTCTCCTTCAGGCACTTTGATGGCCAGACCCAGGTCTGAGATGCGGATGTGTCCTACAGTACAAGCAGAGCAAAGGCCACAAGTCAGACACAAACAACAGCACTAGTTCAGTCACATTTCATCTCAACATCTGAATGTCAGGATTCAACAGGAGTGTTTTTGGGCGGTGAAACCGCCCCTATAAGTGAGGTTTGGAAAAATGTACAAATATCCTGCGCTGTGAAACCGCCCCTATAAGTGAGGTTTGGAAATTTGTACAATTATCCTGCACCGTGATTGGCCAATCACAATCTATTCAGGACTGTGATTGGCCAGTGTCACATGACACATGTGCATAGCCCTATATAAGAAACCATAACTTGAAAAAAAACATAAATTGGTTTTTTTCAAGTTATGGTTTCGTCCATCATAAAGAGTGTTTCAATAAATGTATTTATCTTTTGTACATGATTGGTTGACTCCATTCAGTATTGTGATTAGCTAGCAAGACACCGCCCACTTCACACAGGGTGTGATATTTTTTCTAAATAAAGTATTATTAGCATGATCACAGATACTGTACAAAGCAACATGTACTCCATAGGAGTCACTTCAGAGTAGGATTGCAGACAGATGTTGAACTCACCGTTGTCATCTAAGAGGATGTTCTCTGGTTTCAGGTCCCTGGAATTAACAGAGGGGTGAGTGAGAGTGTTTTTAATAATAATAATAATAATGATGATAATAATCTCATATTGATATAGCACTTTTCTAAGTATCCAAAGACGCTTTACATGGGGGGGGGGGACACACTAAGGAAAGGCTAAGACAAAAGGTCATTACACACCGGCGATTATGCGAATATACGCAAAATTCTGACCCGTTCCGAATAATTAAAAGACGTTTTTTCGTTTTTTCGCTCCGTGGAAGCTTGCATTGACTTTATAAGGTTTTTAAAAAATACGTATTATTCGCATGAAAAAATCGCCCCCGGTGTGTAATGACCTTAAGGAATAAAATCAATAAAAACAGTGGAACGGTAAAACAGGGGGATCTGGAGTTAGCTGGGAAAAGCCATATAGAAGATGTGGGTTTTGAGAGAGGTTTGAAAGGTTTGGAGGGTGGGGGGTGGGGGGGGGCTTCTCTGATAGTAATGGGGAGTGCATTGCCCTATGGCCCCAGGTACGGTATGTGGTCTCTGGTCCATTATCACCCTGTGATGATCCCACAATGGTTTCACGGTTTATTTTTGACCGACCGCAGCAAAGTTCAACCACTTAACCCTACAGTATGCTGGGTTAACCAGCTCATATACTAGTGGCTTTCCAGCTTCCGCTCTATTAAATAGCCGATCTACAAGCTAACATAGATGGGCTATTTTTCGCTACATAATACTCCATACCTGTACACTATGTTCTATAGATCTACATACCTGTACACTATGTTCTATAGATCTACATACCTGTACACTATGGTTCTATAGATACACTATGGTTCTATAGATCTACATACCTGTACACTATGGTTCTATAGATCTACATACCTGTACACTATGTTCTATAGATCTACATACCTGTACACTATGTTCTATAGATCTACATACCTGTACACTATGTTCTATAGATCTACATACCTGTACACTATGTTCTATAGATCTACATACCTGTAGACTATGTTCTATAGATCTACATACCTGTAGACTATGTTCTATAGATCTACATACCTGTACACTATGTTCTATAGATCTACATACCTGTACACTATGTTCTATAGATCTACATACCTGTACACTATGTTCTATAGATCTACATACCTGTACACTATGTTCTATAGATCTACATACCTGTACACTATGTTCTATAGATCTACATACCTGTACACTATGTTCTATAGATCTACATACCTGTACACTATGTTCTCTCTGTGCAGGTGGTTGAGTCCACAGCAGATCTGAGCAGCGTAGAACTGGACTCGGTCCTTCTCAAAGCCCGGGGTCCCCATGCTGTAGATGTGGAACTTCAGGTCTCCTCCGTTCATGATGGTGAGGACCAGACACAGAGCGTCTTTAGTCTCATAGGCGTACGCCAGGCTCACCTGGGAGGAGGGGGGGGGGGAGGGGGGACAGGACCACAGAGAGAGGAGAGAGACATGTTAAAGCTGCACTACGCAGTTGTTCGACCCCAGATTTTGAACCCAGGGTCACCCACTGAGATAATAGAGCCTGCCTGTTTGCTCTGGGGAACAAATTCAAACAAGAAACAGTATCGTGTAGGGATGTGCCGATGTATCGTCCCGCGATATATCGCGATACGTTTTCGTGACGATATGTATCGTTTTTGAGAGAAAATAAATATCGTTTTGAATTTTTAATTTTTAATTATTTTTTTTACAATAATAATAATCAGGCATACAAACAGCCCCGAGGTGGAAAGGGTGACAACATGTGTTTTTTTTTCGGGTCAGGTGTCACACTATTGCCCTATTTGGATTCAAAACGGCTATTGTAGCTGAAAAGCTACAAGTTTGCATGTCTGAATAATGCAAAAACAGAATTATTTGTTTGCATTTGCTTTTCCCCTCCCCCATATATTTTCATAATAAAAAAGTGCCATATATCGTACCGTATCGATATCGTATCGCCCAATCTCGTGAGCCCAATATCGTATCGTATCGTTTCATGAAATTAGTGTATCGGCACACCCCTACTGTAGTATCGTGTCAAACCTGTTTGACACAGCTTTTAAACATCTATAATATATTGTCTCTGTCGTGTGCAAAACTGTTACCTTTCAGGATTCAAATTCAAAAATATCAAAAGTAGCAGATCTACAAGCTCTAAACTACTACTTTTGATGCTTTTGTGTGACGCTGTAGTATGATCAAGTAGGGCAATTTACAAAGAAAAAAGTTACTATGGAGATAAGAGGTTTCTGATACATGATCAGAAACTGATAACGATATATTATTATAATTTAGACCTTTAGTTGTTGTTGGGGTATTTGTCACTGTAGATTTGCACATAATATGTCAAATCTGTCCATTTTAGCCATCCTAAACTATGGAGAAGTGGAGAAGTGCTATTAATACAGTTATAGGGTTAAGTGTCTTGCTCAAGGACACATAGACTGGGTGGACCGGGGGACGAATCGGCAACCTTCAGATTACCAAACAGCCTGGCTATTCAAAATGAGCAGATATACAAGCACACATCTTCTCTTCTGGGTGTCCCTGGGCACAAAACGCTTTCAGCTGGGGGTCCGCGGCCAAATACATATCATTTTGGGGGTCCTTGACATGAAGAAGTTTGAGAACCACTGACATTATAGCAACATGAGTGTTTCAGAAAACTGTTGAGAAGATTTAGAAGACATTTGTAGATTTGTAGGACTGAATGGGGTTAAACTCACCACAAATCTGCTGTTGACCTTCTCTAGGATCTGCTTCTCGTTCAGAGCCATGGACTCTCCTTTCCTCTTCTTGATCCTCTTCTTCTCCAGCTTCTTACAGGCGTACATCTTCCCCGTCGCTCTGACCTGACAGGCACACACCTAAGACACACACACACACACACACACACACACACACACACACACACGTTATCAAATGTAGCTCAATATCAGAAACGACACTGAGTCACATAGCTGACAGAATCGCCAGGGTGATTTGTTTATTTGTGACCCACCGCCATGAACAGACAGTCATTGAAATAGTTTTCATGTCATATGAAAGCAGGGAATCATAGCTACACATTGACATATTGGTTGTGCAGTTTGACCCACCAGTTTAGAAAATAAGGCTTATAAACACCTCAGATGCTATCCCACAATGCATTGTTCTCACATGGGGGGACCCTAAAGGTCTTTTTGGAACACAGTTCTCACATGACGCGGTCTATAATTTGCCTGGGAATTCCAATACAAAAAATAACTCTGGGGTAGTGGGAGTGACATCAGGACTTCGGTACTCTTATTATGTATTTCATATTTAGAATAGAACATGTTGGAAAGGGTAAATGATCTCCGCTCGTGGGCTTCATGTGTCCAGTTTTAGGGACGGCCCCCCGTCTGCCGTTCATATCCCATATCCCGGAGGGACTGTGACAATAGCGTTGCGTTGCTATGGAAATGGCAATCAGTCGTGGCTTCTGGGTGTGGAGCTGTGGACTGTCCAGTTTTATGACGTCTGAACCTCTTCACACACTAACCAGGTTTCTTTCATTCATCATCATCATCATCATCATCATCATCATCATCAGGGCTACAACTATTGATTATTCCATAGATAGTTTTGATTAATCTAATAAGCGTGTTTATATACGTATACCTGTAGTAAAATAGTCAAAATAGTCGATCTACAAACTCAAGACGCGTCGCTATGTGATGCGCTGTGAGCTTGTAGATCGGCTATTTTAACTATTTTTTGACATTTCTTTAAGCTTTTCACTTATAATGTCACGCCCAAAACGGGATTGATTATTATTCTACTATTTTACTAAATTAGCGATTGCTCATTTAACTGTTGCACCCTAATGGTCTTCATCATCATCTTCATCATCATCATGTCTTACCTCTCCAAAGCCTCCCTTTCCCAGCACTCTGTACTGTCTGAACGTGTCCTTAGTGACGGGCTGTCTGACAGAGCACAGAGCAGAGGAAGACGTTAGCACACACACACATACAGATACACACACACACATACAGATACACACACACAGATACACACACACGTCCGTATCGTATCGATCGGCACAGAGACATTATCTGCAAAACTCAATACCGCCATGAGGGCTACGGTTACAGACAGGATAAAGATCTCTGATACAGCCTCTACACTCTCCAGATACACACACACACACACACACACACACACACACACACACACACACACACACACACACACACACACACACACACACACACACACACACACACACACACACACACACACACACACACACACACACACACACACACACACACACACACACACACACACACACACAAAACAGCAAGTGAACTTAAATATGCTTTTCAATAGTTATATATGACTGTACTGTAGGCCTACCATACTGTATGTAATAGTGTATACAGTCCTACCATACTGTATGTAATAGTGTATACAGTCCTACCATACTGTATGTAATAGTGTATACAGTCCTACCATACTGTATGTAATAGTGTATACAGTCCTACCATACTGTATGTAATAGTGTATAAAGGCCTACTTTACCTCTCCAACATCTTCCACTGTAGGAAGCGATCAAAGTACATGCTGTTCTGGTAGTCCAGGAACGGAGCTTCACTCAGGTAGGCATGGAGGGCCCTGTTCCAAACACAAACAACAACACTCAGGTAGGCATGGAGGGCCCTGTTCCAAACAGAAACAACAACACTCAGTCTGTCACTGTGCAGTAGGGGCGGAAATTGGTAGGTACCTGACGATTCAATTCGATTCCGATTCTGAGGGCTACGATTCAATTAAATTGCGGTTATTGCGATTGGCGATGAATTTACTTCCGTTATCTTTTATTGATAATAAAAACTAATGGAAGAGATGTGTCACTGTCAGCTGGAAGGTTATATTTGCCAACATCAACAATTGCAGAAAACCAACAAAAAAGTCATTTTTTGTAAAAATAATACTGACTTATAACAAAGGCTTCTCAATATTCTGATAACCAACCAAAATATGTCTGCTGCTCTGCGCAATTAGCGATATGATAATAATAATCGATTCCATAATGTCTGAATCGCTAATTGCTGAATCGGACGATTATATTTTCCACCCCTACTGTGCAGGTACGGGAACGTTTATCACACTGAATCTCAAAGTGGGGTCCTTGGGGGGTGGGGGGTGGGGGGGGTTCGCGTCTGCGCCCTGTGGGTACAGACTGTCCAGTATTGGACATGTATAAACATGTATTCTACTATGCTGCCACCAAAACGTGGAAGGACCTAACAAAATACACAAAGGAGCTGGACTCCCTACAGCCAAATACACAAAGTAACATAAAAGGATTCCTTTCGTCAAAATACAAGTGAACATAGTTTCCCAACTCAGGGGTCTTCAACATTTTCAGGCCAAGGACCCCCTAGCTGAGAGAGAGATGAAGCAGGGACCCCCTCTATATCGTATAAAATTGTGTTTCAGATTCAACATTTTTTGTTTACGTGGTCTGCCCTTTTTCCCCTCTACACCTATACCTCTTTGCCAAAAATATCAGATCTACAAGCTCACAACGCCTCGCAGCGCGAGGCGTTGTGAGCTTGTAGATCTGCTATTTTTGGCTAATGTTCTCCTCAGAATAGGGATGCTAGGGTTCAAGTGGTTAATAAGGTAAAATAAAAAAATCCTATCACACAAAGATTTGGCGGACCCCCTGTAGTAACTCTGAGGACCCCCTAGGGGTCCCGCACCCCCTGTTGAAGACCCCTGGTTTAACTACTTGAACACCTTGTTAGTAGAATCCTCTGAGCTCCGCCCCCCCCCACCCCTACTTTCTCTGTAAATATACCTTATGATTCTACTGAGCTTTATTACACTATGTTTTGTATTGTATTGTACTATCTGTATTACTGATGAATTGAGCACAAAGGACCACAATGGAAACAAGGCCCCTGGGGCTTTTTGTGTAACCTACTACTAGCATAACTTTTAGCCTAACCTTTTAGCATGACCTTTGTACTGTACTACCTGTACTGTTAATACGCGTGTTGATAAAGTATTCATTCAATCGATCAATCAAAGATTTTGTTGCATGTGGTTGCAACATTGGTCTGGACTGAGCTGTACATGTGAACAGTGGTCAGCACCAGAGCATGTGAGCGGCAGGGGCGGCCTTTCCTATGTTTCACCCGTTTCAATTGAAACGGGCCCCGAACCTCAGGGGGCCCCCGAATTTTCTTGAAAAAATACAATTTTAGATTTTTTTCGCAAACAAAATCCGCAAATTCCGCAAACAAAATCGGGGTGACCGTGTTTTGGGGATTTATTATTATTATTTTTTTGGGGGGTGGGGGGGGGGGTTGCATAGGGGGCCACATATTAGCTCTTGAAACGGGCCCCCAGATCACTAAGGCCGCCCCTGGTGAGCGGAGCAGGTGGAAATGCCGTACGGCGCTCCAGGGGGCTGGTTTCACGCTCGCTATTCGCTCACGTTGACTCCCCCCGCACTCCGCTCCCCGTCGCTCACGTTGATTTGCGCACCTCTCGCTCCATGCTCCGCTCAAACCGGGTCGCTCAACAGTAAAAAATAAATAAATAAAAATAAAGTAGAAATTCTAATGAAATCTCGGTGCGCTGTGCACTGCTGGATGTCTGTGTGTCTCTGAGTCCGTGCAACCGGGCATGCTCAAACATTGGGTGCGCGGCAGGCGGTCCTCGCTCTGAGTAGCGCTCCAACCTTTTTATAAACCAGCTCCACGCTCACGTCAAAATCGCGTCGCTCCACTCCTCGCTCCGCTCCGCTCACATGCTCTGGTCAGCACACACACACAACACTGTACATAACACTGTACACAACCCATTAGGGTTTGTCTGGTTCCATGTGTATCCTCTCTGAGCTAAATGAAGGCTGAGGATTTCACTGTGTAGAATAATAATACATGTGAGAGGTTATGTATGTTGCATGATGAAGGATAAAGATGAGTTGAGGGCTTCACACAATCTGAGCTCTGTGTTGAATGACAAATGTGGATTATCTGTCATCTAATCTCTCAAGAACAGACTCAGAGCTGCGCTACTGAATCTGTCGAGAGCCCGGTTCAGAACGGGTGCGCGTTAGCTTACAAGTGGGCGTGCCTTCAGATCAGGAAGCTGGCCGCGCTTTACCCAATCAAATGTAGTGGGCGGGATTTACTGTCTGTGCGCTCCCTTCCCACTGAAAACAAACCGAAACTCGTTTAACAATAGCGTCCTTGGAGCAGACAAAACCACGGAAAGATATTCACATTTTAACTTGCTCTTTCATCATAGAAACAAGTGGGCTTATAACCAAAACGATCCATGTTCTCTGGGAGAAGTGGTGTTAGTGTTCCGTGTAGAAATATTGTTAGTGGGAATGAAAACATAAGCGCACCAGCGGAAGTGGAGCGCTGAGGGCAGACCAAAATCCCGGTTTCCTTGCGGCACGGGTGCTCCGTTCAGCTCGTCCAGAGCCAAGTGAAAGAGTAAAAAACAGCAGAGGGCGCTGTTTTCCTTTTATTTGGCGATGGGTTCCCAGATTGTCTGTCATCTAACTCTAACTGTCACTAAAAGATTATCTGTCATCTACTGTAACTAACTGTCATCTAACTCTAATTATCACTAAAGATGATCTGTCTATCTAACTCTAACTGAAAGAAAGACAGAAAGTATGATGGATGGTCGGCTCACGTTCGACTAGTCGCTGAAGATCTCCTTACAGGGGCTGAGCTCCAGGTTGTCTCTGCACTGGTCTGCATAGACCTCTGCTACCGGCACACACTCTGAGGACTACACACACACACACACACACACACAACACACACACACACACACACCCACACACACACACACACACACACACACACACACACACAGGTTTGTATTACATATCTATTGACTTCCTCTCTAATGAGGAATAGGCAGAACAAACAGTCCTCGTAAACTTTGTTCAAGTCTTCATTAACTGTGTGCTTGCATTGTGTTGCCATGTCCTTCAGTACATCATGCATTGTGTTGCCATGTCCTTCAGTACATCATGCATTGTGTTGCCATGTCCTTCAGTACATCATGTATTATGGAGATTGTCATTAAGCATTAACACAATGTTATTATCTCTGTTGTCGGGTAGAAACCTCACATCTCCATTTTTTTTTTGGTAAATTAATGCCCTGCTTCACGTATATGAGTATCGCACAAAAACAGTGAAAATAGCAGATCTACAAGCTCACAACATGTCGCGATGCGATTGGGCAGGGTTGTAATGGATCCAATGTAGTTATTATTTACGTAGTCACAAACTCTTGTAATATTTCTAAAAACTATTTACACTACCTGTGTGACAATGTAGTGTTTAATTTAAGACAAATAAATGGAGATCAGTTTCTGACCAACAGCAACGACATAATGTAAAAACTATATAATCAAGAAACGGTGTAAGTGAGCATAAAGGACTTTGTTTCTGTCAGGAAAACACATACATGGATAAAGACACTCATAGAGGAGAAGATATATTTATTGAACATAAAATGAGCAATATATTTATTATGGTTTGGCGATGAATTTGGATCTGCTTTTAGGTACTCTGATAAAGAGCTTTTAGGTACTCTGATAAAGAGCTTTTAGGTACTCTGATAAAGAGCTTTTAGGTACTCTGATAAAGAGCTTTTAGGTACTCTGATAAAGAGCTTTTAGGTACTCTGATAAAGAGCTTTTAGGTACTCTGATAAAGAGCTTTTAGGTACTCTGATAAAGAGCTTTTAGGTACTCTGATAAAGAGCTTTTAGGTACTCTGATAAAGAGCTTTTAGGTACTCTGATAAAGAGCTTTTAGGTACTCTGATAAAGAGCTTTTAGGTACTCTGATAAAGAGCTTTTAGGTACTCTGATAAAGAGCTTTTAGGTACTCTGATAAAGAGCTTTTAGGTACTCTGATAAAGAGCTTTTAGGTACTCTGATAAAGAGCTTTTAGGTACTCTGATAAAGCGCATTTCCCAACCAGGGGACTCAGAATCCCTCCTATAGTACATAAACAGCAGATCCAAAAACAACAGGTGGTAGCATGGGGTGGTGGAGGGTGAGACAGGTGGTAGCATGGGTGGTGGAGGGTGAGACAGGTGGTAGCATGGGGTGGTGGAGGGTGAGACAGGTGGTAGCATGGGGTGGTGGAGGGTGAGACAGGTGGCAGGTGGTAGCATGGGGTGGTGGAGGGTGAGACAGGTGGTACTATGGGGTGGTGGAGGGTGAGACAGGTGGTAGCGTGGGGTGGTGGAGGGTGAGACAGGTGGTAGCATGGGGTGGTGGAGGGTGAGACAGGTGGTAGCATGGGGTGGTGGAGGGTGAGACAGGTGGTAGCATGGGGTGGTGGAGGGTGAGACAGGTGGTAGCATGGGTGGTGGAGGGTGAGACAGGTGGTGGCATGGGGTGGTGGAGGGTGAGACAGGTGGTATAGCATGGGGTGGTGGAGGGTGAGACAGGTGGTAGCATGGGGTGGTGGAGGGTGAGACAGGTGGTAGCATGGGGTGGTGGAGGGTGAGACAGGTGGTAGCATGGGGGGGTGGAGGGTGAGACAGGTGGTAGCATGGGGTGGAGGGTGAGACAGGTGGTAGCATGGGGTGGTGGAGGGTGAGACAGGTGGTAGCATGGGGTGGCGGAGGGTGAGACAGGGGTGGCATGGGGGGCTGGGGTGGCGGAGGGTGAGACAGGTGGTAAGCATGGGGTGGGTGGAGGGTGAGACAGGTGGTGGCATGGGGTGGTGGAGGGTGAGACAGGTGGTAGCATGGGTGGTGGAGGGTGAGACAGGTGGTAGCATGGGGTGGTGGAGGGTGAGACAGGTGGAGCAGCAACAGTGTGTGTGCAGCAAAAGCAAGCAGAATGAGAAGTGCAACCTTCCAGCTTAAATAGAGCGGTATGAGTGAAATGAGTGTTGTGATTGGATGAGTGGATGAGTAGGTGGAGCTGACGTGTGATTGGATGAGTGGATGAGTAGGTGGAGCTGACGTGGTCCAATGGTAGGCCACCAACAACTGCACTGTGTTCCCTGACAGAACTTGCTCTGTGACAGGCGCGACGCTCATACAATATCTCCATATTCCCACTTTTTATGTTTTTTGGTAAATTAATGCCCTACTTCATCATGGTACAGCATTGCACAAAAACTTAAAATAGCATATCTTCAAGCTGACGTTGAGAGCTTGTAGATCGGCTATTTTCGCTATTTTAATTGGAAAAACATGACAAATAATAATAAAGGAACGGTCTTGGATGCCTTACCTCTTTAGAGAGGAAGGTCTTGATGATCTGGTCTCCTCGACTCTTCCTCTTCTCGTCAGGCTGGACCTCGTAGTCTTCCTGAAACGACACAATGAGTCACACGTTAAAGCAGGAATTCATGACATTTATCATGTCTTGCCGGGGATTTGAACCCGGCACCACGGCCAAAATGTCTACTGCTGGGGACGGGGATGGTTACTTTATCAATGTCTATCCCACTATCCATGGTATGGTGGTTGTTGGCAAATTGGTGATTATCTGGGGCACTCTATCACTTCCATTTAACCCATTAAGACCAGGAACGCATCTGTGTCAATTCTAGATTTCTTTGGCTATTCCAAAAATAGCAGATCTACAAGCTCAAGCAATGAGCTTGTAGATCTGCTATTTATATTTTTAATCTTGAAAATGTGTGCAAATATATATTTTAAAGCGAACATTTGTAACTCAAATCTTTGCTTCATGGGGGTCCCTGGAACAAAACATTTTCAGATGGGGGTCCGTGGCCAAATAAGTATCTAGAAGTCTTTTCTAAATCCCAACAGTATGTTGCTATATCAGTGGTACTATGTATTTGGCCGCGAACCCCCATCTCAAAATATGTCGTTCAGGGACCCCCAGAAGCACAGATCGGAGTAAAAATATGTCAATGGTTTAAAATGATAATAGCAGATCCACAAGCTCATAGCTATGAGCTTGTGGATCTGCTATTTTTGAATAGTCAAAGAAATCTAAAATGACACAGATGTGTTCCCGGTCTTTAATGGGTTAATTCCTACAGACGATCAAAAGGTGGATCACGTTGGCTTCAGCTGATGGTCAACGTTGAAGCGATGTGAGCATGAAGAAGACATTACATTCAGGTTCCTTGTTTCTACAGCTAGTTGGCAGGTAATTCAAGTCAAAAGCTTCATCAGAACGACATTATGATAAATACATCAAAATACAAGAGAATAAATATATAAACCCTCAGTAATATCTAACACATAATGAAGCAGAATGATGGATGGCCACCACTAGGACTCTTTGGAATAGCGGCCCTGGCGTTACATATACACTAATGCACTTGGAACGGGAGAGAAAAAAAGTCTTCCTCCCATTCCGTATGGAAGTGGTAGGTTTTCGGGTTCTTTGCTTCGCATATTTTGACGTAAACTTTGTACGTTTGTAAGTATGAACGTTTGTGCTTAACACTCTTGAAAACATAACATTGCATGTGGGTTTGTCCGCCATAGAAGCCGTGAAGGGAGCTGACAGGCTCTACTTGATGTCAATAAATCAAGTTACCTTGATAATTAAGGTAATTGATTTATTGACATCAAGAAGGGCCATAAAATTCCTCCTCTTTTTGGCATCTGCCACTTGAATTAAGGCTCAATTCAAGTGGCAGATGCCCAAAAGAGGAAAATTGTGTGATTTTGTTCATAATTTATTTATTTATATTTGAATTATTATTTTTAAGGGGCATGTCATGTGGTCTACGTGCACAGCCTTTGTGATCTACTGGTAGACCTACCTTTTGGGCACCCATGATCTAAATAATTGCGATTATGTAATAATTAACACACACATCAAAATATCACATTTGCTGTGTTTCTAAGAAAGAGGGTGCCATAATAATGCACAGTAAAACCATGAAGTGTTAAAGTGTAATAATAATAAAAGTCCATTAGGATCCATCCAGTTACATAAAACAGAGGGAGGTTCTGACACCAGTCTCTTTCTATCAATGGGACACAATGTGACCCTATGGTTGCCTGGCAACCTCACAGAAAACACGGCGGGATTCCGAGAGGTCCTGGAGTGTCCCAGCGTGTCACACCAGCGTCACCAGCTTTCCATCACATGCACACACATACACACACACACACACACACACGCACAGATTAGACAAAAACTTTGCTTTCAAATGCACCAGTGTTCTTCTTTTTGTTTAAAAAAACAACAACACATCAGTACACATGAGGAGGTTTAACTGACTCCACAGAGATGTGTGTGTGTGTGAGTGTGTGTAACTAAGAGTGAGAGAAATGTGGTGCAACCGTTGATTTACTCAGGCTATCACAGGTTAAGGAGAAAGTACAAACACACGCACACTCCTCGGGGGGGTTAGCCAAAGGGAAAAGGAGACGCCCCTTTGGAAGCAGAGGTCTCTCTCTCTCTCTCTCTCTCTCTCTCTCTCTCTCTCTCCTCTCTCTCTCTCTCTCTCTCTCTCTCTCTCTCTCTCTCTCTCTCTCTCTCTCTCTCTCTCTCTCTCTCTCTCTCTCTCTCTCTCTCTCTCTCTCTCTCTCTCTCTCTCTCTCTCTCTCTCTCTCTCTCTTCTCCTCTCTTCTCTCTCCTCTCTCTCTCTCTCTCTCTCTCTCTCTCTCTCTCTCTCTCTCTCTCTCTCTGCGGCGCTGAACAAACAGTGTTGGCCAACAGTGTTGATATAAATATAAAGCATGTTTCATTGAGTCTCTATTGAAGTCTCAACACACTGACACACATCCACCTGCTCATGGTTTCATCCAGAGTGTGATAGCAGGTTATTTAGAGAGATGCTAAGGTTCCTGGTTTACCCTGTGATCCTATAGTTTGAAATTGTTCTGTTCTTTAATTTGTTCTTTAATTAATAGTCTCAGTCAGTGAAGAAAGACGCTGTAACTTGTTCAATCATCTCTAAACGTCACTAGGGGTCAGTGTAGGTCAAACTGACTCTTCTCCTACTTTAAACCTGGTGTCCTTATGTTGTCCATGATGACATTATAGGAGAAAGAAATAAACCAAGATAACACTAGAAATGCTGCAGAAATTCACAATGAATGTCTTTACATTTCCACCCCCAAAACGTCTAAATTTTTCACACATTTTCGGAAATAGCTAAGATAGCGAGTTATTTACCAGCTCACAACACATTATATCGCTTGTAGTCTGCTTGTAGACTGTTTTTCACAGTGCATCACTTTGTGCCGTGCTGTGAGCTTGTACATCTGCCATTTTTTTAACACTACAGTCCGGCCATCACACCTATACGTCACACCGCCGATCCGACCTGGGGTCCTGGCACAAAACATTTTCACTTTCTGTCGCAATCCTGAACCGTAAGAGACTCTGCCAGTCATCACATGACTAATGAATCACAGTGACATGCTTTTATTTGGCGTTATCGGGTTTGTTATGGTTATGTCTGAGTCAGAGTGACGTGGCCGTGGTCCGCCTCTTTCATTCTTATTAATATAGGATGTAAGAAGTGCAATTGAACTTTTGCGCTCCATTAACCCATTGATACCTGGGAACGCATCTGTGTCACTTTAGATGTCTTCGGCTATTCAAAAACAGCAGATATACAAGCTCCATAGCGCTGGCACCGAGTGCCGCGCTACGAGCTTGTATATCTGCTATTTTTGAAAAATCTTGAAAAAAAATGTTTCGATTTTTTTCAAAAAACTGTTAAAATTTTGAAAACATTTAAAAAAATCGCCTCAGGTCTTAATGGGTTAATAGAATGTTATTATTAACAAGTGAATGAAACAGCGTCTTCTGCTCGTTTCCTCTCGAAAACAAAGCAATGCAAGTCTCTCCCAAATCCCCCCAAAAAAAGTCATTACTCGAGTCGAGGCGAATCCGGAAGGAGTTTGGCAACATTGGAGATGATGGAGGTTCCCATATAAACGGATGGAATAAACAGACTTACTGTACGGCCAGAACACACAGCTGTGTGGAAACCAGGCCTTAAGTGGTTACGCTTAGACTGATTATTAAGACCTGTATCGCTGCTGTCGGGTGTTTTTTTTGCATAAGTGAACGCTCTACCTGATCGTACTACAGCGTCACGCAAAAGCATCAAATGTAGCAGATCTGCAAGCTTTTTGAGCTTGCAGATCTGCTACATTTGATGCTTTTGAATTTGAATCCTGAAAAGTAACAGTTTTGGACATATGAGGTTTCCACCCGACAGAGACCATATACTTATTCATATGACAAGTAGCCAAAATATAGCCTCGTAAAAACCACCGCCGGGAATCACATGCATTTAATCCATCAGACCGGGTCAGGAACGCA
>NC_137608.1:52473101-52669860 GCF_963280865.1 Gymnoscopelus braueri | reverse complement strand
GAGTTCCAGGGACCCCCCCCCCCCCAGAGGCAAAGATTTGAGTTACAAATGTTCGATTTAAAAAAATATATATATATTCAAATATTTGCACAAATTAAAATCAAAATAGCAGATTTACAAGCTCATCTCATATCTGCTATGTTTTGAACACCCAAAGACTATGTTAAAGTGACACAAGATGCTCTGCTTGTTGTGATCCTGGTGTGGCGGCGATAATACACAAAATCCCCTTCTTAGCGGATGACGTCATGATAGAGAGATGAAAACAGGACCCCAGTGTGTTATTACTGTCTGCTCTGTGCTCGCCCCGTCAGCCTGAGAAGTCACTGTTATTGTGTGTGCGGGGGTGAATCAAAGGGCAGATCTAACAACAACATCAGAGCTGAGCCCAGCTGCTTGGCTCTCTAACCTGCAGTGGGGTTCAGGGCCCCGCCCTGGGGACCCCCGCCAAATAATCATATATGAACTGGGGACCCCCGCCAAATAATCATATATGAACTGGGGACCCCCGCCAAATAATCATATATGAACTGGGGACCCCCGCCAAATAATCATATTTAAACTGGGGACCACCCAAAAATAATCATATTTGAACTGAGGACCCCCAAATAATCATATTTGAACTGAGGACCCCCCAAATAATCATATTTGAACTGAGGACCCCCGCCAAATAATCATATTTGAACTGAGGACCCCCGCCAAATAATCTCATATGAACTGGGGACGACCCAAAAATATCCATTGTGGTCCTAACTTATGTTTTCTTTGTGGTCCTAACTAATTCCATGGCAGGGATCATGCAGTTCATTGGCCAGGTTTACCCTGTCTACACCATGTCACAATAATACAATGTAGGATCCTGCTTCAGAACATCAGTGGAGCAGTGGTTACTGTTAGAGAACATCAGTGGAGCAGTGGTTACTGTTAGAGAACATCAGTGGAGCAGTGGTTACTGCTAGAGAACATCAGTGGAGCAGTGGTTACTGTTAGAGAACATCAGTGGAGCAGTGGTTACTGTTAGAGAACATCAGTGGAGCAGTGGTTACTGTTAGAGAACATCAGTGGAGCAGTGGTTACTGCTAGAGAACATCAGTGGAGCAGTGGTTACTGCTACAGAACATCAGTGGAGCAGTGGTTACTGTTAGAGAACATCAGTGGAGCAGTGGTTACTGCTAGAGAACATCAGTGGAGCAGTGGTTACTGCTACAGAACATCAGTGGAGCAGTGGTTACTGCTAGAGAACATCAGTGGAGCAGTGGTTACTGCTAGAGAACATCAGTGGAGCAGTGGTTACTGTTAGAGAACATCAGTGGAGCAGTGGTTACTGTTAGAGAACATCAGTGGAGCAGTGGTTACTGCTAGAGAACATCAGTGGAGCAGTGGTTACTGCTAGAGAACATCAGTGGAGCAGTGGTTACTGTTAGAGAACATCAGTGGAGCAGTGGTTACTGTTAGAGAACATCAGTGGAGCAGTGGTTACTGTTAGAAAACATCGGTGACGTTTGCTCGCCTGGCGCGGATTCTGTGACTGCTGCCAGTGCCAGCCAGAGTTGTGAATGGGAAAGCAGGCAGGCACACACACACATAGATACATAAGTGACACACATACACACACACACACATGCTTAACAAGCTACATCAGTGTCTGCTGCAAGATGTTACCTCGTCAGAGACAGTGCTCAGGTTACACATGGACGAAGGAATTCATCTACCCTCCACACACACACACAGCAAAAGGAAGTAGTGGCTTTAAGGCCTTACTTCCTTGAGTATGACGCGCAAACCTCTGCTGTGTCTGTGAAAGATACACTTCTGCTCCACCAACAGTTATGTCACACACACACAGAGAGAGAGAGAGAGAGAGAGAGATGAGAGAGAGAGAGAGAGAGAGAGAGAGAGAGAGAGAGAGAGAGAGAGAGAGAGAGAGAGAGAGAGAGAGAGAGCGAGAGCGAGAGAGAGAGACACACACACACACCACACACACACACACACACACACACGCACACACACACACACACACAGAGAGAGAGAGAGAAGAGAGAGAGCTCCCTTTGGCCACCCGTTTTACCAACAAAAAATCGATATACTTAGTTGCCCAAGGTACCGCATGGCCCTATACTAGGTGTGCGTCCTTTTTTCTTTCTACACCAAATATTACCAAGAAATAACTGATCTACAAGTGCTGTGAGCTTTTAAATCTTCCATTTTTGCAGAATGTTCACTTGGGGTCCAGGGACCCCTCAAGGTTCCAGGGGGTCCCCAGCAAAAAGTAGTTAATAGAGCATCACTCATTTCTTTGGTGACGGATGGATCATTTCATAAACCAGTATCATGTATGCGTTTGCGACACCCCCGCCCAGCTGACCATCTGAGCACCCATCAGCTGGGTGAATTGTGGTGTTAACTGCTTAACTGCCAAAGACGTTTATAAACGTCTTTGGGCCTTCAGCTATTGCCTGCCAAAGACGTTAAAAAACGTCATGAAAAAAAAAAAAAAAAAAAAAAGAATTCAAAAAAAAAAAATGTCTAAAAAGATTCTCTAATTATTTAGTATTGACACTCTTTCGATATTCCAAACGAATAAGGAGATAACAATTTCCAAAGATTTGCTGCTCCATCCACTTCAATGTTAAAATTCAAACGGACAAACAATTCACATTGTTTTTTGGTTTGAAACTACTGGTTTTGAGCTATTTTCAAACATCAAACAACACATGACAACAAGGTCATAATGACCTCGTTGACATTTGTGAAACCACACCTGAATCTCATCTGTGATTAGAAATTATCTGGGATCAATCATACTGGAGAAAAATATTCTGTGGCTATGCGAAAAGGTACCAAAATCGTTCAAAAACCTGGCAGAGGCTACAGACTTTTCTGAAAAACTCTGGCAGTAATAAGGTCTACAAATAAACCCAAATAAACGTCTCTCCTCAGTTCACCTCACGCTGCAAATATATCAGTTCACTTGAACCCCTATAGCATCCCTATTGGGGAGAACATGCTGGCAAAATATCAGATCTACAAGCGGATCGGCTATTTTTGTACAATTAAAAAATCCAGGGGGTCCCCAGCAAAACGATAAACAGTTTAATAATAACAACACTTGATCTACAAGCTCACAATGCGTTCTGCAAGGTTTTTTGAAACATTTTGAAGAATCAATAACTTTAACAACACAAATCTTCTCTTAATGCTGCGTTCACACGGGCAGACACAAAGATACAGGCTACCATTAATTTCCAATGGGAGCCAGCCACATGAAGATACAGCCGCTGTTTGTAGATCTGCTACAAAAGAAAGAAGATACAAATTCATGTCGAGCTGGGTTCAACCTTCCACTTACAAAGATACAAAACTACACCTGTAGCTCTGATGAGTCCATGAAGCAGCGCTTGATGACGTCAACAACCGTGTTGAGCAACACAGATACAAAGCGACAGAGCGACAAATATGTGGTGTGTCTTTGCATCTTTGTATCTTTTTATCTGCCTGTGTGAACGCAGCGTTATGGGGGTCCCTGTCACAACATCTGTTCAGTTCGGGGTCCGATATTACCGATAAATAAATAATAACTTAAATTCCCACACCCACCCACCCAGCCAGCCAGCCACCCAGCCAGCCTCAGGGTCCACACAGAACGGCACTCTTTAAAGGTTTAATGACATTCACTTTTACACCACATTCAAAGTCTTTGTCCTGGTCCTTCAAAAGTGTACAAAAAGTTTTAAGTGAAAATTCCATTCCAGTGATCAATGGCAGGTGTTTTTCTCTCACATTTCTAAAGCCTTTTCAACTGCAATGAAAAAATAAATCTTTGCCTGCGGGTGTCGCTGGTGAGGGATTTTGCCTGTCAATCATCGCCTCTGCTCCGCCCCCCCCAAAGGAAAGGATAGGGGAGGGGAGGGGCGAGGAGGAGAGTGGGCGGGATTATTCGACAGTGACCTCACTGTCGAAGGGCCAAGCTCAGATTACTTTTCAGCCTAATTATTCAGAAAACCCCAGACCACAGAAAATCCACTGAATGTTTTAAGTTCAGGTTTTTTGGGTGTAATTGAGGTCATAAAACCCCAAATAAAACATTGAAAATAAAAAAAGTGAAAATGAATGTCATGATACCTTTAAGGCCTGTATCCATCCCATCCCATCCCATCCCATCCCATCACATAACATCACATCACATCACATCACATCCCTAGTCTCTCTGCTACATGCTGCTCAGACATGGATGATGGTTCATGTCAGATGATACTCTGATGACCACCAGGGCACCAAGACACCGTGTTCCTTTTCACTGCATCATCATCATCATCATCATCATCCTCATCACTCCATCCACCTCCCATACAGCAGCATCCTCTCTGCGGAGAGGAGGAGAGGAGAGGAGAGGAGAGGAGAGGAGAGGAGAGGAGAGGAGAGGATGCAGGCACAGGCTCCACAGCGGAAGATGGAGATTGGATGGCAGGAGCCCACTCAATCCGTTATGTAACGATCAATCTGGTTAAACGGCCCCTATGCATCTCTGCTGCTACTGTGTGCTGCTGCTGTGTTGTGTGTTTGTTTTTGTGTGTGTGTTTGTGTTTGTGTTTGTGTTTGTGTTTGTGTTTGTGGTGTGGTGTGGTGTGGTGTTGTGAGCATTATCCATTATACAAATCTTTGAATATATACATTTTTTTAAAGCGAACATTTCTAACTCAAATCTTTGCTTCTGGGGGGTCCCTGAAACAACATATTTTGAGATGGGGGTCCGCAGCCAAATACATATCATGTTGGGGGTCCTTGACATGAAAACGTTTGAGAACCACTGATATAGAAATATACGTTATTTTTTTTAAACTGTTAGGATTTGAAAGACATTTGTAGAATATATATTCTAAGATTAGCAAAAATGTTCACGATTTTTCAAAAAATAGCAGCACAAACTGTATATCTGCTATTTTTGAATAGCCAAAGAAATGTAAAATGACAGAGATGCGTTCCCGGACAATGTATCGATCAAACATCCTGAGTTCGTCCACAACGGTATTGGTGAGTCCCCATTGGTGTTAAAAACCATTAACTTATTAAACCTATATACTGGGTGTCTAATACTTGGCCATCTCCTCCCCCCCCCCCCCTCCTCCTCTACGCCAAATCTCTTTGTTGAAAACAGCCGATCTACAAGCTGTCAATCAGCTTATCAGAGCGGCTGTTTCCTGCGTAGCGTTGGCCTATTATGACATGCCTGGAATATGGATGCTAGGATTCATAGAGGTGACAGTCCCCTTGAGTCCATCTGCTATGGAATGACTAATGTTTAGTGTCTGTCCACACGATATGACTTTAATGAGGCCCCAGGGTCAGGATTAGGCCTGACGTAATTATTACATCATCATCTCATCGTAATTATTTGAGATAATCATCATTATTTTTCATAATCCTCAAAATGTTCATACATTTTCAATCATTTTCCCAAAAAGATTTTTTTTTTTGTCAGTAATTTCTTCTGTATATTTAACACATTGCCTGCCAGAATTATTTCAGATTGTTTGCAGTTTTATGCCAGAGATTTTTCATTGAGAAAAAAAAAGTACTCAGGAGCCGAGATACAGAAAGTTTTAAGTTAACAAGGAAGTGGATAGGAGTCTAGATCTTCGAAAAATCATATCTCCTTGGTCTTTGGGTCAAATTTAAAATAAAAAATAATAAAGAATATACTTTTTTTTTTTTGAAAGGCAATCAATGTGTTAAGTTATTTGTCATATCTGTGCATTTTATCTTTAACAAAGCCTAAAAGGCAAACAGAAATTACATTTGTAACGCATGTTTCCAGTTCAACGCCAAAAACTAAATCGTTAATAATCGCAATAATAATTTGTACGACAATGAATGGCCAACTTAGATGTAGTAATGGTGACAGACAGTCCTAGTCAGGATTAGCCTAAATAGCCAGCAGTGTAAAAGAAGGCAGGATGCGTTCTGTGTGATTTAAACGTTAAGGCCTCAGTCCCCCGTCTGTCTGTGACTCCGTCCAGCGCCTCGCCACGCCACGCCGGGCTAGGCGGCCTGGGAAACAAATACATATGGCGTTTTAATTTCTGTCCTTATTGGCCGCCACTTTCACAGATTTTGGGTAAAGGTATCTCTCCACCAAACAGACTACTACAGTTTACTACAGACTGCCAGGCAGTCGGTTGGAAGGTGTGAATCAAAACGTTGCTGAATGCACCTGAGAGCCGACACCGACAGAAGGCTACCGACGTCTTTTTCAACAACAAGCTCGCTGCTATCCGACGGTCGAAAGCCGACCGAGCATGCATGATTCTTATTCTTACCCTTTTCCGCACATCGTGTCCAAAAAGTAAAGATCAGCCCCCCTGCTCTCAGCTGTTTTAAATTTAAGCACTCAAGAAAATGTAACCGACGGGTTGAAACAAGCGTTTAAATGGCTTTTTTAGTCAGCCTGTGGCATGTTTTCCCAATGCAATCTTACGGGAGCAGTACTGCGCATGCGGACGGGGGTTGACTGTCCACAGGCTGACTAAATAAGCGAGTTAAACGCTTGCTCTTCAACCCGGCGCTTAGATTTTCTTGACCGCAAAACATTTAAACATCTGAGAGCAGGGGGGACGAGATTTACTTTTTGGATACGATGTGCGGAAAAAGGTAAGAGTCATGCACAGTGGCCGATATATCCGCCGGTGTCGTCACCTTTCG
Source organism: Gymnoscopelus braueri (assembly GCF_963280865.1). NCBI lineage: Eukaryota > Metazoa > Chordata > Actinopteri > Myctophiformes > Myctophidae > Gymnoscopelus > Gymnoscopelus braueri. Next base: position 52,663,161 of record NC_137608.1, on the reverse strand, counting down.
GCACCCGAGACTGTGGAACCTCATCTCGGAGCTACACAGCGGAGGGAGAGGTTCCGATTGGAGCAGATTTTTCGGCAACAGACGCTTTCCAACACCTAACCGCGATGGACGCTGTGCGGTGCAGAGTTACCTTAACCCATTAAGACCCGAAGCCGATACTACAAATGTCTTCTAAATCGCAACAGTTTTCTGAAAAACGTATGTTTCTATGTCGTTGGTTCTCAAACTTTTTCATGTCAAAGGACCCCCACATTTATATGTATTTGGCCGCCGACCCCCATCTCAAAATATGTTGTTCCAGGGACTCCCAGAAGCAAAGAATAGAGTTAAAAATGTTCGCTTCAAAACAATATATATTCAAAGATTTGCACAAATTTTGATAATTTTTCAGAAATAGCAGATCTACAAGCTCGTAGCGCGGCACCGAGTGCCGCGCTACGAGCTTGTATATCTGCTATTTTTGAATAGCCAAAGTGTAAAATAATGCTTTTTTTTTTTGCTCAAATCTAAAAAATGACACAGATGCGTTCCAGGTCTTAATGGGTTAAAGTGTGAAGAAACGGATGCTGACGTACAGTAAAACAGGGACAGATCACAGTCCTAGTGTATAAACCAAAGCAAACCGGGGGGCCTTCCTGTCCTTTCCTTTCCTTCCTGTTGTGTGAATGTGTGTGTGTGTGGGACGGTGGGGCTTGTTGGGACCCGGCCACGCAGCGCGCATGCCTTTCACTTTAGCTCTGGCTGCAGAGAGGAGACACGCTCGCATAAACAAACAGGAATAAACAGCCTCTCCTCTCCTCCCTCGCTTCATTCATTCTAGCTCTCCGTCAATGGTATGTGACCTCAGCTCAGCCCTGTGCATAGTACTGTAGTCTGGCACACACACACACACACACACACACACACACACACACACACACACACACACACACACACACACACACACACACACACACACACACACACACACACACACACACACACACACACACACACACACACACACACACACACACACACACACACACACACACACACAAATTTCCCCATAGGCAAATATTGTACTTTTACTCCACTACAATTATTTGAAAACTTTAGTTACTACGTTGTTACTTTGTAGATTTTGATATTACATAACATGATGCATTACCCACTTCAGCCCTATACACATTTCGGCCATTTGAAAATAGCCGATCTACAAGCTCACAACGCGTCTCTCGTGAGCTTGTAGATCTGCTATTTTCAAAGGATTTTTAGACATTTGAAAACGGGTGAAATGGGACATTCTGCATAATGAGTACTTTCTACTTTTGGTACTATTTTTATAGCAATACCTTTGTACTTTTACTCATGTACATTTTTGAATTCCAGACTTTTACTTGTAAGGGCACGGTCACACCCGCACTTTTATTTTACCTGCCAATGCTTTGTCAATGCAAATGTGTGGATTCATGGTCTTGTGCATATTTCTTGTGAATCCACGCATTTGCATCTAGACAAAGCATTGGCATATTCCACCCCACAGGTACAATAAAAGTGCGGTGTGACCGTCCCTAACAGAGTATTTCAATATTGCAGTATTGATACTTTTAAGACCTGAAGCCATTCTTAAAAAATATATAAATCCTAACAGTTTTTTGAAAAAAAATATATATATATTTTTTCAAGATTTTTCAAAAATAGCAGATATACAAGCTCGTAGCGCGGCACTCGGTGCCGCGCTATGAGCTTGTATATCTGCTATTTTTGAATAGCCAAAGAAATCTAAAGTGACACAGATGCGTTCCAGGTATTAATGGGTTAAGTAAAACATTTGAGTACTTTTTCCACCACTGCCTTTGACAGAGTGTGGTTGAGGGGGGGGGGGGGGGGGGGGGTGTTTGGGGGAAAACGAGCAGCACTCACTCACAACAACAACCGTCTCAAACACGCCAAGCGTTCGTACGTTTCGTTTGATTGAAACCGTTGATCCTTTCCCACGGAGAGGCTTTTTGAAGGGCAGAGCGCGTTGATCCCGGGCCTACCAGCTTTGTGTTTTACTTATTAACCCCCTTATCCCTTTAATATAATGAAAATATGAAGACCCTGGGCTCTCTCTCTCTCTCTCTCTCTCTCTCTCTCTCTCTCTCTCTCTCCTCTCTCTCTCTCTCTCTCTCTCTCTCTCTCTCTCTCTCTCTCTCTCTCTCTCTCTCTCTCTCTCTCTCTCTCTCTCTCTCTCTCTCTCTCTCTCTCTCTCTCTCTCCTCTCTCTCTCTCTCTCTCTCTCTCTCTCTCTCTCTCTCTCTCTCTCTCTCTCTCTCTCTCTCTCTCTCTCTCTCTCTTACACCCCCCCACCACCACCACCACATGGCTCAACACCACGGCAGGTCATCTGGGACGGGGCTCATTAGCTGTTCTTATTAATTCATGAAGATAATATTCCTCCCGGCCCGCATCAACTTATCTTTGCACCAGTAGAACCACAGTAGAACAGTGAAGCGGCCGGCCGTCGCCTGGTGGTCAAATCTGAGAATGCAATACTTCCGCATTTAACACATTGGGTGCCAAAGCCGGTTCAAGCCGTCTTTTTCCACACAGGGGGGCTGGAGCAGCTCTGGAATCACCCATGAACACTCTAAGTAGTAAGGGACAGATGGATCACCGTGCCAAAAAATCTGGCTCCCATCCGCTTCCATTCTATCTCCTTGCTAAAAACCTCTGTATCTCCTTAACTTTTTACAGTGGGCAAAACGAGTCATTCTCGATGCGCGATCGCTCTGCAATGGTGACTCGCGTGAGACATGTTGTTGTTCCAGGCGTTAGCCAGGACCATCCATTGCTGTGCACGCATGCATTGTTTACGTGCGTGTGCTCGGCGTGGAGTCCACAGCTCTAAACAGCGCAGCGTTGCAGACGGTGAGATTTCTGGCACCGAACGTAATCTGTTATTATAACATTCTGGCACCCGATGTGTTAAAAGGCCACTGCACATGCTTCTACCGTTTGAAACCCTATAGTGTGCCTGCTCGTCAAGACTTCCGCATTTGGGCACGCAAATGTGGTGCCCAGACGCAGAAGTGGGCACCAGGTGCTTCAAAAGCCAGTGAGCAACTTTCATAGAAATGAATAGGGTGCGGGGCAATCCTCCCTCTAGATATATTATTATTACTCTATGGTTGGGATTCATTTTAGGATTTTAACGATTCCGGTACCTTAACGATTCCCTCTAAACGGTCCCACTCCTTAACGGTTCCTATACGGTATTTAAAAAAATATCTATATCTATATCCTTCATTATAATTTGGTGATAAACACAAATAAAATCATACACAGGCCTATCTATTGCATAGATAATACTGTAGTGGTTCTCAAAGTGAGGTACAGGGATCCTCTGGGTTTCTAAATGGACCCTTACAGGTCTGGAACTCTAAGAGTGTACAAATGGTGGTCCTTGACATTAAAAAAGGTTTGAGAACCACTGACAGTGTGATGAAAACCGCTTCCGGAGAAACCATTCCAAATGTGATGGAACCGATTCCAGTTCCTCAATGTTGGATCCGGTTTCCTCCGGTTTCCGGATCTCAACCCTCAACCCTCCTCTTCTCCTACAGCTCAGAACAACCCGTCGACTTTGTCTAACGAACTAATGCACCCTCCAAATGTTTGGTTTGGAACGGGCCCGCCAATATAAATACCAACTCCCTTGTTTCACTGCCGTTAACTCTCAGGGTCTCACCCAGTTCTATTCCCATCTGGTACACAGTAAAAACCCTGCTATTCCTTTATCCGTTCTGTAAATCTCTGGAGGGTCTACAGATGGGACCCCGTTAAGGGTCCATTTGGTTCCATCTGTACACTCTATAGTGAATGGTGAATCTCGGGATAGGGACTCTTCTCTCGCAAAAGAAAAAACTATTGAGGAGGGAGACCACTGTACAGTTTGAACCTATTTAGACCAGGAACGCATCTGTGTCATTTTAAGATCTACAAGCTCATACAAGATCTACAAATTTTTATTTTTTTTTAATCTTGAAAATGTGTGCAAATCTTTGAATATATATTATTATTATTTTACATTTTTGTACTCAAATATTTGCTTCTGGGGGTCTCTGGAGCAAAATATTTTCAGATCGGGGCCCGAGGCCAAATACACATCATTTTGGCGGTCCTTGACATGAAAAAGGTTTGAGCACCAGCTGCACCACTGATATTATAGCAACAGAAGTGTTTCAGAAAACTGTTGGTATTTAGAAGACATTTGCAGAATGGTGTCTTATCGGTTAATGCCTTCAGTTCACACTGCTATTTTAGCAACTCTTGTTTTAGGCAACAACACACTCTCACTCCCCAAACGGCCTATTGTGACTTCTTGGGACAAATCATGTGACCAAATGTCAAAACGTTTGACCGGAAGGGACTTCCCCTCCGGTCATCTGGTGCCGTCCCGGGGCACTTCTTCCGCACTCCAGGAATGCTAAAGTGCCGTTCTCAAACCCAAGACGTAAAAGGCAGGGGTAGACTGGCTGGCTATTTTAATGACGTCATGCGCATGAGTGCACGGCACGCGCACATCGTGCACATTTTATTTTACCTTAAAGTAGGAAACATGTTTGTATAGAAAATTAGTTTTCAGCTTAATTTTTAAACTAATAAAGATAATTCAAGGAATGCCTTGAATTATAGGAGCTGAAACTAAAGGTTTTCTCTTCTTCGAGGGTGGCTGAGGTATCGTTGCGTGCAGATAGGATATATACTGGCAACAACAGAGGCTGTGTTGCTTACCATGTAGCGGTAGCCTAATTTGCAAATTTCAGTATATATCCTATCTGCCCGCAACAATACCTCATTTGCAAAACTCACTTGTAAACCTGTTTTTCCATTTGGGTACTTGGCTCATGAATCGAGGTAGGTGGATGCGTTCTAGCCATAGAGTTATGGTTCTAGCATGCACATCCGTACCGGGCGTGCCGTATCTGAGCGTGTGAAAAGATATTGCCCCCCATGCCGTGGTGTCGCGTGAAGCGACCAACACACTCTGGTAAAAGGGGGACAAAACGACGGAGGCGTGCCGTCCAGGGTATCCCCCCCTTTCAAGCAAACGTTTGCCGTTTGGTCAAATCCGTCCCAACAAGAAGTCTCACCCGTTTGCCGTCTTGGCAGTGAGAATGCGTTGTAGGCAAACAAACAAAGTACAAACACAATTGGCTTAAAATCGTACAGACTGCTCGTAAGATTGTAAGCCAAATGAGTGTTTGTTTGCCTAAACAAAAGTTACAAAAATAGCAGTTGGATTTGTGCCTCCTTGGGAACCATAGTAGAACTCTGCACTTTTTTTTAGTGATAAGACTTTTTCTCTTCCCAGGCTTTTCTTTTTTAAATCGGGTCGTGTGTGTGTGTGTGTGTGTGTGTGTGTGTGTGTGTGTGTGTGTGTGTGTGTGTGTGTGTGTGTGTGTGTGTGTGTGTGTGTGTGTGTGTGTGTGTGTGTGTGTGTGTCCAGTGTGACCCTGCGCTGCTCCGTGCTCTCCCCAGCCCCCACCCCCCCTTAAAAAAAAAGAAAGAAAAAAGAAGTATGTCATCATTTATGAGATAACTGTCGGGGCAGCCAGAGGCAGCGCAGCCTGCTCTCTCCCTGCGTCACTGTGTTCAGGCTCCATAGAGACCGTTGCCACATAATTACACCATCCTCCATTCCACCGGCATCAAAAGTCGCATGTGTTCCTCTCCTCTCTCTCTCTACATGGGAACACAGCCCTTCTCAGAGGCTGATTAACTCGGACGGGCCGGGTCGTTTGATGATGCACACGAGGAGGCTCCACAGGACTGTGACGCTCGCCGGGGCTCTCTGCTGCACATTCCTAAAGACTGCAGACGTAACGCGGCAGCAGGCAGCGAGCAAGCGGCAGCACCGGTGTTGCCATGTCTGCTTATTATAAGCCACTTTGGGCTTGTAAATATTGGTAATTGCGGGTTGCAGTGTTTTTGGGGCTTGTTTTCTAAAATGTATAGTGGCTTATTTGGGGCTTGCTTCCTAATGTTGTTTAAACCAGTGGTTCTTCAACATTTTCATGTTAATTATGTAATTGTTCGCGTATCCCCATCTGAAAAACTTTTGTGTCAGGGATCCCCCCGTACCTGACTTGTGTTGTTAAAAGGTTCAAAAAAAAGGTAAAAAATGTCTCCTTTTTCCCCAAGATTTATTTGAAAAATAGCAGATCTACAAGTTCACAACGTGTCACATTGCGGGCGATAATTTACGACTCTGTCCCTACTGCCTATCGGTACATAACTGGAACGGCGCTGAGTCGGCTCTAGTGGACACAAAGAAATCCCCAAAAAGGTAGCACAGCCAAAGTTTCAAATCAATGGAAGACAAAATTCCATTCCAATTCCATTTTTTTTATTGGCACACACACCAATAAACCAACGATTATACGCGTTTCCGCTATGAGCCTTCATCAGAGCGTCGTACGGCACGGCAACTCGCTCACAGAAAGGGAGCGTTGCCAAGTTACAGCAATCGGGTAGGAAAACTACGCTCGCTTGTAGATCGGCTATTTTGAAATAGCCGATGTGTACAGTTACAGTATATAGGTTTAAAGATGCTCATGTGTTAGTCGCTTCAGTTCTTTTAGGCCTTGTTTTCATAGACCCGGTTGCTTATTTCTCTCGCAAAATCTGGCAACACTGAGCAGCAGCAGCAGCAGCAGCAGCAGCAGCAGCAGCAGCAGCAGCAGCAGCAGCAGCAGCAGCAGCAGCAGCAGCCATGAACATTCAGGTTTCTGTGTTTTGGCCCCGAGCGGGAACCCAGGGACAGCCAACGCTATTGTGGAGTGTGTAAACATGACGGCGATTAAACACATGATCCCCCCGACCTCCCCTCTGCCCAGTAGTGCATCTTTTAATCTGCGGAAAACACCTCAGAGAGAGAGAGAGAGAGAGAGAGAGAGAGAGAGAGAGAGAGAGTGTGGGATTATATTAGCCTGGAAAACCAAACCATCCCGCTCACGGAATTCATTTTTCATTTTTCATTTTTCATTCAGCAGACCTGAATGAAAATGAAATGTGAATTCCGCGACCAGGATGGTTTGGTTTACCAGGCTATAGGATGTTATCAGCTCTGGTCCACAGCGTCAGAAGAAGGAAGGAGAAATGCAGTGGTTCTCAACCAGTGGTCCGGGGACCACCAGTGGTCCTTGAGGGGGTTCCAGGTGGTCCCCATGCAGCTAAATGATGGAGAGTTGGTAACCAAATGAACCCTTATAGATCTTTAACTATTAAGAGTGTAAAATGAAACCAAATGGACCCTTACGGGTCCATTTGGTTTCATTTTACGCTCTCAATAGTTAAATTATCTTCATTTACTTAATTACGGAATTGTTATTTTGATCAACGTTTTGACTGTTATCTCTCCTATTGGTACCAACATCTATACAGCATGGATGGAATTGTGGACAAAAACATATCCAACGATAACAACAATATTTTGGGTCTGAGAGTCTAAATGTCATCAAACGGTGGCTCAGTGGCTCAAATGCCCAATAAATAATGGACCTCGACATGAAAAGGGTTGAAAACCACTGATATAATGGACCAGAGCTATAGATATGATGATGTTATATAGGCCTATAGACTGATATAATGGACCAGAGCTATAGATATGATGATGTTATATAGGCCTATAGACTGATATAATGGACCAGAGCTATAGATATGATGATGTTATATAGGCCTATAGACTGATATAATGGACCAGAGCTATAGATATGATGTTATATAGGCCTATAGACTGTCATAATGGACCAGAGCTATAGATATGATGTTATATAGGCCTATAGACTGTCATAATGGACCAGAGCTATAGATATGATGATGTTATATAGGCCTATAGACTGTCATAATGGACCAGAGCTATAGATATGATGATGTTATATAGGCCTATAGACTGTCATAATGGACCAGAGCTATAGATATGATGATGTTATATAGGCCTATAGACTGTTATAATGGACCAGAGCTATAGATATGATGATGTTATATAGGCCTATAGACTGTCATAATGGACCAGAGCTATAGATATGATGTTATATAGGCCTATAGACTGTTATAATGGACCAGAGCTATAGATATGATGATGTTATATAGGCCTATAGACTGTCATAATGGACCAGAGCTATAGATATGATGTTATATAGGCCTATAGACTGATATAATGGACTAGAGCTATAGATATGATGATGTTATATAGGCCTATAGACTGTCATAATGGACTAGAGCTATAGATATGATGATGTTATATAGGCCTATAGACTGATATAATGGACTAGAGCTATAGATATGATGTTATATAGGCCTATAGACTGTCATAATGGACTAGAGCTATAGATATGATGATGTTATATAGGCCTATAGACTGATATAATGGACTAGAGCTATAGATATGATGTTATATAGGCCTATAGACTGTCATAATGGACCAGAGCTATAGATATGATGATGTTATATAGGCCTTTAGACTGTCATAATGGACTAGAGCTATAGATATGATGATGTTATATAGGCCTTTAGACTGTCATAATGGACCAGAGCTATAGATGATGATGTTATATAGGCCTATAGACTGATATAATGGACCAGACCTAGTGTCGTGTTTTTAATGTCATTTCTGTTGGGAGTTAATCCGCGATAGACGTGATCATTGATCAGCTGATTCCTGCATCATATTTAAGCTCTTCTGGCTATTAAAAGAGTCAGGTTCATACAGAGGGTAAAGGAACAGTACACAGGCCTTCATATTCAGAGGGTTATAGCAGGTATAGAGGCCTTCATATTCAGAGGGTTATAGCAGGTATAGAGCCTTCATTTTCAGAGGGTTATAGCAGGTATAGAGCCTTCATATTCAGAGGGTTATAGCAGGTATAGAGCCTTCATATTCAGAGGGTTATAGCAGGTATAGAGCCTTCATATTCAGAGGGTTATAGCAGGTATAGAGCCTTCATATTCAGAGGGTTATAGCAGGTATAGAGCCTTCATATTCAGAGGGTTATAGCAGGTATAGAGCCTTCATATTCAGAGGGTTATAGCAGGTATAGAGCCTTCATATTCAGAGGGTTATAGCAGGTATAGAGCCTTCATTTTCAGAGGGTTATAGCAGGTATAGAGCCTTCATATTCAGAGGGTTATAGCAGACCTACAGCCTTCATTTTCCCTGACTGGTGCTTTTTTTTAAATCAAAAAGCATTGCAGCACTTCTTCACACATTATGATGTTTTACATAATTAATGTCTCCGACAGGTAGAAACGTGTCACTTTTCAGGATTCAAAAACGCGGCGCTCGTTTTCAAGCTTGTAGATCCGATAGTTTTGATGCTTTTTGTGTGACGCTGTAGTATGATTAAGTAGGACGTTAATATATACGAAAAACCACAAAAAGTTACAATATGGAGATAAAGAGGTTTCTGCCTCGACAGCAACGATATATGAATCCATTAAAGGCCGGGAACACATCTCTGTCATTTTACATTTCTTTGGGCTATTCAAAAATATCAGATCTACATGCTCATAGCGTGGCAGCGAGTGCCGCGCTATGAGCTTGTAGATCTGCTATTTTTGAAAAAAATCATGAACATTTGTGCAAATCTTTGAAATATATATATATATTTTTTTTTAAAGCAAAAGGAAGATAGAGAGACCACAATGATTTCAACACCGGACGTTACATCATCATCATCATCATCATCATCGTCATCACAGAGAGGAAGAGGACAGGTTCCCTGGAGGAACATCTATGTGTCTCAGCACGTTGCAAAACCCGTTTCGAAACCAAACAGCCGTTCGTTTGTGTCACACACAGTGAACCGGAAGGCCTTGGTTCTCAAGGTGGGGTCTGGGGACCCCCCCCCCCCCCGGGGGGTCCTTGGGCTTGGGGGGGGGGGGGTGTCCCCACGCTAAATGTGTTAATATAGCAATGATTTTAAACCACTTGAACCAGATTTGATACATAGGCTATTAAAAGAAATTTGCAGATCTATGCAAGCTCATAAGAGTGCCGCGCTATGAGCTTGTAGATCTGCTATTTATTTATTTTTTTTTAATCGTGGAAAATGTGTGCAAATCTTTATATTTATTTATTTTAAAGCGGACATTGAACCTTTTTAACCCATTAAGACCTGGAACGCATCTGTGTCACTTTAGATTTCTTTTTATTCAAAAATAGCAGATCTACAAGCTCATAGCGCGGCACCGAGTGCCACGCTATGAGCTTGTAGATCTGCTATTTTTGAAAATCGTGAAAAAAAAAATGTTTTGACTTTTTTTTTTTTTATTTGGGGGGATTTAGAAAACATTTTTAGAATCGGCCTCAGGTCTTAATCAAATCTTTGCTTCTGGGGGGGGGGGGGGGGTCCCCTGTGCACAAAACATGTTCAGATGGGGGTCTGTGGACAAATACATACAATTTGGGGGTCCTTGACATGAAAATGTTTGAGAACCAACGCTGTATGGTTTGAGGGAGACATGGTTTGATTGGAGGGGAAATAATGCCTGATCCACACCTTGGATTGACACCTGTCAATCCTTACAACCACCAGAGAGTTAAAAGACAATCCTCAGTGTTCCTTTAACACCTGTGTGAGTACACATGGAACCAAATGGACCCCTGATCAATGTGTTACACTACACGACTTGACTTGTTGTGTGTTGTAGAAATAAACCCTTCATTGGGCCTACAGACAGACAGACAGACAGACAGACTTCCAAATGGTGGTTGAAAGTACAGTAAGTGACACAGGAAGCAGAGATGCTGCCAGTGACACAATCTTACAATAACATTTTGTTTGCATATAAATAACGTTGCATTACGTCACATGATCAGCAAGTATGATTTATGATGCATGTTGTCTGTGATAATCATTCAACTAGTGGACACTAGGCCTGTAATGTAGTGTAATGTAATGTAATGGTCTCTCTCCCTCTCTCTCTCTCTAGTGGAGCTTTAACAATAAGAACTGTACAATTAAAATTGCAACTCTCTGTGTGTGTGTGTGTGTGTGTGTGTGTGTGTGTGTGTGTGTGTGTGTGTGTGTGTGTGTGTGTGTGTGTGTGTGTGTGTGTGTGTGTGTGTGTGTGTGTGTGTGTGTGTGTGTCACATAGCCTACAGTCTGTGGTCAGAAGGTGAAAGTGAAACATGTCCTAACATTAACACAGTACATCATGTTAGTATCTCATCATATAATAATAATAAAGCAGAGTTTATTAACTCACCCTCTCTGGCCTTCAGCAGCACAGTGTTGGCTACGATGTTCTCCAGCTCCATCACACACTGTGAGATCTAATATGATATGATATGATATGTCCTTTAATATGAACAGGATCCTGGTTCTGTCCAATCAACGGTTCTTCTGGCAGAGAGACACAGAGAGAGAGAGAGAGAATCGTCCGTCCTTCAAACACACTGCTGTGTGTGTGTGTGTGTGTGTGTGTGTGTGTGTGTGGAGAGAGAGATGATGGTCTTTATGTCAATTCAATCCTCTTCTGGTTCCAAGCAGCAGATCTGATCATAATGTGGAATAATGAATAATAATAATGTTCATGTGAACATCATATAGTTCCTTATTGGTCCTCTTGTTGTTATGGTGTGGTAGGCTGGTAGATCTATCTAGGTAGATCTATAGGTTGGTAGGTCTATAGATCTACTAGCACCAGGCTTGTTGCAGTAGGTATAGGTCTTTATCACAGATCTGTAGTAGGTTTAGTAGGTAAAGAAGGAGCTCCTACCCTCTGATCCACCAGAGGCTTGTTCCAGGCAGCGGGTCTCCTCAGTGTTTTCTCCCCGGGTTCCCCCCTCCTCTCCCCGGCCTCACAGGGCGTCATGAGCCGCCGCGCTGCCTGGCTCTCTGCTGGAGGAGTCACTGAGGAGGATGGATGGCGTCGGATTAGAACCATCCATGGAAAACAAGTCAAAAAACGTCCTTCCCTTCGTTAACGCATAGTGTTAGTGTAGAGAGGAGGGAGGAGGTTGACCAGAACAGCAGGAGAACAGCCTACATACACCCCCCCTTCCTCCTCCTCCTCCTACTCCTCCTCAGAGGCAGTGTTGCCAGATTCTGCGACAGAAATAAGCAACCAGCGTTCATTTTGACAGCACATTTTAATTTAGTTTAGTCATAGTCTTTTGAATACATTTTTGTTTAGTTTTAGTCATATTTTAGTCATCTAAAATCTACAGTTGACTAAATCTACAGTTGATTTAGTCGAATAAAATGTATGTTGGCGGTGCCTTGATGGCGTCGTAGTGGCTGATTTTACACTTGGTGGCATGCTGAAAATAGCAGATCTACAAGCTCACAACTTGTCGCGCTGCAACGCGTTGCGAGCTTGTAGATCGGCTATAGCTTGTAGATCGGCTATTTGGTTCTAACACCCGAGCGCAACCAGACCTGAAATGACTTGTCTTTTAGTTGCATGTTGTTGCAAGGAGTTGCATAGGTGTGGACTGGCCTTAAGAAGCCAGGTTTTGATTGAATACTCAGAATCAGAATCATCTTTATTGTCACATCACTTTTTCCAGAATAGAGAAAGAAGAGAGAGAAGAGGGAGGGGGGGGGAAGGGGAAGAAAAGAGACAACAATATCTACATATTTACACATAGCATATCCATCCACACATGTATGTAGCCTACATGAGATTTTAGAAATAAAGTGCATGAGGGTCACAGCTGGTATCTGTTCCTATAGACAGAGTATCAGTGCATGAACATGGAGATTAAGGTGCAGAGTATCGGTTTATGTATGTTACTTTATTAACAGTTTGCAAAAAGTACAGAGGTACAGTTATACAATGATTCTAAAAGGATACTGCCACCAGTGGTGGAAAAAGTACTCAAGTAAAAGTATCAATACTTTGCTTGAGTAAAAGTACAAGTATTGGTATCAAAATGTACTTAAAGTACCAAAAGTAAAAGTACTAACATGTTTGAAAATAGCAGATCTACAAGCTCACAACGCGTCGCGATGCGACGCGCTGTGAGCTTGTAGATCGTCTATTTTCAAATAGCCTAGGTATAAAATAGGGCTAAAGTGGTTAATGTATGTTTTATAATGTGATCATTTATATCTGCAAAGTAACTAGTAACTAAACTTGTCAAATAATTGTAGTGGAGTAAAAGTACAATATTTGCCTCTGAGATGTAGTGGAGTAGAAGTAAAAGTATTGGAAATTGGAAATACTCAAGTCCTTCTTCACATGAAAATGTTTGAGAACCACTGGTCCAACAGTCATAAAGAAGTGTGAATCCTTACTCTCCTTCAAAACCGCTCTAAAAGAGCACTTACAGGTGGCAACAATTAGGAACTGCAAGGCCCCAGTAAAAAAAAGTCCAAGCCTATCATCACCAATCCTTTTAGCATTGTATATGTGTTAAACTGTACTTTCTGTGTTTTTTGGGGAAACTGTTAATAAAGTATTCAATAGATCAATCAAAGTCTAGAAACAGCATTAGGAAGCAGCACTGCACTGACTGCACCACCAAGCAACTTCACAGGAAAAACTAAACAAGCCCAAAGTCGCGTATAACGAACAGACATGGCAACCCTGCCCTTAGTGCGTCATCAAAATGGGCGGGGCCTTCCTCACTGAAAATGAAAATTCTCAGTGTTTATTTAACTCCGTGGAGGAAGTAGAAGTACTCAGATTCCTTTTAGTTTTACTTCAGTAAAAGTAGCATTACCACAATATTAAAAATACATGTAAAATATAAATAAGCTCTGTTACAAGTAACAGGCCTGTATGGTCAAACTTTTACTTGAGTAAAAGTAGAGGCTACACAAGTATTGGCGTGTAAATGTAGGCTACTTTAGGCTAAAGTAAAAGTATCCTACTCGGTTCTTTCCTACATTTGTAGGAACTCTTTCTAAAACAGCAGATCTCGGTGTGAGCTTTAGATGTAGAGATTTAATGTGAATATATCTGCAAAGTCACCATAGTAACTCAATCTGTCAGAGTATAAAAGTCAGTGGTGGAAAGTAAGTAGTACTGTACTCATAGTACAATTTTGAGGTATTTGTACTTGAGTATTTCCAATTAGTACTTGTACTTAAGTTCTACTCCACTACATCTCGGATCCAAATATTGTGCTTTTACTCCACTTATTTGAACACTTTAGTTACTTTGTAGATTTGGATTATTAATTACAAAACAGACATCAGCCATTTCGGCCATTTGACAATAGCCGACAACAAGCTCACAACGTGTTGCAATGCATGCATTGTGAGCTTGTAGATCTGCTATTTCCAAAAGATTTTTATTATACATGTATACATTCTGCGTAATTAGTACTTTTACTTTTGGTACTTTAAGTACATTTTGATGCCAATACTTTTGGACTTTTACTCAAGTACATTTTGAATTCTGAACTTGTAAAAAGTATTTCTATTGCAGTATTGCTACTTGTTTTATATAGTATTGAAATCCCTTCCTCATAAGGATATAATTAAGGGTCCATTGAATTCATACATGCAATTAATTAACACTTAATTAATGCTTAATTAATAGTGAAAGTTCCACAAAACTGTACTTAAATAGGCTAGCTTACAAGAAGAGTACATGTAGCCTATACTTAGTTACTTCCCAGTATGAGTTAAAGCCACACTCAGGTGTTTAGTGTGTTGGCTCCAGTATTAAAGCTCTCCTCCACAATGATATGTCTGCATTAAAGAGGAGGAAAAACTACCAGATGAATTCATTTAACTGCTTTAGTTTGATTTCCAAAAATCTCCATCCAATAGAGATGATTGCAGTTTGTATTCTCTCTCTGGGATACCTTACCTAGAGCGTTGTGTCTGCTATAAAGGGACTTTTTGGCAGGCCTAGTCCTGGTTCTACAGGCCTAGCCCTGGTTTTGGTACTGGTTCTGCAGGTATAGCCCTGGTTTTGGTCCTGGTTCTGTAGGCATAGCCCTGGTTTTGGTCCTAGTTCTGCAGGCATAGCCCTGGTTTTGGTCCTAGTTCTGCAGGTATAGCCCTGGTTTTGGTCCTAGTTCTGCAGGCATAGCCCTGGTTTTGGTCCTAGTTCTGCAGGTATAACCCTGGTTTTGGTCCTAGTTCTGCAGGTATAACCCTGGTTTTGGTCCTAGTTCTGCAGGCATAGCCCTGGTTTTGGTCCTAGTTCTGCAGGCATAGCCCTGGTTTTGGTCCTAGTTCTGTAGGCATAGACCTGGTTTTGGTCCTAGTTCTGCAGGCATAGCCCTGGTTTTGGTCCTAGTTCTGCAGGTATAACCCTGGTTTTGGTCCTAGTTCTGCAGGCATAGCCCTGGTTTTGGTCCTAGTTCTGCAGGTATAGACCTGGTTTTGGTCCTAGTTCTGCAGGCATAGCCCTGGTTTTGGTCCTAGTTCTGCAGGTATATCCCTGGTTTTGGTCCTGGTTCTGTAGGCATAGCCCTGGTTTTGGTCCTGGTTCTGTAGGCATAGCCCTGGTTTTGGTCCTAGTTCTGCAGGCATAGCCCTGGTTTTGGTCCTGGTTCTGCAGGTATAGCCCTGGTTTTGGTCCTAGTTCTGCAGGTATAGCCCTGGTTTTGGTCCTGGTTCTGCAGGTATAACCCTGGTTTTGGTCCTAGTTCTGCAGGCATAGCCCTGGTTTTGGTCCTAGTTCTGCAGGCATAGCCCTGGTTTTAGTCCTAGTTCTGCAGGCATAGCCCTGGTTTTGGTCCTAGTTCTGCAGGCATAGCCCTGGTTTTGGTCCTGGTTCTGCAGGCATAGCCCTGGTTTTGGTCCTAGTTCTGCAGGTATAGACCTGGTTTTGGTCCTGGTTCTGCAGGCATAGCCCTGGTTCTGGTGACATAGCCTTGGTTCTGGTCTTGGTTCTGCAAGCATATCCCTGGTTCTGGCTCTGGTTCTGCAGGCCTAGCCCTGGTTCCCTGGTCCTAGTCCTGGTTCTGCAGGCCCTAGCCCTGGTCCTAGTCCTGGTTCTGCAGGCCTAGCCCTGGCCCTGGTCCTAGTCCTGCAGGCCTAGCCCTGCTTGCTTGTCAAATGCAGTAACAGGAAGCATCATCATTACTGTCTGATGGGGACAAATGATCTGCTTCTAATGACTATGGGCTCATTTTTTAAAGCGGGCATTATTAGCGAGTCTGATTTGAAATAATGACTCGTCTTGAAACCGAATTAGTCCGACGACCCAATTAAATTGAGCCGGGTGATTGATGATGGATGAATGGATGAATATGAATGCATATTTCTCATGTTTTTAATGTCATCATCATCACTGCATGCCAAAGGCAACGTTTTACGTTTGAGATGGGGTGCCATCTACTGGCTGGTACAAGAACAGCACTGCTTTAGTTGTGTAGTTAACAAGAGAACAATCAACTTTATTGAGGTTTATAGGTTGATAGAAGTGGTGAAATTATGTTTTTAGAGTAGGTTTTTTAGAGTAGGTTCTCAAACATTTTCATGTCAAGGACCCCCACATTGATATGCATAGCCACAGAATCCCATGAGTTGTTTAAAATGCTCAAGATATCACAGTTCTGACAAATTTCACAATTCTTCGAAAATAGTAATTTTAACGGGGACCTCCCTGGAACCCCCTCAAGGATCCCTGGGGGTCCCTGGACCCCACTTTGAAAAGCACTGCTGTAGTGTTTGGAAACGGCATCGCTCAGAAGATTATTTAAAATGTCACACTCCAGAACTATACAGTGAGCATAAGAGATTGTGAGCACAGTGAAATGCAGCAAAATGATATTCTAATGACAGTAGAGTATTAAGACCCCTTAAGACGCAGGGGACCCCCACTACATATTGTATAAAATTGTGTTGCGGATTCAACTTTTTTTCAAATACTTATTTGAAAGCACAACCATTAATTCTATACAAACACTGAACTCAGTGTTGTGTGTAATTTATTCATGCATTTTCCACATAAAACCCTCTTAGTAATTGGCCTTTGGCTCTGTACTTGGTCTGCTCTTTCCCCCCCCCCCCCCTCTAGTCTGTACCAAACCGCGTGAAAAAATGTGCAGATGGACAAGCTCACAACACGTTGCAGTGTGTTGTGAGCTTGTAGATCTGCTATTTTCGGCGAATGTGGTTAATGTAATAAAGGGGGGGGGGGGGGGGGACCATCACAATAATTTTAACCACTTTAATACCATTTATACGTTGGCTATTCAAAAACAATAGCAGATCTATTTTTTGAAAAATCTTGAAAATGTTGAATAATTTTACAATCTTTAACACAAATCTTCTCTTCTGGGGGTCCCTGGTACAAAACCTTCAGATGTGGGGGGGGTTGGGGGTTCTTGACATAGCCTAGGGGTCCCGGACCCCCTGTTGAAGAAGGTCAATAATTACTGGCAGCGGTGAAAAACAAAACACTTTAATGGAGCAGGACGTACATTATGTCCAAATCAAAGGTTCGTCATCATTATGGTTGACAACACTAAGTGCCGAGGTCAGAGGTCAGAATCACATCATCCTCAAAACCACTACAACAAATGTCTCAAAACAAAACACAAAGAAACATGATTTATACTGCCCCCCTCTGGCACAATGTGGGACTGACAGCAGCCATCGGTGAAAACATTTCATTCTTTTTCATTTCGTCTGTCGGGCAGAAACCTTATAATCCTATTTAAACTGTTTTTTCTTTTCCGTAAATTAATGATCTACTTCGTCGTAAAACAGTGTCTCTCAAAAGTTGCCAAAATAGCCTATCTAACGAGCTTGTAGATCAGCCATTTTTGCCATTTAGGGAAAAAAAAGAAATTTGAAAGTTTAAGTGGTTAAGTTTGTCTGTGGGTTTTATAAATATTTAACCAATGAAAAGTATTAAAAAGCACTTGTGACTAAATAATAACCACGTTGGATCCATCCATTTATATTTCATGACAAATTATGCGTTTTCTCCCGACAGTGACGATTCATTTTCTTAATTAAATGGGAATGCAACACAGCACACTGATGTAGTGCCGTATCGCCTCATATCCATTAACCACTCACACTAAATCCCTCTCTTAAAAAGAAATAAAAAAAATAAACCTAATTCAACATAAAAGCAAGAGTCCAGTAGGAAGGTGGTGATTGAGGCGTCCAGTCCAGCAGCAGCTAGTATTCATCCAGGTTGTCCGCTTTGGGGATGGAAAGGCCTCGGTCCTTCAGGACCTGCATCTTCACTTTCTCCGTCTCCTGTTTGGCTTGTTGCTGTAACCTCTGCTCCTCCAGGATCTCCTCTATGGACACCTGCTGCAGCACCGTGTCACAAGGCTTGTCCACATCCTAGAGAGAGGTTCAAACAAAGAGAGTCAATTATTAAAAGATACACCATCCCAACTGGAGCCAGTACTTAGTGGTTTCCTAAGAGGGTGCCGTCTGATCTTGGGAACGTCCATTGTTAACTAGTGCTACATCCTGCGAGAGTGAGTTGCTGGGACAGAGAACGGCCGATAATAAAGCAGATTTTCTCCTGATTGGTCTCTCTGAAAAAAGCTTTTTTTAATTAAAATCTTGGGAAGATTGTGTGGCTTGGTTCAAATCAACCACTTAAACCCACTGGTCTTAAGGCCCTGTTCAGCCCAGATCTGATTTGTGTCCTATCCAGGTTGGAGTCTGAACAGCAAAAAAAAATCAAAATCGGATTAGAATCTGTTTCCTTAGCCCTGTTCAGACAGACTGCACAAAACTGATCAGACTCCAATCTGGACTGAAAATCTGATTTAGGCTGGATTAGGGCTGCCAGTCAGAATGGGGCCAATTTGTGAAACAGACTTTGTCTCTTCACCAAAAATAGCATGTGTTTTTGAGCTTGTAGATCTGGCTATTTTTTTGCCAGAATGTTCCCCCCAGAACAGGCATTCTGGGGTTCAAGTGGTTAAGAATGGTACGAATGTTAACGATTAACATTTGATTGCAACCAACAGCCCATGGGCATACAACCTAGTTCCCCCCAAAATTATGCTACCAAAACCCATGAAAGATCTCCACTCTAAACCAAAACCAACCTCAAAGAATGGCTGACCTTAAAAATACAAGTGAACATAGTTTGAGTCCTTGAACACCTTGGTAGTAGAATCCTCTACCCCCGGAAAGCAACAATATACTGCAGCTTAAGGCCAGTCCACACCAATGCAACTATTCACAACTCTTTGCAACCATTATCACAATGGCAGTTGTAAGGAGTTGCATTGGTGCGGTCTGGGCTTTACAATGAGCTCCTCTCGTTTACACAGCAAATATGATGATATTTGATGTGGTCCATATGGCCCTAGTGTGCACAGCCTGGTTTGGTGTGTGGAGCGCTTCTATCAGCTCTACACGGACACAATAT
This sequence comes from Gymnoscopelus braueri, assembly GCF_963280865.1. Classification (NCBI taxonomy): domain Eukaryota; kingdom Metazoa; phylum Chordata; class Actinopteri; order Myctophiformes; family Myctophidae; genus Gymnoscopelus; species Gymnoscopelus braueri. The sequence goes on along the minus strand of NC_137608.1, from coordinate 52,643,866 downwards.
TGTGATTATTTAAAACACTGAATTATTTATGCTTAGTTTGCTTCCATTTACCACTGGCCATATGTATACATTATGTATTGATGAATTATGTATTCATATTTGTAACAGCAATATGTACAGGCTTCTTGCACTTACAATACACCAACGCTCTTGGCCCTGTCATGTTTTTTCTTCTTTCTGACCACAAATGTACAGAATGTCATTTAGACAGCATGTTGTTTAGACACAGGCTAGGTTCACGGTATCCTATAGATTATTTGAGTCACTACATTGTTCTCTCTGCATTCTACTTTACCTTGTTGTTTGTTGACCAGAGTTCATGTTTACTCTGCTTATTCTGATCTCACTTTTCCCCTTTTTTTTAACCTTTATTTAAGCAGTAAGAGCCACTGGCCTAGCCACAGGCCTAGTTTGGTGGTCTGGCTGTTTAGTAGTTGACTGGGGGACTAGTTACTATGGGTCCTGCCATTTGCGCTTTACACCAAATATCTTAGTAAAAATAGCCAAAAGTACGATTTTTAATACAGGACTTTTATAGCCGTTGCTGTCGAGCAGAAACCTCTAATCTAATTTATTTTACTTTTTGCGGTTTTCGTACTCGACCATACTACGTCACACATAAGCATCAAAAGTAGCAGATCTGCAAGTTTGAGACTACGCGTTTTGACCTTGTCAATCTGCTACTTTTGCCATTTTTTTAATTTAAATCCTGAAAAGTAAAGCAGTAAATGCATATGTCCAAAAAGTTTTTGGACTCCTAGAACCCTCTGGCAAAAGGTTCCTCAGCATCCGGTGCAGAACAGCCCGATTTTGCAAGAGTTTCTTTCCACAAGACATCAGACTTGTGAAATCTAAAAAAGTGCAATAATCCCCCAACCTTTCTCCTACCTGCTGCTGAGGACTCATTATGAACCTATTTTAGCATTCTTTTAACAAGTAGTAGTTTTAGATTACAGTAAGCCAGTGGAACGGAATTTCGTTCAATTATGCATTTCATGTCTTGCTGAATGACAATAAAGCTATCTATCTATCTATGTGTTACAGTTGTGTAGGTACTGTACTTACGATCTCCCCGAGCAGAACCACGTTCTCTCCCCTCACTATGAAGATTCCTCTGGGAATGTCTCCAAACTTCTTCCCCACGTGGATGCGCTCCACCGTCTGATGGAAAACCAGGTTGGCTGCGAGAAAAGAAGAAATACATTATTACTATACATAAAAGGAGCACTTCATCCATTCATCCATTTTTAAATGTGTCTTCATATAATTGGTCCTCATTTAATGTACATTATAAGATGGCACAATGTTCAGCATCGTCTGTGCTCACAGTCCTTCTAGTTTGACGGTTCAGAAGCCTGCCTACCAATGACATCATCAGTGGGGATTCCAAGCCAATACAAACTACAGCATTTCTCCTCCTGGACAGTTTTCATGCTGAAATAAAAGCCATTGTTCTTGCATCAATAGAAAAATGTAATATATTGTTGCCTTCCGATGATGTCACTGGTAGGCGGGTTTCTGAACTGCCCACAGCCCTCCTCTGAGACACAGAGTGAAGAGACAGAAATGTGCCATATTATAATAAGCATTAGCTAGGACCAATTATATCCTTTAACACAAATGAAATGTAGCAAATACTTCCATATGTAAAATCATAGATTGCTATAGTTTTATTTACCAAACTGATCAATGCTTCTGAGGTAACCGATGAGGGTTCTGCCATCGCGGAGCAGCACCAGGTGTTTCTCTGTAGGATGACAACATGACACAATGTTACAAACTGCACCTTTAGAATCTAACGTTTAGATACATGACATGACACAAACTGTACCTTTAGATACATGACACAATGTTACAAACTGTACCTTTAGATACATGACACGATGTTACAAACTGTACCCAATCCATCCAGCAAAAATTAAAAATAAAAGCCTGGAGATCGAGGCTATTAGATACATGACCCAATGTTACAAACTGTGCACAGTCCATCTGACGTCACTATTATAGATACATGACACAATGTCACAAACTCAGAACCAGCATAAAATAGCACCCGTCTGCAATTTGCAACTGGATCTAGACAAGTCTTCTAAGCTTGACACCAGAAATGACCCTCCCCCCAAAATAAATGTGTTTTTTGTACATATCCTTTTATTACTAATAGTGTTGAGGATTTCTTGTATGTCTTTATATGTCTTGATGAAATTAATACATACATAGGACCACAATGAATTTGGATTATAATGTTCTAATTTTTATCATAAGACCCAATCTCAGTCTCCAGGATTTCTTCAGAATATGTATGACACTGATCTACTGTGACACTGTGTATGGTACATTAGGAGTCCACTAGGATAGTGATTCTCAAACGTTTTATTTTTTAAGGACCCCCATAACTCAATTAACACAAATGGAACCAAATGGGTCCATTTGTACTGTACACTTTCAGAGCTACAGACCTATAATGATCAATTGGACCACCTTCAAGCAACCCAGAAGGTCTCTCAACCCACTTTAAGGACCACAGTACTTAGTAGCATACATTTAGCTCTGTTTCTGGTAATATGTCCATGGCAAAAATATTATTTTGACAAAAATGTGCACAAGCCAGCATGGCGATGATGAACCCTCTGCAAAAACACTATGAAATCGCAGAATTATGTACGTGACAAATAATGGTGAAGTAAACTCTCATAATGGTGATCAGTGACAGCCGTCTATAGACACTATGTTACAACAATACTTCAACAGACTGCAGGTCATATGGATACATTTGTAGCCTTAGATCAAGACTATCATAGATGTATTTGATCGATTTGGACATTTTTATATCTATTAGAGTCTTAGCGACCACCCCCCAGTTTGCCCTGGAATGTCACCAGTGAAGCCCTTATTTCTCCAAACATGTACAAATGCTAAATATAAGGAGCTTAACCGCTTGCCCCAAATGTTAACTCGGTGTCCGGAGTATTTGTGCAATGTATTAGTCCATATTTGTCAATACAGAAGTGTTTTAATCCCATTTGTGGCCGAACGCCACTCCGCCCCCTCGTTTACTTCCTGTTTACATTGAGTGTAATTCCGGCTTTCACCAGATGCGCCTCCTCTCCACCGCCCATTGGGAACTTCCGAGAGAATCGGCCACAGACGGGATTAAAACACTTATTTATTGAAATGTATGGACTAATACATTACACAAACACACCGTACACCTATTTAACATTTGGGGCAAGTGGGTAAGCACCTTATATTCTGCATTTGTACATGTTTAGAGAAATACAGGGTTTACTGGTGAATGTCCCGGGCAAACTGGGGGGTGGTCGCTAAGACTCTCGTAGACATGGAAGTAAAAGTCAGACTCGATCAAATACATCTACGATAGTGTTGATCTAAGGCTGGATACATCGTGTCAGATCACAGCTACTTACTGTCAATGTCATCGATCAGACTCGCCGTCCCCGGTACGTAGTTCATGTTAAACACAGATGTTTTATTATTTAAATATCAAAGCCATGTATGTTTGAAAAGATGTTTCTCTTCCACTGTGACCCCGGAAGTATTTATACATGCCTGAGGAAGCACTTCCTGCGACCCCGGAAGTATTTATTCGTGCCAGGAGGAAGCACTTCCTGCACACCGTTAACCCTTAAAGCGCTTTAATCAAACCGTTATATTATAGCTATATGAATCAAACCTGTTTTCAATGTTCAACCAACATCGCCTCCAGAAATGGATTTAAATCTCACGTCGGTGTTACGTGTAATATTAATGTTATGTATTTAATGTAGTTATTAATATTATATATAGTCCATCGCAAAAATAAACAACAAATACAGTATTTCGCCTTGCGACACCATCGTACTGCAGATTAGACTAGTAAAATCGGTCACGTGGTTATTTTTATTTTACCCTTTTGGCTTTCCGTACCAGAGGGGTTTCCGTAGCTGTCGTTGATTGGCTCAGAGGGGTGGTATGACGTTGCTGTCGTTGATTCGCTCAGAGGGGTGTTATGACAGTGACGCACACGGAGAGACCGAGTTGTGCCAAATGTTGTGACCCGTCAGAATGTGTTACCACAGGGAGGTTGACGGCATAGCGAAACATTTCTCCAGTCTTGTATAACCATAATAATAATTATTATTAACCTTCATAATTATTATTTTACTATTATTTTAATTGTATTATAATAATATTATTTCACTTTGCGTGAAATATATAAAAAACCTTAGCCATCAAGCGTCATGGCGCAACTTGTTCATGGCTTTGGCACTTTCTCCAACCTGTACATCTACATAAACGTTCAGATTTCAAATATAAAGTGCTGACCCCACGGCCACGGATGTAACACGTTGAAACGCTTGGGTTTGAGTACCCGTATCTTCCGTATTGTTCAATAAAAAGCATTTTAATCCGATCGGCGGCCATTGTCTCTTAGAGTTATTATGTATCAGAGTGCAATACACCTCCCAACCGATAGGGTTGCGTAGATGAAAGCATATGAAGGACATTTTGAGAAAATGGCCACCAATCGGATTCAAATGCTTTTTATTGTACAATACGGAAGATACGGGTACTTAGACCCAGGCGTTTCAATATATTACATCCATGGCCGTGGGGTTAGAACTTCATATTTAAAATCTGAACGTTTGTGTAGATGTACGGGTTGTAAATGGAGAAAGTGCCAAAACCAGGAACATGACGCCCCAATGTATCTGCAGCTGAACTGGCTAAGGGGAGCGCTTGGTTTCGTTAAAAACCCCGGCCGTGCAGGGCTTCTAAGCACCGCCCGCGCGCACATGACCGCGACTGAGTGGCTCCGGGCGGAGCTTGTACGGACATCAAGCGCCCCCTATAGTCCCTCGTCAGCAGAGCTGCTCGCCCTGCAAGTCTCGGTCGCTCTCGCTAAGTAGCTATGCTAGCGGTTTACACGTGAAGTTCACAGACATAGTAGCTACATCTGGCTTAATTTTTTTTTGAATTTCTATCGAATATCTTACCTAACAGTTAAGTTTTGTCTTTGTTTGGGAAAAGTTGACGTCTAGTCTAGTCCTTCTGAGGAAGTGTTTCCCCCTGGTGGCCGGGAAGTGGAACTACTTTCTTGTAGTTCTTAGTGAATTATTAAGAAGTGTTTTATGATTTTCATGTTGCCATGTTTGTAACCGTTTTATAAAAGCAATAAGCCACGCGAGGTCTCAGTTTACCTCTATGTTATGATGGCATTATAAGATACAAGGTAAACTGAGACCTCGCGTGGCTTATTGCTTTAATCCAGGGGTTTTCAACTGATTTTGACCCAGAGACCACCATACTGACTAAGAACAACCTGGGGACCACCACTATTGTGCGTGGCGGGTCCATCATAGACCCACCACACACAATAGTGGTGGGGGGTTCATGCACCACAGGGAGCTGGAGAAAATAGCTATAATATCAATATAATATCTAATAAAATACAGTGATTTTGTTTGAATATGATGGAATATGATTAAGGATTACTGTCTGTGATTATGGTAAGCTCACATTTCATATCACACACACACCATACAGTAAGAAGTCCTGTAAGTTATTAAAAGTAAAACATTTAAAAAAAATCACACCCTGTGTGAAGTGGGCGGTGTCTTGCTAGCTAATCACAATACTGAATGGAGTCAACCAATCATGTACAAAAGATAAATACATTTATTGAAACACTCTTTATGATGGACGAAACCATAACTTGAAAAAAAACAATTTATGTTTTTTTTCAAGTTATGGTTGCTTATATAGGGCTATGCACATGTGTCATGTGACACTGGCCAATCACAGTCCTACATAGATTGTGATTGGCCAATCACAGCGCAGGATAATTGTACAAATTTCCAAACCTCACTTTCAGGGCCGGTTTCACTGCCCAAGATATTTGTACATTTTTCCAAATCTCACTTATAGGGGCGGTTTCACCGCCCAAAAAAAATGTTTAATGCATGGCCAGGGACCACCTGCAATACCTTCACTGACCACCGGTTGAAAACCCCTGCTTTAATCTATAGAGACACACGGGGACTACAAATTTCACGCCCACTTTTGAGACAGCGCCGCTACTCGAGGTCCGTTAGAACGATGAACTGCAGCTGCCAATGCATTCCCTATGAGAGGATATGAAAGTTAGCCTACTTTTAAAATTATCCTGCATTAACTGAAGACGATATTGATTTAAATAAAAATATGTTTCCAAATGTATGGAGTGTCTTTGTGAACATATCTTCTTGTTTTCTTAATAGTTGATGTGTTTCACATTTAATTTGCCACTTTAACGAGTTACCCATAATGCTAACACAGCAGAGGGTAGACAGCAGACGGGCATTTCAGTGACATCACTGTCTTTACGAGTGCCGAGCGCCGACCAGTGGCGTACGCACTGTAGAGGCAGGAGAGGCGGTCGCCTGCCCAACTAAGATCTCGCCTCCCCTAAAAAAATACAAATAACCCGAAAATGTGTCATTGCGTGCTTAATGTCCTCAAAGTCACGCATCCAACAAGCTTTGAACTGAGCAGATTGGACCTTCTGTTCCAGAGATAATGACCAAAACCTATTGAAAACGGCCACTTTCGCCAGTTTTCTGGGTATTGAAAACCTCAAGGGATGCGTCCGTGACGTATATACCATGCGATATAGATCTCCGATGCTAGCGGTTTTGACATACTGATGGAGTATATTATAGTATATTGTGGGTAGTATATCGAGATGAAAGATATGGGACATTAAAAAGGACAAATTAAACAAATGGGACAGATTATTAGAACACAAAAAAAATCGCTACAGCCTCAGTAGTTAACCAGTGAAATGACGGTATTTTACAATGCCTCTCATAGAGATTGCATTGAGAGCTGCAGTTCATCGTTGAAACGGACCCCGAGTGTCAAAAGTGGGCGTGGATTTGTAGGCCTTCCGCTTCCGGCCGTGTGTCTCTATCTATCTAATGGGGGGGGGACAGATTTCGACAGGGATACAAAACTTCGCATAACCCGCTGGGTGGGGTGGGGGGGGGGGGGCGCTTCTTAAAGACACAGTACAGGATTGTGAGCAGCAGCTCCTCCATGTCATTCAGGGGAGGGGGGAGGAGCCTCCTCTTAAAGACACAGTACAGGATAGTGTGAGCAGCAGCAGCCAGCTTCTCCATGTCATTCAGTCACATTATTATTTTTCCTTCTGCTTCTACAATCATCTGACTGCATGGCGGCTCATTAAACAAACAAAAAAACCCCGTTGCATTGTTCCTTTTATGGCAGATGACAGGAGACAGGAGGAAGAGGCCTGGTTGATGCATCATCATCCTCATCATCATCCTCATCCTCATCATCCTCATCCTCCTCCTCATCAAATGCAGTCAAATCCCAACAAACCTGTCTGGCCTTCATCATCTTCCTCTTACAACTCTGAGGAGAACCCCGTGAGCTGGACCCCCACCATGGTGAGACCCCCCCCCCCCCCCTCCCCCCTTTATTATATTTATTATCATATTAATATTCATAATAATAATAATAATGTTTCATTAGGCTCAGAGGCATCAGTTAGCTGTGCTGTTAGCCTAGTGAGCTAACCCTACAGAGTAACAGGGTTATGTAATAGTTTAGAATACACTTCCGTTACTACTACTACTACTTACTACTACAAGATCCTTTTAGATCTATTTATAGATCTATATACGATCATAGATCCGTGCTTGTTCATTGTCGCCAAGCGACGCCGTACTGTGTGAATGAATGGAGTTCACACATAGCTCTGTCTGCTAGCGACGCTGACATGTGTAGAATGGTGCAGTAAGTATAACCAGTATATATATATATATATATATATATATATATATATATATATATATATATATATATATATATATATACATATATTTTAGATTGTTGTTTTGTTTAGTGTAAGAAAGGCTAAATGTGAATGAAAGTTGTGTTTTAGACCATTGGTTCTCAAAGTGGGGTCCGGGGACCCCCAGGGGTCCTTGAGGGAGTTCCAGGGGGTCCCCAGCTAAATGATAGATTAGGCACCAAATGGACCCTTATGGGTCTGTAACTCTGAGAGTGTACAAATGGACCCTAACGGGTCCATTTGGTTCCATTTGTACACTCTCACAGTTAAATTGACATAGATTTTACAATATAAATTGCTGCCCAAGTGATAGAAATGCCATTAAATGGGGGTCCATAGCCCTAATGCATGTCAAACTGGGGGTCCTTGAAATTAAAATGGTTGAGAATCACTGCTAGAGCCGTAAACAATCTTCTCTTACGGGGGTCCCTGGCATATCTTTTGAAATGGGGGTCCGCGGGCTAATAAGTGTCAACTTGGGGGTCCTTGACATGGAAAAGTTTGAGAACCACTGGTTTAGTGTAAGAAAGGAAAAATGTGAATGAAAGTTGTGTTTAGACCATGATCTGGAGGGCTCTAGAATTTAAACATGTAGTTTAATCATAATAATATTAATTCAGATTGATTAATAATAAATAATAATAGTAAAAGTTTATTTATACAGCACCTTTCATGACATGAATGCAGCTCAAAGCGCTTTACAGAGCAAACAATGAATAAAGCAGAAGTGCTTTACAGAAAAAGCGATTAAAAAAAAAAAAACATTACAATAATTATTATAAATGTATTTGTTTTGAATACTCAAATACATCAGATTGATATAGGGCTTTGCAAGATACTCAAAGTCGCTTCGACTTTACATGAAACAAAACGGACAACTTTATGTAAAACAGAAGAACATGTGGTCTGTACAGATTAAAGTACACAATTGCTCCTCCTTTCTTAGATTAACTTTTGTCTAATTAAGCAGTTTTCAAATATGATGCTTCGTATGGTCCTGTTTATGTGAACCTTTCAGTATTATATAATTTAAACATTGCATACTTATCAGTTCCTCAGGGATTAATAACCTCTTAAACCCCATACAGGTAACCGGAGTCCCTCAGGGCTCAATAATAGTGTCTGTTCTGTTTTCTGTTATTGTGGGGAAAGCTTTCGCTGATAATAGCAGATCTACAAGCTCACAACGCGACACAACGCGTCGCGTTGTGAGCTTGTAGATCTGCTATTTTCAGCCACAATGCGGCTGCTGGTGTTTAAGTGGTTAAGGCTCGTCCATGTTAAATGTGATGGTGGTTTACATCATGATGTTACACTGACGTCCCATCATTGGCCTCTTAACAGGATGCCTCTCAGTACCCGGGCTACCCCTCCAACTACTGGTACCCCCAGTCCCATTCCACAGGGCACTATGCCAGTCCTACGTACCCGGCGGGCGCAGAGGGCCAGCCGCCCTACAACCCACAGGTCTGTACACTGTCAGGTTATTACGTAACTCCTCTGGGCTCACTGTGGGGCCAAGGTCGCATGTCTAAGTAGATCCTCTCTCCTTATCTCTAAAGCCTTAAGTGCAATCACCTTAACACTGACGTTTAACTGTTCTGTGTCTGTCTGTCTGTCTGCCTGCATGCCTGCCTCTATCTGTCTCCCTGTGTGTGTGTGTGTGTGTGTGAGTGTGTGTGTGAGTGTGTCTGTCTCTCTGTCTCTGTCTCTCTCGCTCACTGTATTTATCTGTCTGTCTCTGTCTCTGTGTATTTATCTGTGTCTGTCTATCTCTCTCGGTCACTGTCTTTCCTTCTCTTGTCTGACTGTCTGTCTCTCGGTCACTGTCTTTCCTTCTCTTGTCTGTCTGTCTGACTGTCTGTCTCTCTCTCTCGGTCACTGTATTTGTCTGTCTGTCTGTCTCTCTGGTCTCTATTTCTGTGTGTCTCTCTCACTTAAATCACACACAATGTCATCACAGTGGTGACTCAGTCCTCATGGGGTGTTGTAGTACATTTAGTGTTAAGTACCGGAGCTCGCTCATCATGATAACATGTACAATGCGTGTTCGCTGAGCACGCACACGCTTACAGTTGTGGCTCGTTTTGAAGCTTATGCAACCGCTGTTCCTGTTCCTACTGTACGATGGCACGTTTACATACATTAGTCGACTGTAAAGGGACCACACGTTAAAATGTTAGACTGAAGTGACTGTATCATTACTGTGTGTCTCAACACATTCATGCTGACAGTGCCTGCCTTGACGAGTATGAAAACATTATTGTATTGAATTCCAGCTGTGAATATTCTGTTTCTTTGTTTGGAGAAAAAACAGTGTAGGAGTGTCGTTCCGGAGCGCTCCGCCAAGCATTACACCAGTGGTGGAAAAAGCACTCAATGTTTTACTTAAGTAAAAGTATCAATACTGCAACGTGGAAATACTCTGTTACAAGTAAAAGTCCGGAATTCAAAATGTACTTGAGTTAAAGTACAAAAGTGTTGGTATCAAAATGTACCAAAAGTAGAAAGTACTCATTATGCAAAAGGTCCCATTTCACAAGTTTTAAAATATTAAAATATTTTGAAAATGGCCGATCTACAAGCTATGATCTGCTATTTTCGAATAGCCAAAGTTTGGCTATCATATTTGGCTGTATATATATAAAGTTAGGCGGGACTAATGCGCGAGTGGAGTGTGGGCCTGTCACAATTATTACAAGATCGTCTGATCGTGATGATTGAGATGATCGCAATTATTTTAGCAAAATCATCATAATCGTTTCCATGTTGAAAAATGTTCACACATTTTCAAATATAAAAAAATAGCATAAATAGCTGATCTACAAGCTTACACTTGTAGATCAGCTGTTTCTTTCTTTACAAATTATTAAATGTCAATAATTTCTTTGTATTTTCAAGTTATTTGTCATATTTGCCCTGTGCATTTTTTTCTATTGTTTTCATATATTTCAATGTTCAACACCAAACAACAATTAAAACGTTAATCGCAATGATTTGAGTGACAAATAATGGTCAACTTAAATGTGTAATGCGGACAGCCCCTAGTGGAGTGAGAGAGTGTGGAAGTTGGGTATTGGAATTTGTCTTGTGTGTCTCTCACACACACACACACACACACACACACACACACACACACACACTGAAATCACTGATCACCCCCCCCCTATCGCTCTCTGTATTTCTCTCACTCACCAAATTACATCACTGATCACTCCCCCCTTAGATTGTTTTATTAGTTTTTTAATTGTTTGATTTAGGGGTGTGCCGATACACTAATTTCACCAAACGATACGATACGATATTTGGCTCACAACTTCGATACGATTTCGATACGATACGATACGCACTTTTTTATTATGAAAATATATGGGGGAGAAAAAAAGCAAATGCAAACAAATAATTCAGTTTTTGCATTATTCAGACGCAAACTTGTAGCTTTTCAGCTACAATAGCCGTTTTGAATCCAAATAGGGCAATAGTGTGACACCTGACCCGAAAAAAAACAACATGTTGTCACCCTTTTCACCTCGGGGCTGTTTGCATGCCTGATTATTATTATTGTAAAAAAAATATATATATATATTTTTTCCCCCAAAACGATACATATCGTCACGAAAACGTATCGCGATATATCGCGGGACGATATATCTGCACACCCCTAGTTTGATTGTTTTCTGTTATCCTCGTTTTAATCAACGTTATTTATTATACCCATTGAGTGTATTTGCTGTTTTAATTCCTGTGGTTATCATGCTATTCTTTCACCTTGTTACAAAGCACTTTGGAAATCCGCTTTACAAATAAATGATCAATCTCTCTCACTCTCTCTCTCTGTCTCTCTGTCACTCTCTGTCTCTCTGTCTCTCTAGGCGATGGCGGCAGCCTATCCCAACGAGCACGGTGTCTACAGTCCAGGGCAGGGTCAGTACTCCGCCAGCAATTTCCATCCGTCCAACCCTTTCTACTGCGCTGACCACCAGATGCCCCAGAGACAGGCTGCAGGGGCGTACCCAGGCCAGGGTGCCCCGTCAGGGGCGTACCCAGGCCAGGGTGCCCCGTCAGTGGCGTACCCCGGCCACGGCGGCCAGGGTGCTCCGTCCGGGGCGTACCCCAGCCAGGGTGCTCCGTCAGAGCAGAACACCGGAGGCTCCGTACAGCCCCACTCCCAACACCATCAACATCACCACCACTATCCCGGCCCACATTGTCAAGGGGTACGTACGCTGTTACTGTACTGTACTGTTACTGTACTGTACTGTATTGTATGTTATTGTTGGTGGAGATTGGAGAACATTTCAGTCAATAAAACATCAACTGATGCACGTGGACACATCATCGGTGTTGTTACCTGGAGTCACTGGGTGTTTGGGGTCTCGCAACAGACACCCTCCTCCAGGCCATCCGACCGAGGCTGATCAGACCCCGGCCTGTGTCCCAGTGGCATGCTACTGCCCCCTACTGTAGTTAGAGACAGTGCTAATTAGGGGGTTAGGGTTAGCCTAGTCTGGGAGGCTTCGGCTCAAAGCCTGAACAACAGGGGCGCGGCCACTGAGTTCTGATTCTAATCAACAGCCAATGAAGAAAAGGGGGCGGGATCCACATGCAGTGGGTGTTAGATGTAAATAGGAGCGACGGGAAGCAATTTCCCCTTGAGACATTGCGGCCGCCATTGTTGTGTACTGCTGTTTGCCTCTCGTCGGACTTTTTAGACGAGTTGCACAGCTCTCAGACCGGTAAGTGACGTGTCCGCTCAGATTCTGAGCGTAAGTTACATCCCGCCCACAAATACCAGGGCTCTGGCCCAGAAGTTCCTCGCCGCTCCCGTTTGTATGCGAGGCGAAAAACTTCTGGGAACTCAGATTAGGGTTAGCCTGGCACTAGCCAGACCGACTATGCAGATCCATGCATGCTACAGTTATAGCCTGCTACTGCCGGTATCCACGCCATCGGTCCGGCCGATGCCAGGCCAGGTTAGTTGAGATGTTGCAGCTGTTGGCGACACTAGGAGGCTCTAGGCTCTGTGGTTTGGCTCCAGGCCTGGCTCCTCCCTCGTCTGACCAGAAGTCGGGGCTTTTCTGTGCGTTGCGTCGTCGTTGCTGCTGCTGGTCAAACATCTCACTCTGCCTTGATGGATTAAACCGCAGCCTGTTACAGTGGAGTCGACTGTTGGTTAGGGCCGTGGTTCTCAAAGTGATGTCCAGGGGCCGTCAGGGTAGAGTTCCTTGAGGGTGTTCTAAATGGACCCTTACAGCTCTGTAACTCTTGACGGTTTACAAATGGAACCAAATGGACCCTTACGGTTATGGGTTACTAGACCATACCCGGTGAAGGGCGCAGACGAAAGTAGTTGCAAACTTGGGGTTATTGCACGTCCTGTAGCGCGGTCCCCCCGCGGGTCCCCCCCCCCCCCCCACGGGCAACCCCCCACACACACCCCCGTCGCGGTCCCGTCGCAAACACACACACACACGCAACGTTTAGCGCGACACACATACGCGGCCGTCGCGCGAACACAAATAATATACATTTTGACACGTGCCTCCCCAACGTGCATACACGGCCGCGGAGGCGAGTGTTCTGTGTGTGCAACAGTGTAACGCTGTGGTGTGTGCAACAGTGTAACGCTGTGGTGTGTGCAACAGTGTAACGCTGTGGTGTGTGCAACAGTGTAACGCTGTGGGGCTGTAGATGCGACGCATGCGCACACACAGAGCCAGCGTGTGTGTGTCGAGGCTGTATTGGATGCGACGCATGCGCAGTTTGATCGGGCACAGACCACGACCCAAGAAGGACGGACGGACGGAAAGACAGAGGTTACTCAAATTATAGGAAGATGGCCCATGGGGGTCCCTGAAATTAGAACGTTTGAGAGCCCCTGGGTTTTAGGGTCATCATTACTCACCGGGAGCGTGGCTGATAAACGATCCAAGAAATGTGTTGTGAATATTTCACATCAAGCTATTAATTTGGTGCTTTTATCCGCGGAAGTTTATTCCTAAAATAAATTGCGTCTCTTTATGGCCGTGTAATATTCACGTTCTGTGTGGATGATGTAACACAAGCAGCTGTTTAAATGAATGCTAATTAATCGCACGACATAAACACCCCCCGGTGTGCAACGCTGGGAACCGAGCAAATAAAGTGTTGCTCACGCTCTTATTGTACAAGGAGGTTTGTGTGACTGTTCTCTCCACACCTGGTCAGAGCGAGACGTCTGGTCAATGCGTTTCAATGACGATGCGCGCGGAAAACCGTTCCTTTCCGCCTGGAACGGGGGGAAAAAAAATCTACGTCCGTCTCAGTGTCATTCATTAACATGGGAGCGGATAAAAAGCGGTGTATGCACGCTTGGTACTTGTGCGCCCTGTGGGTTTCAAGCGTAATGAGGTTAAATGGTCTTTATTGTGTGGCCTACTGTGTGTAGCTGCGTGTCATCGGTGTTCAATAAAACAAGTACATATTTTTATGACGGTTTGTTGGTGCTGTTCTATGTTGAGAGGCATTTGTGATACGAAAAAAATATACGAAAAAATATATATATATATATATTTTTGGGCGGTGAAACCGCCCAAAAATATATATATATATATTTTTGGCTGATAAACGATCCAAAAAATGTGTTGTGAATATTTCACATCAAGCTATTAATTTGGTGCTTTTATCCGTGGAAGTTTATTCCTAAAATAAATTGCGTATCTTTATGGCCGTGTAATATGGCCTATAAGTGAGATTTGGAAAAATGTACATTTTCCTGCGCTGAGATCTGGGCCCAGGAAATTTGTAGAATTATCCTGCGCTGTGATTGGCCAATCACAGTCTATTCAGGACTGTGATTGGCCAGTGTCACATGACACATGTGCATAGCCCTATATAAGCAACCATAACTCGAAAAAAACCAAAACTTTGTTTTTTTCGAGTTATGGTTTCGTCCATCATAAAGAGTGTTTCAATAAATGTATTTATCTTTTGTACATGATTGGTTGACTCCATTCAGTATTGTGATTAGCTAGGAATACACCGCCCACTTCACACAGGGTGTGATTTTTTTTTAGATTTGTGCCCCTTTTTCTCTCCAATTAGTGCTAATTGATTCCTCTCCACACACACTTCTGTGTTGTCACTGCTGTTGTACCCTACTGACTCAGCTGCCAGTGAGGAGCCTCCACCGAGAGGACGTAGTGCTGGCGGCCCGTAGGAATACATGTAGAAACACCCTCCACCTCCCCCGAACACGGGGCCAATTGTGTTCTTATAGACGCTCGACAAAGCCGGATGCACCACGTGGATTTGAACCGACAACCTCTGCGGCGGTGGGCATGGACTTTACCACTGTGCCACCGAGCGCCATGATATGTTCCTGAAAAGTAAACTATCTTTCTTTGTTTCTGTCCCCCCCCCCCCCCCCCCCCCCATAGGGTCCAGGTTACCCTCCAGCATCGTACCCTCACTACAGTGAAGGCGGTCACTCTCACTCCATGCCTCCAAACCCTCCGTACCCGGCTGCAGGTCAGTGTGTTCACCCCAGGGCGCAGCAGCAGCAGACGGAGGGCGGGTGGTCCCACTCGGGTGGGTACGCCGCCCCTCCTCCCTCCCAGCAGCAGCAGTGGCAGCCGGGCCAGCAGCAGCCTCCACATCCACAGAACCACCACTACGGACCGCCGGTCCGACCCGCACATCCTCCGGCGTGGCCGGGGACCGGCACCGGGGCCCCGCCGCCCTACCAGCCCAAGGTCTGTATGAGTTGGGGCATGACTTGGGGCATGATGGTGACACTGACAGCGCTGCTCCTGCAACCTTGCAGATTTAGTCTGTTTAACACATTGACCGCCGGGCCCGTAGTTGGTACGGGCCGTTAAATCCAACGGTAAAGCGCCGTGAGTACATTATGAGATTAACCTCTGGCGGTCAATGTGTTAAATGTCGCAGTTTCTTTGTCTGGTTTGCAGATGGAATAAATGAAGCAAAAGGAAGCAGATGTAAGAAGGGTGTTTGGTCGCCTCGGGGGGGATGGAAGCACTGTGTGAAGCAGAGGATTGGACCAGTCATTAGTTTAGTCACAGAGCAGCAGGGAGCAGGGTGTCGGAGTCATTGTAGGTCGCGGGCTGGATCGGTCAAGACGCGACTGTGTGCGTTAGTGATGAGCGGGCCGACCCGTAACCCGCGGGTCCCGCGGGTGGTCGAGTCAGGATTTCAGAGGCAATTATGCGGGCTGCGGGTGAGCGGGTCAGCCGCTCTCACACGAAAAAAAATAAAAAAATAAAACTATTTTGAACAACATGCTTGTTCATTTAGCCCATGACAATGTTGTGCTACTGTAGACATTTAAAGTGACTTTAGGTACTTAAAAGAGCGCTATATAAATCTGAGCTATTATGATGATGATTATCTTTTTTTTTCCCACCGCGGGTCGCGGGGCGGGTTGAGCCATAGATTTATATATGGGTTCGCGGGACGGGTTGAGGCGGGTTGGGTTCCGTGGCGTGGCGGGGCGGGTCATGAAAAAAACCCGACCCACACATCACTAGTGTGCGTGTTTCGGGCCGGCTTACGTTTCGTCTTCGTGCGTCGTCGTTTTAGTCTGTGTGTGAGTAATGTATCCACTACTTTTATGAGCTTTTTGAATCTCGTCCCTGACTGCCCCATATTCTTCTACCTACACATACGTCATGTCCTAGTATGAGCGAATAGGGGATTCCTTTTTTATTGTCACGTGATTCTATTGTTTGGCCCGGCAAAAACCTAGATGTGTGTCTCAAAGAATATGATTGTTGGCAGAATCGCGGAAAATGTAGAATATTTGGCGGTCCCGTTTTCATTTTTCACAAGAGCGGTGGTTGTTGCCATGACCTGCACTTACAATACTTCACCATATGTTGTGCTATGACAAAATAATAAACCCACAAAATGTAACGATGTGCGCGTTCCGTAATGCAATTGCAATGTTAAAAGCGGTGTTGTTTCACCCGATGAAAGAATGGCGCATTCGGCCACGCACAGAAATACCCGTATGTGTCTCTCAAAGAATTAAAAATAGAAAATAAAAACTAAAGCCCTTTTTTACAAAATACAAACTAAACTAAGCTAGCAAACCCGCTATAAAATGCATCTGAAATTGAGAACATGAAGTCAAAACAAAGTCAAAACAAACCTCGGTGCACACATAGATATGGTCCTAAAAGTTGTCCTCTGTCTAACCCATTAAGACCTGGAACACATCTGTGTCACTTAAGATGTCTTTGGCTATTCAAAAATAGCAGATATACAAGCTCATGGCGCGCCATGAGCTTGTAGATCTGCTATTTTTTTTTTAAATCGTGAAAAATATATTTTTCAAAATGTTAGGATTTAGAAAACATTTTTTTAATGGGCCTCAGGTCTTAAAGGGTTAAGGGTGGTGAGGCATGACTCAGTTGAGTGTTGGACGTTTGGAGAACAGAATGACACCAGGCAGCATCACAGCACAAACACTGAGGTTTATGTCACACATAGAGAATGTATACAGGACCAGCAGATATGAGTCATAGTAGCTCTATGGAAAGGAACAGAAACAACAGAGTATGATATGAATCAGGGGTCAACATCACCCAGGTGGACATCTTTGTCAAAATGCTATTTTTGCCGTGGACATACAAAATGAGCTGACAATAATATGACTGGGTCGAGGGACCTTCCTTTTGAGGGGCTTCCAAATGGACCCTTACAGGTCTGTAACTCTGAGAGTGTACACATGGAACCAAATGAGTCCATTTGGTGCCGTAGGGTCCAGGTTTAGACCCATAGGGTGCAAGTTTAATAACCCCTGTACTAGTGGACTCCTAATGTGCCATAGTGTCATAGTAAATCAGTGTCATACACATTCTGAAGAAAGCCTGGAGACTGACCTTCAGTAATGGGGTCTTATTCAAAATAAGAACATTATAATGTTATGTAAACTCCAAATAAAACATTTGCCAAGGACACATTTGTCTGTACGGACATGTTGATGGTTATTGTTATAGTGTTATAGTTATAGACATGTTGATGACCCCTGTTGACATGTTGATGATATGAATAAGTGCACAATAAAACATGATGCCATAATGCCTACAATGTAGATGACTTGCACTTCAACAACAGTTGCATCTCCTATCATTGGTTAGCCTGACGCAGCCTGAAATTTCATTTCGTTTCACTCCATTATTCAGTCTGAAAGCCCTCTCAGTGCAGCCGTTTTCTGAGATGGGGGCATGGCCAAAGTGGGACTCTTTGCCGATTGGTTCATACTGGATTATCTCGAACCCGATTGGGCCGGGCCGTTGTTTAGATTTTCAACCGAGAAAACCCTGCAATCGACAGCGTCACCAGACCCTGAATGCGAGGCTAGCGATGTCAGGGGCTGGAGCCAGGCTAATCATGGGGCGTATAGAGCACCGAAGTCCTGACGTCACTCGTTCATCCCCAGGTTTGCGGAAGTAATTTCTCTATGGAGAATAACATTGGGTCATCTTAGAATCGTCTCATATAAGAATTGTGGTCCAAAAATAAACACCGCGTGTCGGCGTTATTGTCAGGGAGGAGGTTCTGTATCGTTTATGATAGTCAGTCACTTATATTTGATACAGTCTGTTTCTGGCGAAAATGTAACTAATTCGGCGGAAGTAACATTAGCGTTTTCTCACCGTCAGTTGATGCTTCATATCCATAAGAGTCAACCCGCCGGGGTCATGTGTTTATTTTTGGAACACAGTTCTTATTTGACGCGATATTCAATACGTCTATGGGATTCAGAACGGGGGTGGAAAACTGCAAACCAGGTAGACAAACAAAGGATGTGTAAATGACGTCAGACTTCGGCGGTCTATACAGTGACCTTGGTGTCACAGGTCAATCTATAGGCTTATGAATCGGTACAAACAGATAAAGGTTAAACATATCATGTATATATACTAGCAATGCACTTATTTATGACATTTTGACAGCTATTTCATAAACTCTTTTCTAGGTCAACAGGTCCCAGACATGTTGCTATTAGTGTCCACCAAAGGGCACTGCTGACTGTAGAATAAGTGGCCTTATTCTACAGTGTGTGTGTGTGTGTGTGTGTGTGGGGGGGGGGGGTTGGGGTTGGGTAAGAGATGGTTGTCTCCTTAAGCCACTACATATCCATAGGAAAATAGGATATGTACAATTTGCAATTTAGCAGACGCTCTTATCTGGAGTGACTTACAGTAAACAAGGTAAACGCATACATCAAATGCACAGAGACAGTGTAGTGCCTCAGTAAACTAGGATCACAGGTAAACCAAGAACATAGCATCAGTACAATATATTGTCAAAAATGTAGCGTCGCCTTTATATCGAGTCTAGCCTGAACCAATTAAAATAACGAATGTAAACAACTCGAGCGAGGAGAGGAATATCTTCGATTGCATCAAACTACAGCATGCGCGCAAACACACACACACACACACACACACACACACACACACACACACACACACACACAGAGCTGGGTCGAGACACGAACATTCCCTCTACTACAGACAGTGAACAAGTATTTGAGAGGTTAAAGACATCGCTGCTCAGTTTTCTGTTGCTCGTGACACGACAGTTTGATTGAAACAAATGCTATATATTTTTTCTTGCTCACGTTGCTGTATGCCGGCTGGTGCATGTTTACGTCTGCAAAAATCCACTCGTCCGTTCAGGCAAGGAGGAAGCAAACTGCAGTGAAAGTGGAGACAGAGTAGGAGAGGGTCCAACGGAGTGGCACTGGGGAGGAAGTGAAAAAACCAAAACAACGTATACCTGCTGAAAGCCTTCTTTATATAGCAGCTCAATGGCTGAACGTCACAAACAGGTGCACCGGAGTGACCATTAAAAACATTTAGTCACACTTGATAGATTTCTGGGCACAGAAATCTATCTTTATTTTAGATTTAACTTTATTTTGTTCATTTGAGTTTTGCTATATACCACTCTGTTGATTATTATTAGATACCACTGTTGATTATTCCCAAAGAATATGACCATTTCAAGTAGAAGCCAGGCCGGCTCAGTAACACTTTGATTTTTTGATTGATTGATTGTTTATTTATTTCGAACACTGTTAAGAGACAAAAGAAATACATAAAATAAGCATAATACACAAAAATAAGAAATATAAAAATAGGAAAACAAATACAACTCTGGGGTGTTCGAAAAGGGCATAGGAAGAAGTTGAAAACTTAACTAGTCCTATCCCTTATTACTTTTCCAAATAATATTTAGAAATACAATTTCTAAAATCTATGTAAAATACTATGAAAACAGAAACAAAAACAGAACAAACAACAAAAAAACTGCTTCTGGTGTTCATCTTCAGAGCTTACAATATCCTTTCAATATGTTGCATTTATACATTTTTTTAAACTTGAGTATTGTACTGCAATTTTTCAGATCATTCTGAAGATGAAATTCAAATTAGATATTGTTCTTAAGTAAACTTTTAAGATAAAGTCTGATCATAATATGCATGTTTTGTAAATGAGGTTGAATGTGTGGGCAAGTGCTTCTCTGTTCATTAACATTATTTAGTAGTGAGTTTTTTTTTTGCCCCATTCAGTATGTTGCAGTTAATCACTGTATCCAACTTTGAAACTTTGGTGACCCTTTGATTCAAATGGTCAAGATTCAATGTATCCCCTGAGCAAGCAGGCAGGCTCTATTAGCTCAATGGTAAAAAATGTCAGCACTTGCGCAGGAAACCGGGTTCAAATCCGGGGTAGAAGAGGAAAGGTACAGCTATAAGTAATATTACTATGGTGGGCAGATATCCAGCAGAACTGGTACTCTGTATTGTGAGTACCGGCCCAATGTATGTAATGTCTGTAACAACTTTGTCGTTCATGAATTGACCAATCTCCAGACGTAATCAATAGAAACTTGCACAGCCCCTCTGCTGCTTCAGCAGGCTTTAGCGTGACAGCGTACGTCATGTATAATATCGTTTTCAGATAAAAACAGCTGATGGTAGAGTTTATTTGGCTCTTATACATTTCCTGCTGAAATGTTTACCATTATGCTAGTAGACCGTCAGGTCAAAATTCGTGTCAGATCCTGTGTCTATAGTGAAACATGACTGTTGACACTGTCTCAATAGAAGAACAGGGAGACTAAATACAACCACCCCAATTGTATAAGTTATATAGGGCATAGCAGTGGCGGCCATTTTCTGGTTCCACTTCAAAATAGTCAATGCATTTTCCCCATTGACATTTCCAGAAATATTTATATCAATTATTTTAAGCCTAGAATCAAGCCATCCAGGGTCCTGGTGAATCATGGCCATAAAACGTTTGATTCTGTGAAAAAACTTTTTTGAAAACGGCAAAACAAAGGGTATTTATTAAATATAGTATATCATATAATTAAATATATATTTGTTTTAAATAACAGAAAAAAAAATGTTATGGTCATGATTCACCAGGACCCTGGATGGCTTGATTCTAGGCTTAAATGAATTGATATAAATATTTTTGGAAATGTCAATGGGAAAAATGCATTGACTATTTTGAAGTGGAACCAGAAAATGGCAGCCACTGCTATGCCCTATTGTATTTACATGCTCTACCATACAGATTGGACAACATTTTATTCATTTAAAAAAGGCTACATAGTGCCTCTTTAACGCGTCCACCCAGACAAACTCCTCGGTGACGGTCCAGACATGCATCAGTAAACACAAATAAATATTCCCAGTTGAGCTTGGTGAGTCACGTCGGTTCTTATAGGGAAGGTAATGAATTAGTCTTTTTAGTTGACCGTAAAGAATCTCCTGCAAGGTCCCTGGTTCTGCCAGGCAGGGTTGTGGGATGACGTTAACATCAGTAGGGCAGCGAGATGACGTTAACGGAGGCAGGGCTGTAGGATGACGTTAACAGAGGCCCTCACGGCAGGTGTTTCCGCACAGCAGGGGGTCAGCATGCTGTCTCCATAGTTTTTCACGATCACACAGCGACAGCTTCACCATCACAGCAGCAGCAGCAAACAGGGAGAGAGCTGCAATTATTATGCATGTAGAACTTTCCAGTAACATAAGTATTGTTGTTGTTATTATTTGTGTGTGTTTATGAACCGAAGTTATTAATGAAGAGGTAAATCTATTATTATGATGTAACGGTTACAGTTTATTGACATGGCTCAGAGCATCGGAGCAGATGATATAACAGATGTCTGTTTGTACAGCGTGCTGTAAAGGAATTTGACCGTGTTTATAGGTTCCACTGATGGAGCAAAGTCACCTGCAACTCATTCACCTGACGTGGTGTTGATTTTGACAACACATTTTTATTCCATTTTAGTCATAGTCTTTTGAATCAAATTCCATTTAGTTTTAGTCATATTTTAGTCATCTGAAATGTTTTACTGTTAGTCTAGTTTTAGTCGACTAAATATCATAAGATTATAGTCGACTAAATCTACAGTTGATTTAGTAAAATGTATTTTGGCGGTGCCTTAACCCATTAAGACCTGGAACGCATTTGTGTCACTTTAGATTTCTTTGGCTATTCAAAAATAGCAGATATACAAGCTCATAGCGCGGCACCGAGTGCCGCGCTATGAGCTTGTAGATCTGCTATTTTTGAAAAATTGTGAAAAAAATATTTTTTATATTAAAAAAAAAAAACAGTTTTTTTGAGAATCGCCTCAGGTCTTAAAGGGTTAACAGCGTCGTAATGTCTGATTTTACACTTGGTTGCATGCTGAAAATAGCCGATCTACAACGCGCTGCGACGCGTTGTGAGCTTGTAGATCGGCTATTTTCAGAGCGCGCAACACCTGAGCGCAACCAAAACATAGTTCTACTGGATCTCTCCTCCACTAGATCCCTCACTAACATTTTAGTCTAGTTTTTATTTGTTGATGTAATTGTCAATATATTTAGTCTTAGCTTTAGTCATCATAGCTTAGTCTTTATTACGTTTTCGTCAGTGAAAAAAGGTTAGTCGACGGACGTTTTTCCGTCATAGTTTTAGTCGACGAAATCAACACTGACCTGCAGTGGTGGAAAGTAACTAAGTACATTTACTCAAGTACTGTACTTAAGTACAGTTTTGAGGTATTTGTACTTTATTTGAGTATTTCCAATTTCCAATACTTTTACTTCTACTCCACTACATCTCAGAGGCAAATATTGTACTTTTACTCCACTACATTTACTTGAAATCTTTAGTTACTAGTTACTTTTCAGATATAAACCATGATATAATAAAACATACATTAACCACTTCAGCCCTATTTTATACCTAGGCTATTTGAAAATAGCCGATCTACAAGCTCACAACGCGTCGCATCGCGACGCGTTGTGAGCTTGTAGATCTGCTATTTTCAAATATTTAGTACTTTTACTTTTGGTACTTTAAGTACATTTTGATGCCAATACTTTTGTACTTTTACTCAAGTAATTTTTTTATTCTGGACTTTTACTTGTAACAGAGTATTTTTATATTGCAGTATTGGTACTTTTACTTAAGTAAAGAATTTGAATACTTTTTCCACCACCTGACGTTCCACCGTGTCGTTGTTGTTTCATTCTGTCTCACACCTGGTTGTTCTGCCCCCCCCTTCAGGACCAACAGCACCAACGTGCTCCCCAGGTGGGACCCAGACCCCGACCGTCCGCCTCCCCCAACCCGCCCAACGGGAAGCCCGCCGAATTCAGCTCTCCTCCCCAGATGTACAGCCGAACGGGGCGGGGCGGACCCACGGAGCCCAACGGCTCTTCGCAGGCCGACCCTCCGCCGCCTTTCGGCCCGGCCCCGGCCCCGGCCCCGGCCCAGCCCCAGGGCGCGGCCGGGGCCCCCCAGCAGCAGCACTTCAGCGACAATCCCGGCCTGGCCAAGGTGCAGCAGGTCATGGCCCGGGTGCAGCTGCTGGAGGAGGACGTGGACGAGTTTGTGGGCAAAAAGTCGGACAAGAGCTACCGCTACCTGGAGGAGCTGCTGACCAAGGAGCTCCTGGTGCTGGACTCCGTGGAGACCCAGGGACTGGACTCTGTCAGACAGGCCCGCAAGGAGGCCGTGCAGAGGATCCAGGCCATTCTGGACCGGCTAGAGAAGAAGGCCTTCTGAACCCAGACTGAACTCTTCGGTTTTGTGGGGCAAAACGACAACAACGACAAAATAAAAACCGCCGTCTGATTTGTGCTCCTTTTCCCGTACCAAATGTTTGGCGGACGTGACAAAGAGCTTGGATTCGGTCGAACTTGCCCCCCCTTTTGAATCTCTCTGCCCCTCTACGCCCCCTGTGCCACGTCCTTGATTATAAATGCCGTGCTGGAATCTGGCAGAAGGACATATTGGAGGAATGGTCTTGGATGGGGGGCGTTTTGTTTTTCTCTGTTGACTCTTACAGAGGTGACATTGTGACATAACATTTGTAAAGCCGTGGTTGTGTATATTATCATCATACCAGACCTCGGCCTCGGTGACGGAACTGTGTTCGGCTACGTAACGTTACCCCGGCATGACCTCACGCCGGGCGTGGTATGAGAGTACTACTGGAAGATGATTCTGCGTCGTGTCACTTTGTAACCCTTCAGCCACGTTCATACTCGTTCGCTCGGCGCGACGTGTCGCCTCCCAAAAATAGCCAAAACCTACAAGCTCACAACGTGTAGCGTATTGACACTACGTATCAACTGGAATTTAGTACACTTTAACCCATTAAGACCGGGAACGCATCTGTGTCATTTTTAGATTTCATTGTCTATTCAAAAAATAGCAGATATGCAAGCTCATAGCACGGCACCGAGTGCGCGGCACTATGAGCTTGTAGATCTGCTATTTTTTAAAACAAAATCCTGAAAATGAATATATATATATTTTTAAACCGAACATTTGTAACTCAAATCTTTGCTTCTGGGGGGGTCCCTGGAACAAAACATTTTGAGATGGGGGTCCACGGCCAAATACATGTCTAAAAATTATATGTATTTGGCCGCGGACTCCCATCTCAAAATATTTTGTTCCATGGACCCCCAGAAGCAAAGATTTGAGATTAAAACTTTCGCTTAAAAAAATATATATATATATATATCGAAGATTCGCACAAATGTTCATGATTTCTCAAAAAATAGCAGATCTAGAAGCTCATGTGCCGCGCTATGAGCTTGTAGATCTGCTATTTTTGAATGGTCAAAGTATAAAATATGGATAAAGTGGTTACACGTTCCCGGTCTTAATGGGTTAAAACATATTTCTTTGTGTGCATTTCATACAATGAATGAATATAGCTCACACTGTACTCTGTTGACTGCTTTGCAGTCGTCTCTGTCACCTAGAGACAAAAACACTAGTTGTAACTTTGGTTCAGCTAGGCTAGCAGCAATACAGAATAGTGTCAACATAGGCGACACATTGTGAGCTTGTAGGGCCCGCCGGCTATTTTGGCCGTGATGCAACACAGTGGATGCGACGGAGCATAAATCAGGCCTTCACCGTCTCTCGGGCACAGATTCAGACCGTCTCTTTGTGTCTTCAGGATCAGCGCTCACCTCAGCCATGTGTCACTACATGTCACACACCAACCCCATCTCACACAACTTAGAATACGTGGCACGGAGTGTCATTCCGTGCATAGACGCCTAGAAAACCAGAAAACCAGTGCATAGCCGCCTCGCATCTCCTCCATTGACTAAACCATTTCGGAGGCGCGCTGGAGCCACGTGAGGGACCACCGAGTGAGCTAAAGCCAACGAGTCGCCGTCCCGAACGTTGCGACGTTCCCTTGAGCCTACTCGGTGCCGTTTGAGTTATGTACCGATAGGCACAGAATGGTGACTCATGTTGTGGGGACTGCTCTGCTTCCGGGTTGCAACCCCGGTTATACGCCCACCCTGGTTCTCGCCGTACTTATGCACAGATTTTCGGCTTTTCTGGGCGGCTATGCACGGAATGACGTGCACTGGGTCCGTGCAATGTTTACTAAATTGTGTGAGATCAGGCTGCACACACACACACACACACACACAAGCCATAGGAAATGTCACCAGATCCTTTTGTTATTGACCTGTTCTGTGTTGTCTCCCGCCTGTCAAACACGCAATCACTTATAGTATTCCAAATCAACATAGGAACAGTGGACACGATGATTTTGATTATTTCTTTAATCTCCCCATTCCGGCACCTAAGTATATAGAAGCTAATCTCTTGTCAAATTGAGGACGCAATGACAATTTACTGTCCATGATTTCGGGGCCTGGATCCTGGGTGATGAGTGTGGGAGCACCCTGAAGATCAAACCCTGTCCCAATTACTGCAGCTTGTGCAAGCTTTGTGCAAGCTGCCTCGCAGGTGTAGACCTAGATTCCACACTTTGATAGCAGTACCTTTATTTTTTATCATTGTAGGAAATGAAATGGCATTCTTACACATATACCTAGAACAACATACTCCATGAGTTGAACATTATTTTATGTGTGTATCAACTTGGGTCCCACAATTTGGTCTAGATATTGGTATGACTATAAAACTGATCAACTTATTATTAGTATTATTATTAGTATTATTATTATATGAAGTCTACTTTGCAACACCCCTCCTTTCCTTAGTCTTGTGTTAAACAAGGTTCATGCTTGATATATTGATTTAGAAAAACAGAGTGCCATATGCGGGGGTTCTTTTGTAGCATTAGGTAAATAAATAAGGTCACCCAGTTTGCATGGAAGAAAACCTAATTTCATATTTGTCTTGTGTTTAGGTGGATCACCGTCACACACATCACCTCAATATTATCGGGCATATATTTGTATAACATGAAATACATGTAAAAAAAAGAAGAAGAATCATCTTGAAAATACAAGAACAGGATCTTGAGGCCTGTATATGTTTCTGATGTAATGCATGTTTCAACACATGATGGGAATCTTTGCCTGACGACTATAAAAAAAAAAATTACAGCTCAGAAAATGGAAAAATAATTAAATGTCAGGATATTTTTTAAACTGTGTTCAAGTCAATGTTATTTTTTGCTGATTTAGATTTATTTTCAAAACGCATTAAAGTATGCGTTTGCGTATTAAAGTATGCGTTCACAAGTATTTGAGTAATTTTTTTTTAACTTATTTTCTATCAATTGCACACCCCAGCCTTGAATACAATTATTTTCTTTTTTTTGTCACATTCCTCAATGAAGACTCTTTGAGTCTCTTCCGCCGGTCATCAAATTATTGCCTTAGGAATGCGACAAAAACTAAAATCTCCATGAATTCAAGGTTTCATGGGGTGTGTAATTGATAGAAAATAAGTCATTTTTTGGGGGTGAACTACTCCTTTAACCCTGGCATCCCTATTTTGGGCTATTTTCTGTCTGACACGCTGACAGTCTGTTTGATCTAATACCATACCGTCCACTGGGTCAGTGTTCCACTTTGTTAAACTTTGATTCATCATTAAGTTCAAATATGAAGCATGCACATCGGCACCACTCAGTTCAGTGGTTGAAAGTAACTAAGTACATTTACTCAAGTACTGTACTTAAGTACAATTTTGAGGTATTTGTACTTTACTTGAGTATTTCCAATTTCCAATACTTTTACTTCTACTCCACTACATCTCAGAGGCAAATATTGTACTTTTACTCCACTACATTTATTTGAAAACTTTAGTTACTTTTCAGATATAAATTATGATATTATAAAACATACATTAACCACTTTAACCCTATTTTATACCTAGGCTATTTGAAAATAGCCGGTCTACAAGCTCACAACGCGTCGCATCGCGACGCGTTGTGAGCTTGTAGATCTGCTATTTTCAAATATTTAGTACTTTTACTTTTGGTAAATACATTTTGATGCCAATACTTTTGTACTTTTACTCAAGTAAATTTTTAATTCTGGACTTTTACTTGTAACAGAGTATTTTTATATTGCAGTATTGGTACTTTTACTTAAGTAAAGAATTTGAGTACTTTTTCCACCACTGCATCAGTTCTGAATAGCCATAGCTTTTTTATTTGTTCAGTGGGACTGTGTGGGGGTGTGTGTGTGGTCACGGCCCCACCACACAGTATCTCTGGCCAGCCTGCATTCAGATCTTTAAATAGGAAAAGCTATTTTGATGCGATGAAGCTTTAACACAGGCTCTGGCAACATTGTGCAGCATGCTGCAAGAGCCTGTGGTGGAAAAACATACACATTTTCTTTACTTTAAGTAAAAGTATCAATACTGCCATGTAGAAATACTCTGTTATAAGTAGAAGTCCGGAATTCAAAATGTACTTGAGTAAAAGTACAAAAGTATTGGTATTGGTATAAAAGTACTCATTATGCAGAATGTCCCATTTCACAAGTTTTCAAATGTATAAAATGTATAAAAAATCCTTTGAAAATAGCAGATCTACAAGCTCTGCGACGCATTGTAAGCTTGTAGATCGGCTAATTTCAAATAGCCGAAATGTACATAGGGCTGAAGAAGTGGATATGTATGTTTTGTAATAATAATCTAAATCAAAGTAACTAGTAACTAAAGTTTTCAAATAATTGTAGTGGAGTGAAAGCATAATATTTGAGATGTAGTGGAGTAGAAGTAAAAGTACAGAAAATTGGAAATACTCCAGTAAAGTGAAAATACCTCAAAATTATAGTACAGTAATCTCCTTCCGAGTACTTAAGTACAGTACTTGAGTAAATGTACTTAAATGTTACTTTACACCACTGGCAAGAGCAATCATTAGTGTGATTTGTGGGCCAGCAACACTTGTGTGTGTGTGTGTGTGTGTGTGTGTGTGTGTGTGTGTGTGTGTGGGGAGGGGGGGTTGAAAGTGAGGCACAGCCTCCTGAGACTAAAATACACCTGTTTCTGTTTCACTCATTCTGATCTGACTGACCACCATGGCCGTTCAGCCGGACCACTTGTAGAAATGAACTAAAACTCTGGACACAAAACAAGGTTCATTTAATAGACGGAATAGATTTCTGTTTCTTTGATTTTGGGACGTAGATAAAACGGCAGTACTGACGTCTCCCTGCAGCCAGAGAGGAAGAAGAAGAAGACAGAAGAACCACCATGTCCTCCTACACCTCCAAGCTCCCTGCCTCCTGGAACGACAGACCGCCTCCTCGCAAAGTGGAGATCGACCTGAGCTCTCCTGGCCTGGCCGTGGTGGAGCTGGAGAGGCTGCTCTTCACCGGGAGAGCCATCGTCAGCCACGCTGACGAAGTCTGGCCCCGACTTTACATTGGAGACCAGTAAGTAAAGAGGTCTGGTCCAGACTTTACATTGGAGACCAGTAAGTAAAGAGGTCTGGTCCAGACTTTATATTGGAGACCAGTAAGTAAAGAGGTCTGGTCCAGACTTTACATTGGAGACCAGTAAGTAAAGAAGTCTGGTCCAGACTTTACATTGGAGACCAGTAAGTAAAGAGGTCTGGTCCAGACTTTATATTGGAGACCAGTAAGTAAGAAGTCTGGCCCAGACCTTACATTGGAGACCAGTAAGTAAAGAGGTCTGGTCCAGACTTTACATTGGAGACCAGTAAGTAAAGAAGTCTGGCCCAGACTTTATATTGGAGACCAGTAAGTAAAGAAGTCTGGCCCAGACTTTACATTGGAGACCAGTAAGTAAAGAAGTCTGGCCCAGACTTTACATTGGAGACCAGTAAGTAAAGAAGTCTGGCCCAGACTTTACATTGGAGACCAGTAAGTAAAGAAGTCTGGCCCAGACTTTACATTGGAGACCAGTAAGTAAGAAGTCTGGTCCAGACTTTACATTGGAGACCAGTAAAGTGAATCACAGGACTGGTTTAGTTGAGAAAATATACCATTTTAATGGTTAGATATGTGGGTTTTTCAAATATTGCTCTTTTATGTTGTGATAGTGGGTTTTGTTTAAAAGTGCTGTCAAAAGTTAAAGGAATAGTTCACCTCCAAAATGACTTTTTTTTTCTATGGATTAGTCACCCCGTGGAGACTTGATTTTTTTTTTGTTTTTGTCACATTCCTAAGCCAATAATTTGATGACCGGCAGCGATTCCAGTAGGAGACACACAGAGTCTCCTTTGTGTCTCCTACCGGAACCGCTGCCTACCGGTCCGCTGGTCATCAAATTATTGGCTTAGGCTATCCATGAATTCAAGTCTCCTCGGGGTGACTAATCGATAGAAAATGGATGAACTATCCCTTTAAAGCTCTATATTCTGGTGGTAATCATTGCTATAGTGTTTGTTCAGTGAACACTGCTCTCCCCGTCTCTCCAGCGCTTTGGTAAACATTAGTTGGTTCACCGTTTCAATCCTATTCAAGCCCTTTTGTCAGCTTCAGTCTTTATATTATTCCAATCAATACAGCTCAATAGGTCCAATTCCAATCGTGTCTCATTTACTGTATTTGGTTGATCACTTCCAGGGAAGTGTCTCTCCTGATTCCATAAGATTGGTATCCGGACCTGAAAATGTATTTTCTGTTACTGAGCTGGAGAGACTGGGAGACCCCTGTTACTGAGCTAACGAATATAGAGCTATTCAACACTTATTTTAACAAATAAATATCATGTACCTTTAAGTAGGCTCTGTTCAACCAACTGTCCTGTTCATCTGGACCAACTCCAACAGTGTGTAAGAGGATCTGATCATAAATCAGTTTTAGATCCTGGATGTGTAACTGCAGATCTGCTAAGGTGCATTCCACATAGGGAACTTACATAGAAGAATCTCAGCGTTTCCACTGATGCCTATTGATACCTTTCATACATCATCTTTATCTACAGCTGTCAGCAGGCCAGGCAGCTATTAGATCTCACCTCAAGTCCCTGGAAAAGGGCTATTTTCTTAACTGTCAAATGGCTGAAATTGCCTTCTGAATCTCCAGTGAACAGCAGGCTGTAGTAGTAGAGTGTTGTAGGCTAATTGGAGACGCCTGCCACCATATCTTTTCATCAAATAACAGATACTTAGTCAATGGTGGAATGTAACTAAGTATACATTTACTCAAGTATTGTACCTAAGTACAATTCTTTACTTACCTTTTATGCTTATTCTCCACTGCATCTCAGGGTAAATATTAGACTTTTTACTCCACCATTATTTGACAGCGATGATGTGTACTTAATTTTAAGTCTTAACTTCTTCCTACTCCTTTTGGAACATGTTTAAGTGTGAGCAATGATCATATTTTTTTGTTTATTTTGTCTTTTTTTTATAATATATTATGGCATTCATTGCTATTTGTTACTAGTTTTTATTTTATTTTTACCGGCATGTTCAAAATAAATAATGTTGTGTGTTGCAGACACAGTGCAGAGAACCGGGCTGACCTGTCTCAGCATCGTATCACCCACGTCCTGAACGCGGCTCACAGAAAAGACAGAGAGGCGCCCGCCATCTATGGCAGCATGGGCGTCACCTACATGGGCATCGATGCCCGCGACGCCATGGAATACGACATGAGTGGCAACTTCCAGATGGCCTCAGACTTCATTCACAGAGCTCTCAGTGGAGGAGGTGAGACACCGTCACAATCATCTTTATTATGTCAACATAGCAGGTTTACACTCAGCTGTAAAGAAGTGGTGACATTTGTTTTGGTGCAACAAGTTCCATAGTTTTTGTTGTTTTCACAAGATCTCCTGATTGGATGAAATTTGCATCCCACCTGATAATGTATGTTCTGTTTACTAAATAGTTGGAGAAACAGGGAGACGCCTGTTATTGAACAAACACTAAAATTACATCACATTACATTACAGTCATTTAGCAGACGCTTTTATCCAAAGCGACTTACAATAAGTGCATTCAACAGGTAGGGAACTAAACTACTAATCACCAGAAGCCTTAAGTGCATTCTCTTCTAAAACAAGCAACTAAGAGTATACCTAGCCTGGGAAGCAAAGCTTTTCGGGTCTATGATCCGGTCGGGAGCGGAAGTAGCCCTACGTCACCAGGCGCGTCATCCGCGTCATCAGGCGACCGGATCGGCCAAATCCGGAAAGACGTCACCCCAAAATAGGTCCGTCCTAATAAAATCCTTGATGCGGCGTAGTTTAGCTTATTTTTTAAATATAAATGTGAGTGTACTTTCCAGAGACTATTTAGCGTCTGTATTATCCCACAGGGAAATTCTATTCAATTTAACCAAAACAAAGCGGCACCGCAAAACCGGATCGGCACAATCCGGAAAGATAATTATTATTATTATTTTATTTTTTTCAGTAGGCGTGGCCTAGACCAGGATCACACAGGTCTTTAGTAACGCATACCAGGCTTTCCTCCGAGGTGGAAAGACTGGTGACGCGAGGTTAGAGTATACCTAGCACTAAAGTAAAAGTGCAATATATCAGCTACATACTGTCTTAAACAGATGAGACAAAGTAGGAAAATCAAATGAGCATGAGCTAAAACAAATAAGTGTATCGAATAAACAAGATCCAATAAGACAAGAGCTCATACAACTAATTGACAACAAGTAGGCCAGGCAAAGAGGAAGGGTAGTGTTTCCTGAAGAGGTTATCAACGATAAGATCAACCTGTATCGTTCTCACCAGGGAAACGTACTCATCATTAACATGGCCGCTTACAGCAGTCACACACAAAAAAACAAAAGAAACAAAAAAAACTAAACAGAACAGATAAGAGTGTAGTAGCAGGTAAGACAGATTGGAGTCACGTTAGTCATCATACGATGTTCACACACCCAGCTCTCTCAGGAGGCACAGTAAAGGGCCGCGGAACGGCGGTTGGGAAACGCTGGTATAGAGGCATGGGGGACTCCAGTCAACTATAGGATTGATTGATTGATTGATTGAAGTCTTTATTGATCATGAAATAAAATCATATGTCACATACATACATCTGACCCACCGTAATCAACAGGACAACGCAATAGAGCTTACAGCTCGTTTCCATTGCGGTTTTAAGTGGTTAAAATGCACAGCTGAATGCTGTTCAGTTTGACAGTGTAATGTGAGCTATTAGACTCTGCTCTTTTAGACATTTCTTGAAATAGTGCTTAAGTCATTAAACTGTTCCTCAGTTTGCTGGGGAACCCCTTGAACCCCCCTGAAGGACCACATGGGGGTCTCCCCGGACCACACTTTGAGAACGTGTGTGTGTGTGTGTGTGTGTGTGTGTGTGTGTGTGTGTGTGTGTGTGTGTGTGTGTGTGTGTGTGTGTGTGTGTGTGTGTGTGTGTGTGTGTGTGTGTGTGTGTGTGTGTGTGTGTGTGTGTGTGTGTGTGTGTGTGTGTGTGTGGTGTGTGTGTGTGTGTTCGTTCTGCAGGCAGAGTCCTGGTGCACTGCCATGTAGGAGTGAGTCGCTCTGCCACGCTGGTGTTGGCCTATCTGATGCTGAGACAGAACCTGGGCCTGGTGGAGGCCATCTGCGCCGTCAAAGACAACCGGGGGGTCATCCCCAACCGAGGCTTCCTCCGCCAGCTCTGTGCTCTGGACGCACAGCTGTTTGGTGGAAAGTATAACTAAGTACATTTACTTAAAGGAGAAATCCGGACATTTTAAGTGTTATCTTTGATGTGTCGTTACTGAGTCTCATGATACTCAAACATGCACTGAAAGTCCCTGAGAAGCTATCGCTAATGCCGAACGAGCTAACGTTGTTTGCTTATTTCTCTGCCTGGCAACACCGAGTTGCCAGGTTCTGGGAGAGAAACAAGCAACCAGCGTTAGCTCGTTCGGCATTAGCATTAGCCTCTCAGGAACCTTCAGTGCATGTTTGAGTATCATGAGACTCTACAATGAGTAGTAGTAGAGAAAAAAATAACTTTGCATCGGTTATAATAGACGAATTTCCCTTAGCCACGCGCTCCCATTATGACAACGGAGGGGGTCGAAAAAATTACGACAGGGGAATCGCTGGAAAAAATCAACGCCACTTTCTACGTCGGTAGGTGAGTAACGACACATCAAAGATAACACTTAAAATGTCCGGATTTCTCCTTTAAGTACTGTACTAAGGGATAGCTCACCCCCAAAATTATTTTCTATAGATTAGTGAGACTTGAATTCATGGATATATTTAAGTTTTTCTCTCATTCCTAAGCCAGTAATATGATGACCAGCGGACCAGTAGGCAGCGGTTCCGGTAGGAGACACAAAGGAGACTCTTTTGGTCCTACCGGAACCGCTGCCGGTCATCAAATTATTGTCTTAGGAATGAGACAAAAACAAAAACATATCCATGAATTCAAGTCTCCATGGGGTGACTAATCCATAGAAAATAAGTCATTTTGGGGTGAACTATCCCTTTAACACCCCTCCCCCTTCTCTCTTCTGGATAAGACTGAGTAATTGGGGAAACGGTGGATATGATTTCTTATCTATGGAGTGATTACCATACCGTGTAAACATATCTAGGTGCTTGTGTCATTGTATGTGCTATATTATGAGTATTATGGCATGGTTTACATGGATGTTATATTACACGGAACACTACTGATGCTTTAGTTCCCCTTTTTTGTTTGTCTGCGTTTTGTGTTGTCTGTGAAAAAATGAAACATCTATAAAAAAAAAACACTTTTTATATCCTGTGTTCTTCTATTACATACACTGTGGGGATGGACGACTGATTTATAATCTGTGTACATAAAACTGCTGACTAAAACTTTGTCGAAAACTAAATAAAAACTAAGCTAAGATGACTAAATTTATTGACAATTTCGTCAACAAATAAAAACTAGACTAAATGTTAGGGAGAGACTAGTGGAGAAGAGATCCAGTAGAACAAGGTTCAAGGTTCAAGGAACTAAAAGACAAGCAAATCTTATGTTTGGTTGCGCTCGGGTGTCGCGCTCTGGTAGCCTGGTTCCAGACAAATCTGCCTTTGCAAAATTGCATCGCACTTTAGCCCTCGGCAGATTAGGTCTGGCCCCCCTCAATAGAGATTTCATTTCTCTCCCTCCGAAGTCGTGAGGGACCAATCAGAGCCCAGTATCCAAATGTGGGCGGGCTTATCACCTTATTTGGAGCAATACAAGGAAGCACTGCTCTGATTGGTTCGTACAAGGAAGCACTGCTCTGATTGGTTTAGGTCTAACCAATAGAGTCCGTTTGGATCTTTTTGTAACCGCCCCTTGGAAAAAAATCTATCGTTGATAGGGACCAGACTAATATCCACGCAGTGTGTCGTGTGATATCGTCTGGCCACGCGAGGCTAGCGCTCTGGAAATAGCAGATCTACAAGCTCACAACGCGTCGCGCTGCAACGCGTTCTGAGCTTGTAGATCGGCTATTTTCAGCATGGAACCAAGCGTAAAATCAGCCATTACGACGCCATCAAGGCACCGCCAAAACACATTTTAGTCGACTAAATCAACTGTAGATTTAGTCGACTATAATCATATGATATTTAGTCGACTAAAACTAGACTAAAACTAAAACCTTTCAGATGACTAAAATATGACTAAAACTAAATGGAATTTTATTCAAAAGACTATGACTAAAGCTAAATATTAAATTCCTGTCAAAATCAACACAGCCTGTCTGTGTGTACATCTATTACATACACAACAGGTGTGTGTAGTCACACCCAGCTGACTCAGGCCAGGTGTGAGTGACATCATCCTACATACACTATTGTTGTCAAGTCTGCAAGTACTGTAGTTGTTGGCGTTCTCTGGGTATGGACTCGTTTCTCTACATTTTCCAATACTACATAATATGTGATTGTCTTTTTTTTTCTATCTAAAAAATGTATATGTATCTGTAATGTTACTGTATCTTTAATATATTTATTCAACGTATGCTGTAGTCCCTTTCAAAGTCTTTAACAGCGTACAGGGCACACATTTCAGTCTGCAAACTCAGTGACTGTCTGGCTGATAAGGCTTTGATATTCAGTGTGGTTGTTTGTTACAGTACATCGTCATCAGGTCAGGCAGACAGGCAGACAGGCAGGCAGACAGGCAGGCAGGCAGGCAGGCAGACAGGCAGACAGACAGACAGACAGACAGACAGACAGCCTGAGGCAGGCAGGCAGACAGGCAGACATCTGATGCTCTGGTAGTGAAATATCATCGTGTCCCCTGTAGCTGAACCTGTGTGAACATGCAGCAATGTAATAATAGACGCTGCTGGGATGCCACACATGCTGGCTAATATAAGCATTACTCTATCATTCATTGTCTCCGCCAGGCCGAAGGCGTGGCCCAGACTACAGTATGTTTTGCACCCATTCGGTCCGTCCGTGTGTCCGTCCGTCTGTGAGCAGCTAATCTCCGGCACCGTTGCCCCGATCGAAGGGAAACTGTGCGCACACACTCCAGAGAAAATCTGACCCAAATGTTTCAGATCGGACGGTTATAGCGCCACCAGGACACAGATTTTTGCAAAACACATTTGTTTATTTTACTCCTACAGATTTTGTCCAAACATCGCGCAAATCGGTTCACATTATCTATAGTCATGAGTCCAAGACGGATCTGTCCAATTTTTCATATTCCATCCTGATTGGCTAAGATCGACTTCCAAAGTTTGCAGGATTGGTCCGTTTTGAACAAAATGCCTCAAATCCTAAATGCAGCGTGCGATTGCCGTGAAACTTTGCGCACACATTCCCACTAGGCCCAGGAAGAAATGCCAGCAGATTTTATTTTTCAAATCAGCCTCATGGTGGCGCTATAACAGGGCGATTTGCGTTTTCACCTATAACTGCACCGATGCACCTAGAGGCCAAGGAAAAACCTTTTTCACATCGGCCTATTATAGCGCCACCAGCAGGCCGATCTTTGCAAAACACAGTATCTCTATGGTCATGTGATAAAGACGGATCTGTCAGATTTTGGCGAATTCCGAACATTGCTGGCCCACAATAACCTACCTAACCTGGTGGAGAGCTGTGCTCCGAGGAGAACTTTTTCTAGTTGTGATGTAAATGTGGTTGTTTATTCAGGAAGAGACAGTAGGCGGCGTATACCTTTGATTAAACAAGCAAGGAAGGAGAAAAGTGACCTATAACCCCTGACACCATCACCTGGCTATGCAAGACTAAATAATAGAGCTGGGCGATATGACTTCAAATCAATACCACGATTACTTCAAACTTTTGTCTCTATTATGATTAATGGGGGAAAAAAGTAATGTGTCACAGATTTACACAACGTGTCACGATGCAACGGGTTGTGAGTGTGGCTATTTTCACGCCACCATTGTATAACTTAGGTATAATACAGGGCTTAAGTGGTTAATCAGATTAATACATTTAGTTGATTATAAAACATCTATTGGAATGTTGTGTCGATTCATTGAATTTGATGTGAGAAATAAAAAAAATATGATTGATTATTCGATTAACCTGCATGTGCAAGATTAACTCAGCTAGAGGTTCTACATTTACATCCAGATTAAAACACTCTTGTAGAAGTATTTTATAATGTTTAGAACATTTATGTATATGATATACTGTAGAGACTACAGATATGTTTAAGAGTATGGCTATTCCAGTAGCATTTTCAGCCATGATTCCATGCATGATAGCTTAACAGTAATCATTACACAGAATAAATAGAGAGGCTGGGCAAATATTGTAGGAGAAGTACATATTGGCAAATAAACATGTCAAAGTGCAGTGGATCTGATCAGTTGTTAAAAGAGGAGTTGTCTGTCTCTCAGCAGTCTGTGGTGAGGTGTCTTCACATTAAGAAGGTGAGTAATGTACAGTACTACTGTACTTCATATTAAGTCATCAGGCCAACTTATAATTTATTGCTTACCGGAAATAATTGACTTTTTTAATTAAATCCCATTTACTTGAAAATCTGTCATTTTCTTTGAATGTCACTGCCATGTAATTTACCTGTTTCAGCTTTGCCTTTTATGATACTTGGTTATTGAGGTCTTGGCCAGCATTGACATTGGGTTTTTGAATTTAACCCATTAAGACCGGGAACGCGTCTGTGTCATTTTAAGTTTTCTTCGGCTATTCAAAAATAGCAGATACTGCTATATACTGCTATATACTGGTATATACTGCTATCTTTGCTATTTTTGAAAAAAATCGTGAAAATGTGTGCAAATCTTTGAATATATATAATTTTTTTGGGGTCCTTGACATGAAAAAAGTTTGAGAACCACTGATATTATAACAACATGAGTAAAAAAAAAAAAAAACTTTTAGGATTTTGAAGACATTTGTAGAATCCCCCTGAAGCAAAGATTCGAGTTAAAAATGTCGGCCAGGTAGGACTAAAAATGTTATAAAAAAACATGTATTCAAAGATTTGCACAAATTTTCAAGTTAAAAAAATAAATAAATGCAGATCTACAAGCTCGTAGCGTTGCACTCGGTACTGCGCTATGAGCTTGTATATCTGCTATTTTTGAATAGTCCAAAGTGTAAAATATTGGTTATTGCTAAAATCTAAAATGACACAGTATGTGTTCCCTGATTGAATGGTTAAGATATGTAACTTCTGAATGGCCCAATGGAAACATGATGTTATTTGCAGGCGCTATACTTCATATTTGATTTGGGAACCACATTGGTTCTTCTCAGCCTTGTCTGTATCATCAGGACCCATTTGAAAATCTCTAAAGGTTTGGCGGTCCACACATCTGACCACTTAACACAGCAGCTATCAAGTGGCTGTGTTCATTTTCAGAGCATTTTTATGATCAATCGATCGGTTGTGTTCTGGCTTGGAGCAGTGGAACTATTGTATAACTTTAAGTTCATATTTATCACTGACACAATGACTACTCACTTTACAAGGTTTTAAAGAAAAAAAGCACCATGAATATTTTTTTTTACATATTTTGTTTATAATATGAATGTTATATTATCATTTAAGGTAGGGTAAGTGATTTTTTTTAAATAAATGTTAAATAGCTCCTTATTTTGATATTAATCATTGCTATAGAGCAGGGGTCGGCAACCCTTTTGACATGAAGTGCTAAGTTTTCATTTTCTTGATAGTCAGTGTGCCATATCAACATTAAGTTTAATTATGCACCACATCAAAATGTAATAATTCCATCTGGTTTTGATTGTCCATAGGCTATACATAACAACCTTTATTTTCTTATACTTTAGAAACATTTTCTTTCACATCAGGATGTAAAGATCATTAAACTCAGAGCAATAACCCACCTATCTCCCAGACTACTGTTAGGAGTTTGAATGAATGTAGAATTATGTGCAGGATGTCATTTGTATATATAGATGTGAGGAGACTTAATTTAACTGACTAAACTTTTTTTTAATATTTCATTTCAAAAGAAAAAACCTCTCTCTCACACTTATGCCAGTGTGCCAGTGATCATCCTCCCCTGTGCCAACGTTGGCACTGTGCCTAAGGTTGCCTATACCAGTGCTATAGAGTGTTTGTTCAGTAACAGCAGTTTCCCAGTCTCTTCAGCTCAATGAAATTTCAGGTTCGGGATGCCAATTTGAACCAATCAGGAGAGAGAACTCACACAGGATATACAGGTGAAACAAGTGAGATTAGCAGTGATGACACACAGCAATGAGCAGACGCACGATTGGAACTGGAACACTATAAGATTTAAGCTGATAAATGGGTACTCTCTCCTGATTGGCTAAAAATGGCAACCCACCTGAAATTTTTTATTCTGTTTATTAAAGAGTTGGAGAGACAGGGAGACCCCTGTTACTGAACAAACAAGAGTGCTAGAGAGTCTGTATGATTACTATCACCGTGCCTTAACCTTTTAACAAAAACAAAGTATATCACTTGACCCGACCTTTATAATCTTCGTGTTTTGCCAATTTATGTTAATTTGGGGTCCCACTTGCAATATCCTCACGGCCCACCGGGGCCCCCGGCCCACAGCTTCAGAACCCTTGGACTAGTAGGCTACACATCCATGGTGGTTCCAGACAGAGAAGCTCTAGATTGAAAGGTTTGTTTAGTTAACAGTGAGTGAACTATTGACTGATGGGAACCTTCTGAACCTTTGTCTCAGTTCACCATGATGCAAGGAGCCATGTTGGTGTGGATTCTATCAGCGCTGGTGTGTGTGGGTACAGGTCATCACCATGCAGGACATGAAGGTACAGTAACAGAGCTTTTTTTAAAAGATGTATTTTTGCGGCTTTTATGCCTTTGTTCAGCCTGACAGGAAATGATGAGAGAGAAGGGGAGTGACTTGCAGCAATGGCCGTCGGGATCACAAATTTAACAATTTAATTAAGAATGCATGTCCACATTAACCCTGACATCCCTATTTTGGGCCAAATTGTCAGTTTTTGTCTCCGCCAGGCCAATTACAAAAGGCATGGCTGAGACTTTGTTTTTGCCCCTGTCCGTCCGGCGTACAGCCTTATCCCACCCGGTCTCAGTAAGAATTGGCGACTCCCCCTTCTGTGATTCACGTGGAACTGCCTCTCACATGGGCGGACCGCTTTAAATAACTCCCCAAACCCTAGGAATACCATATTGCACTGTGGTGTTACCGTTAAGCATGAACCTCTCAAATCCTTCTCATGACACAGTTATTTTTCATACAATAATTATTTTATATATATTTAGGTTTTAGTAAAGTTTTTGTCGCCCCCAGCAAGGCGGACCACTCGGCCCGTTTGGTGAAAACAGACTACAGCCCAATATTAAGTTAGGAAGTAGTTGGCCAAAAAAAATGTTACAACGTGGGAGGCGTGCCGTTTCTGGCGGACTTGAGCAACAAAAGGCACCGGCAAGCGAGCCATTAGTCGAGCGAGTCGCCGTGCCGAAAGTTGCGAAGTCCGCCAGAACCGACTCAGCGCCTTTCGAGAATAGTAAATTATCGCCCGTCCGTCCGTCTGTCCTTCCGTCCGTCCATGTACAGCTAATCTCCGGCACCATTGGCCCAATCAGCATGAAACTATTCACACACACTCCCTGGATACCAGAGCAGAACCTCTGCCCCAAATGTTTCACCTGCTATAGCGCCACCAATAGGACGATTTTTGCAAAACACATCTTTTCATATTACTCCTACAGATTTAGTCCAAACATCACGCAAATCGGTACACATTATCTCTACAGACATGTGATCAAGACCGATCTGTCCGATTTTTCACATTACATCCTGATTGGCTAAGATTGGTTTCCAAAGTTTGCAGGAGTGGCCCGTTTTGAACAAAACTCCTCAAATCATGAACGCAGCGTCAGCTTGCCGTGAAACTTTGCACTCACATTACCACTAGATCAAGGATGACATGATGCCACCCTATATTTTTTAAATCAGCCTCATGGTGGTGCTATTAAAGGCCGCTTCATGTTTTTACCTATTATTGGACCGATCGGGGTCAAACTTTGCACTCGTACTCCCTAGAGGCCAAGGAAAAACCTCTGCCCTGAATTTTTCACATGGGCCACCACAAGGCCGATTGTTGCACATTTAAAAAAAGAAGATATTAATCGTACAGATTTTGTCCAAACACCAATATCGCAAATCGGTACACATTATCTCTGTAGTCATGTGATCAAGACAGATCTGTCCGATTTCTGATATTCCATCCTGATTGGCTAAAATTGGCATCTAAAGTTTGCAGGAGTGGCTTGTTTTGAACTAAATGCCTCAAAACCTGAAAGCAGCGCCCGATTGCCGTGAAACTTTGCACGCACATAGGCTGAGGAAGAAATGCCACCCTTTTCCCATTGTCCTGTTATAGCGCCACCAGTAGGCTGATTTTTCTAAAACAAGTTTTTGATATTACTCCTACAGATTGTGTCCGAACATCATGCAAATCGGTACACATTATCTCTATAGTCATGTGATCAAGGCGGATCTGTCCGATTTTTCATATTCCATCCTGATTGGCTAAGTTTGACTTCTACTACCTGGCCTGGCGGAAACCTGTGCTCCGAGGAGCACATTTTTCTAGTTATTTTTCTTTAAAAAAAAAAGGTTCTACAAGCTCACAATGCATCATGATGCGAAGTGTTGTGAACTTGTACAGTAAATCAGATATCTTTGCTATTTGTCGTACGAGGAGGAAGTAAAGGGTTTAAGTGGTTAACAAATCTAACTCATCACCTTCAGATAACGCTGCAGACCAGGCTGCAAACAGCCTCTCCATGGTGACATCAGCAAACAAAGGTTTTGCCTTCAACCTGTACAGGCAACTGGCCGCTCAGACGGACAACCAAGGCAAGAACATCTTCTTCTCACCCGCAAGTGTCACCCTGGCCCTGGCGGCCTTGTCTGTAGGGGCCCGGGGCCAAACCCACCAGCAGCTCTTCAGTGGTCTGGGCTTCAACAGCTCCGTACTGACCCAGGCTGACGTGAACCAGGCCTTCCATGGACTTCTGATCACAGCCGACAAGACTTCATCAGAAGACATCAGTGCAGGAACTGCTGCGTTTGTGGACAATAAGTTCAAGCCACGGCCTGAGTTCCTGCAGACCCTGAGTCAGTCCTACATGGCCGATGGGTTCAATGTGGACTTTACCAATCCCACAGAGAGTGCTGCTGCCATCAACAAGTATGTAGGGGACAAGACCCACGGCAAGATAGACCAACTAGTGGAAGACCTGGATCCTGCAACTATCATGTATCTCATTAGTTACATATACTACAAAGGTAAGAAATGTCATCTCTCAGCCGTCATTCAATTCATATACCAGACAGAAATGAAAACAGTTAACTAGTTATTATCAACCTAACCATTGGTAGGGTTAATCTCGAACTACTGTCATTGTCATTGTCATCTCACTACTGTCATTGTTGTTTCTACATTGTTTTCTGTCAAACAGGAAAATGGCAGACTCCATTTGACCCTGCAGACACCAAGGAGGATATGTTTAATGTGGATGCAACAACCCAGGTAACACTACTGTCTTACTGAATGGCTTTTTATTAGTTTGTTTGGTAACCACCAATTAGACCTATTTGTTTTGTTTTGTATTGTATCTTATAGTTCACTATTGTTATGGTTTGATTTTCACTGTTCATTAAGATAATAACCACATAAACAATAGAAATACAGTATGTTTATGTAAATCAGGGAGAAATAGAAGAAAGCAATGGGCAACCATGTTCACACTTGCTTGTGAAATCGTTCGTTCACTGAAATTAATGTTTTTTATTCCCACCACTGCATGACAGTAAGTCATGACGGTGCTTCTATGAACAAACTGTTGTTCTATCAACAAAATACTTCATAAAAACATTGGTGGCCCGTTTAATACGGGGCGCTGCGGCTCCGCTCTGGGTTCTGAATGTTATGTTATACGTACAGTACAGCTAATAAATTGCTGTGAACAGGGGCGAGCAGCAGCAGTGTTTTGCCGGGATTGGCATTGGACCCCAAAAAAAACCTATCATGGGTCGGCCTCTTCTAATAATGATCCACATGGTGATGTTGTTGCAGGTTCCAGTCCAGATGATGAACACGGAGGACTTCTTCGATGTCTACTATGACCAGCAGATCACCACCACTGTCCTCCGTTTACCCTTCAACAACTCCTACTCCATGCTGCTGATGCTGCCTGACGCAGGTCTGACGGAGCTGGAGGAACACATCTGTCCCATGCACTACGCCAAGTGGCTCAAGTGGATGAAGCCAAGGTTTGACATGACACTTCTTTTTTTTAAGATTTATTTTTTTATGCTTTTATTG
The DNA here is from genome assembly GCF_963280865.1 of Gymnoscopelus braueri. Taxonomy (NCBI): domain Eukaryota; kingdom Metazoa; phylum Chordata; class Actinopteri; order Myctophiformes; family Myctophidae; genus Gymnoscopelus; species Gymnoscopelus braueri. Next base: position 52,600,477 of record NC_137608.1, on the reverse strand, counting down.
ATAGGATAGGATAGCAGGTTGACAGGAAATGGGGAGAGAGATGGGGAGTGACATGCAGCAAAGGCCGTCGGGAACGGGAGTCGAACCCGCAACACGCTGTCAGGCTGGCATTGCAGCCGAGGGCATGTGTTCCCAAACTTTTCAGCCTCGACCCTCGAAAATAATTGACTCGCGACCCCACCTAACCGTGGAGGTAATTTATGCACATAAACTTGCACGTTTGGTGCACATTTGTAACGTATTAAAATGGTAAATGTACTATTTGAAATAATTTTTAGATTGTATTTCATCCATTCTGTTGAATTTAAATGACCCAAAATAATTTCGCGACCCCACCGGCAGTGTCCCACGACCCCAAGTGGGGTCGCGACTCCAACTTTGGGAACCCCTGGCCTAGGGTGCCTGGACCGTCACGCTACGGCCCAGGCCTGACATGACACTTTTAAATACATCCTGTATGCCCTGTTGTTGCAAAGGTTTTCATAAATGTTCCCTTTTCATTTTTTACACATTTCTTTGAAAATAGCCAATCTGCAAGCTCACAACGTGTCATCATGACGTGTTGTGAACTTGTAGATTTGCTACTGTTGAAGAAAAGTTCACATGCGCAAAATAGGGACGTCAGGTTAAGTGGTTGTTTTTTTAATTAGATTCAAAATTGTGTATATTATACAGTATGTCACTTTAAATTAAAGCTAATAATAATAATACATGACATTCATATAGCACTTTTCACGGTTTCCAATGGTATGTTTATGTTAGAATATTACTTTCTGTGGCAAGTAATGACTTTTTGCATTACTTTCACAAAACACTTTAAAGTCAGAGATGAATCAATGAATTCCAGAATTATCTTATATAACATGATCAGAATATTTTGTCATATATAGTCTTAAGTGTTTTGTATTTCCTTTTCAGGAAGTACAATTTATTTGTTCCCAAGTTTTCCATCAAGACTAAGATGAACCTGAACGCTGTGCTGCGTCAGATGGGAATAACAGACGTGTTTGGTGCTGCAGCTGATCTCAGTGGCATTGCAGACAATGTGGCTGTGTCAGAGGTAAGAGCTTTGGTGTAAAGTAACTAAGTACATTTACTCAAGTACTGTACTTTAGTACAATTTTGAGGTATTTTTTTTACTTGAGTATTTCCAATTTTCTGTACTTTTACTTCTACTCCCCTACATCTCACACATATTGTACTTTAACTCCACAGAAAGTATTTGAAAACTTTAGTTACTAGTTACTTTGTAGATTTTGATTATTATTACAAAACATACATTAACAACTTCAGCCCTATATATATTTTGGCCATTTGAAAATAGCAGATCTACAAGCTCACAATGCGTCGCGATGCGACGCATTGTGAGCTTGTAGATCTGCTATTTTCAAAAGAATTTTTTAAAACTTTCTGCATAATGGGACATTCTGCATAATGAGTACTTTTGCTTTTGGTACTTTAAATAAATTTGTTATGCCAATACTTTTGTACCTTTACTCAACAAAAAATTAAATTCCGGACTTATACTTATGGAGTATTTCTACATTGCAGTATTGATACTTTTACTTTTTCCACCACTGGAGGTAGGAGCTGTCACAGTGGATGAGTGTCTGACTGTCTAGTTGTCCCTTCTTTTATATTAAAGGACACAGACAGTCCATCAGTCCAGCAGCCACCAGGCTCCTCAACCAAGCCCAGTGTTGGCAGATGTACCATAATTATCCTATTTGTACCATAATTTTACCCTCTTTACGATGTACGATCAATAATTTAAAAAAAATCCCAAATATATGATAATTTCGCCCTATCACAAAAAAGTGTGTGAATTTACTAGATTCCTTGTCTGCTGCTTCATGATCCGGTTTGGCTTTTCAAAATAAGTCAGTAAATCAATAAATGACCCTAGATCTGTACTTAGAGGCATTAAAAACACAGGTCGTGTCTCTTTCTAGTCCAGTTTCAGGCCTTTATTTGTGTAAAGGTCCAGGAAGTTGTCTGATTCCACGCAGCATAATATGTGATGCGTTTTTGTCACGTACGGAATCTCAAACAAGGTTGTTTCTTGCAATAAATATGCATTTTTTTTGTGAAATGACATATTTCCACATGTGATTCCTCTTTGTTTTGGCTGTTATAGTTTTCTTTTAAATAGGATAATTTCAAGCCTCCGGTACGATAATTGAACATTTCCCATCTGGCAACACTGACCAAGCCTGACCCCCATATGTTGTGTTCTATTCCTGGATTACTGACTCATGTTTCACTCTGTCACATTCACACATGGACTACTGGCATGTACACTGCAGCATCACTGGTTCTCACACATTTTCATGTCAGGGACCCCCAGGTCTTTAAAAGGATCCCTTGATAATAAGCCAAATATGCATTAATACATTATAATTGCCCTCTATAACAAAAATAAAACATTTAAAACACCTTAAATATTTTATTTATTTTATAGATAGTTCAAAATATAATGTAATAAGGCATATTTGGCTTATTAGCCAGTGATCCTTTTAACTCTTAGTTATGGGGCTACCGTAGCCTTAGCCTAATGCATATACCATGAAACTGGTGGTCCTTGACATGAAGAAGTGTGAGAATCACTGATCTATAATCATTGTTTATGTGCAGGTCGTGCACCAAGCCACGCTGGATGTAGACGAGACTGGAGCCACTGCGTCTGGAGCTACAGGCGTCGGCATCACGCCGCTGTCCTTCCACCGAGTCCCTGAACTGAAGTTCAATCGTCCCTTCATGGTTCTCATCGCCGACTCTGACAACATTCTGTTCACGGGAAAGATCGTCAATCCAACCCAGTGAGCCATAGTCGGCTATAGACGTCCATCTAAAACCGGGTCTAAAATTGATCGTTTTTTCAACGGCTAGGCTTAGCTTAGACGTTAATTAGCAGTTTTTTAAGCGTCTATATAGGCTGTCTATATATAGCTGTTGAAATGACGTTGTTTCAACGTCTATGCTAAGCCTAGTCGTTAAAAAAACGTTCACTTTTAGACCAGTTATAACCCGGTTTTAGCCTAGTCGTTTAGACATAGTATATTATGATTTTAGTCTAAAATTTTGTCTAATTTAGTCTAAAATATGATTTTAGATGGAAAAATGCTCAGTGGGAAACATCTGATGTGACAAATTGTCTGTTCACATTCAAGCACAGATGTTGACTGTCAACATAATAAATCCTCTCAAAACCTGTTTCTTGTGGATCCTTCATTTTATAATCCTGACATCTGTATTGTTTATACTTGGTGCTTGGCTTGCATGCTGAGTAGTTTTAAATGTGAAGTCAAGTGCAGACCGGGGATAAAATATAGGTTTCTAATTATTCACTAACTGAAATTAATCTAAGATCAAAAATGAATGCAGGCAGGGTTGGGAAGTAACGGATTACATGTAACGCTGTTACGTAATCAGAGTAAAGAAAAACGGTAACGGTAACGTCTTACAGTAGGCTGCATTTTAAAATGTGTAATCTGGATTACAGTAACGGGGGTGTTGTAACGGGAGTTACAGGCGGATTACATTCTCCCCTTCCCCTCATCAATTTACAAATAAGTTACAAAATTATTATAACACCAAACAACCACCCGCAAGAGTGCACACTCCGCACAGGCTGCAATGGATTCGTGGAGACCGCCAGGGCGCACAGCGCACCTCTGTCAATACAGTAATGGTAGACACCAGTTCTCTGGTTGAGATTCAACATCAAGTGAAACGCTGCACATAACCAGTGGTAGGTTTGATTTCAAACCTACATTCCAGCTTAAAATGTGAGGAAGCCTTCAACCTGTTGCACTGCTGCGCACAACAGGGCAGATCTCCGCCAGGCCAGGGTGACCTACCCAGGCCCATGAAATTCATACGCCGTCCTAGTAGCCAATTAGAATGAAATCTGCTCAAACTGACTCATACACTGATACAGAACCATATATAGGCTAAATATTGTCACTGTCGGTTGGGGAAACTGTTCATTTTTTAACTATATTATTTTAAAACAATTTAAAATGGTGAAAAAAGCCAATCTTCAAGCTATAATTATGAATAATTAAGAAATACTATATTTTAAATAGTGAGAAATACAAAAAATAGGGGAAAATACATACAAATCTCTAATCTGTGATTCTAATGTGATTAATGTGAGCCCTACAGTCAGTGAAGTCCAGGGCTGAATGTGACAGATATTGAGACCAATAGGCTATAACTTTGTACAAATATTGGTCATTTCCCAATACATACTTTTATGAAATAAATGGGTTATATTTCACAGATAGTTACACTATTCTTGTACTATATTAAAATGAATTCTTTGTGAAAGCACAGTGAAACCCCCATGATTATCAACCATCAGGGGATCCATCATACTGGAGATAAATATTCTGTGACTACTTGAAAAGGTAAGAAAATCGAAAGATCGCTGGCAGTGGATGATGATTAATTTATTTATTTATTCTGGCAGTGAAAGAGTTAAGAGAAAATGCTGTAGTGAAATGTAAGAAAACATGAGGCCCAATTATGTTTCTTATTCCTTTATTGATGTTTTGACATTCCATTCAAAGCAAATTAAAGCCAAAATCTAACATTGAAAATTCAAACTGAAATTCAAACCATTCATGATCAGGCCATCAGGGGTGCAGATCCCAGGGAGGAAGGAGGGGACATGTCTGACATGTTCCTCCAATAAAGTCAAAAATCTTTAAATAAATGATATAATTTAAAATCTATATTTAATAGAAAGTGATTCCACTTTTGAAATCATTCTCACATACAGTAAACACAATACTTTGTGAAGGTTTTGTTTTTTCTACCCGTGTGTCCTGATCATCAACAACTGCCAAATAAATGAATCCACAAGCTTCATCATCATCATCTTCATCACTTGTCCACAGAGCTGTTAACTAGTTTAATGAGTGAAGTTCAGCCAATATGAACGGATAGAAACACAACAGTGGAGCTGAAAAACGGAAAGATAAATAATACTGACCAAGGAATATCTAAACTGTCTGAATTAGACACACATTTTGTTCTTTATTTTAGTAAAGTTTGCACAACCTTTCTGTTATTGTTGACTCATAGTGTCAATGTCACAACGCAGAGCGCTCATTATCCTAATTAACATAATTAATAATTAAAACCTCATGGGAATTAAAATAAATTTATTGGACTATTTATTTTAGTTATGCTGCAGGACCACATTGGAAACAAGTGTTTCATTACGCTTTAATGTGTTATCCTAGGTTTAACTTGTTTTGTGATTTTGCTCGTATATCTTTTATCAAAATCAAATCAAATCAAATCTCAAATTATGTGAATTAATGTGAAAGTAGTTGTTATATTAACCCTCGTAGGGTCTTCGTGTTTTAGTCACACCCAGGGCCTTCGGGTCACTTTGACCCGAAGGCCCTGTGTGAAAATTTTCATTTTCATGAAAATTTTCATTTTCATATCACATGTTTAGTACAGTAAATAAGGCAAATAGAAGTTTCATAGAGAACAAAAAATGTTTACATACGTTTAATTCATGTTGAAAATGTTAAACCGGGTCAAAAGGACCCGAGGACCCTACGAGGGTTAAGTCATGTGATGTCAACCTATAATGGATTATTTACATCATAACATCATAACATTATAGTTTGCTTCATGCATTGAACATGGATTTGGTGTTTTGTTTTTTATACCAAAATTGTAGTTAAAAGTTAGTTTAAAATCCTAGCATTAGCTCTATGTTGGTGATATTATTGATGAGAAGATTCCTTGTTTGTGGTTCCCTCCTAAGTTGTAATGAGATCTGCTCCCCTGCTCATGATTACATATTGTAAATGATTACATATACATGATTACATATTGTAAATGATTACTCAATGATTACATATAAATCATTACTTAATATAAATGATTCGCATTCATTTCATAGTCTATGGTGGCCCACCATTGTCTAATTTGGGTGGACCCATCACCCCAGACCACCCTAGAAGATCTATGTCCACCCATAACCCCGGACCACCCTAGAGGGTCCAGGTCCACCCATCACAGGGAAACAGTGATGTCATAATGATCTTAACACATGAATTATCACACATTATATACATTATTACATAATAAATTACTTATGGTCAATTATAAAATAATAAAACCTTTTTTCACAAACATGGCTGACTGACTTCCATTCAGATGGATATTAATATTAATGTTATGAAGAACTCTGATTGTGTGTGTGATCATTTATTTAATGTTTCAATATAGTTTAGAACTGAAATATTATGTTTGTGTTTTCTGACGACAGAAACTATACAAAGTCATTGGATGAACCACCCACACTAATTGGGACTCCCATTTCCTTTGGTGTGTCGCCCAGGTGGCGCCTAAACCCTGACCTTTAACCTCACAAACACTATGCCTAAACCCAAACTTAACCCAAACCCCTTTAACCTGACAAAAAATATGCCTAAACCTAACCCTAACCCCAACCTTTAACTTCACAAACACTATGCCTAAACCTAACCTTAACCCTAACCATAACCTCACAGAAACTATTCCTATAAACCTAACCTTAACCTTAACACAAACCTTTAAATTCACAAAAACTATTCCTAAACCTAACCTTAACCCTAAAAGGTTGATGATGTCATCATTGTGCTGCTACGACTATTTAAAAGCTGATTGGACACACATGTATTTCTTCCTCTCACACCCAGGTGTTCTGTGAAAAGACAATAGACCAATAAGAATCAGAACGTATTAACTGTGTGAACATGTTAACACTTTAGAATAACCTTCCCTTATAATAGTAAATTAATCAATTCATAAATTATTAGTTTAAATACATGATGTGTTATTCATAACATGTTAAACAGTTGGTTAATGATTTAATGATTCAAAACTATGCTATAAATAGTTAATAGATCATGAACAAGTTATTAGTAAACTACTTAAAAACCTGACCTCCCAGCACCCTCCCTGCAACTAGTAACCATCAAAGTAGAAACAACTCAGTCCATTCAAACAACATTTGACCAATACTTTGTCAATAGTGTATCTTAGTAGGAAGGGCAGCTCAGTTGCTAGAACACTCTCCTTTGGACCACAAGGTTCTGTCTTTGATCCTGTTAGTGATGGAATGATCAGTGTTTTCAATGAACTGAATCATTGGGTTCAGTTCACTGAAATGTTGTGTTCAATGTATTGAATCATTGGGTACAGTTCACTGAAATGTTGTGTTCAATGTACTGAATCATTGGGTACAGTTCACTGAAATGTTGTGTTCAAATGATTGGTTCAGAGTTTGGCTGCATTGTGTCGTCTCTTCACTTCCAGACTGAATCACTTGAACGTCCTCTCAGGCTATGGGATCTAAACTCCTGCGTCATGTAAAACATGTTTATTTGAATGATGATGAATGGTCCAAACTACACAGTTCACCAAGATGACCCCCCCCCCCCATCTGACCACATTGACATCAGTGTTGTCTGATACAACAAATCATTTGATTATTACATTTGATTATTAGATTCATTATTAGAAAAAGAAATTAAGCAGAAGACACATGATAATGTGAATTCACTCGACCGGGATGGTTTACCAGGCTAGTTGTTTCACGTCTTACACAAGCACGTTGCTTTGTGTATGTTTTCTAGTTTTATACACTTTTATACATTAAAACTGTATGAATGTGTATGTAAAAAAGTTGAGTAAAAAGAAAGAGTAAGTGAACCTGGGTGTGTGGGAGGAGTCTAAAGATCGTCATTGGTTGTCGGCACCAGAATACGACCTGATAGAAGAAGAAGAGAGACAGTTAAAACAGTCACACAAATACATCCTATGTACTGTATTGTGCGTATTTCTCCATAAAATGCATAAATGTACACACAACACAATAACACAATAACACAACAAATTTAGGGTTCAGTCATCAGGCCAGGGTCACATGTTGCATCAGAACAAATGTGAACATCTGACTCTTATTTAAGACTAAATGTGACAACATAGAACACACTTTGACCTCTAACTAGGTCGTCTAAACTGGTCTAAACTGGTTAAGGTTCTAAACCAATATAAACCCGTTTAGGTTGTGGCTTTACATGTTTGTTTGTTTGTTTGTTTGTTTGTTTGTTTGCATTTCTGTGAGGGTTGTCATGTGAACCTCTGTTGATCTGACCTCATTTCTTCCACTGGTAGTAGATTAATTAATGAAACATGTTAATTAAACATGTTAATGAAACATGTACATTAAACATGCTAATCACCTCGTTTCTTCCACTGGAAGTAGATTAATCCAGACAGGAACAAGACCAGACCCAGAACCAGACCTGATGCTCCCATGGCCACCTTGTTCTTCACTGACTCTGGCATGGAGTCATCTGACAATACAAATATGATATTAAAGATATTATATGATATTATATTCATTATATTATTACAGTAGATTAAAACACATTCTCCTTCACTGACTCTGACATGGAATCATCTGTGTCATTTTAGTTTTGAGCTATAACTATTATTTTATACTATTGTATACAGTTTTATACCCAACCCTTGATGCTGAGTGCCAAGCAGGGAGGCATTGGGACCCACTTTGATGGTCTTTAGTATGACCCGGCCAGGGATCAAACGCCAACTTCTCAATCTTAGGGCAGACACTCTAACCACTAGACAATTACCATTGATATTAATGCAGCATTTATATAAGACCTGTTCCATCTCTCAGGACTGTTCTCATACTTTACAGTCACTTTCAAATTCTATAAATTCTATACATTCTATAAATTCTATAAATCCTATAAATTCTATAAATTCTATAAATGTCTTTGTCTGCAGCCATTAGTAAATAAAGATGATGTACCTCATCTAGACAAGACACTTAAGCTCTATAGGTGAGGCTCCTGTCATGACCTTCTTATTAGAATGGTAACTTTTTACTTACTTTTACTTTACTTTTTTACTTGTTTTAATGTATTTGTATTGATTTTTATTTCTGGTGCCTGTATTATTATTGTGTCTTGTTTTAATTGGATTTCTGTGTTTCCTTTCTGCAAAACAAATGTACCTTCAGTTACAAAAAGAGAAGAATCCTTGAACCCTTAAAACAGAGTGTAGTATAACACATTACAGTAGATTACAGTAGAATACAGTAACTGACCCCAGTCCATCTTGATAGGCGCGGTCAGGCTGGGATGTTCCACCATGCATGTGATCTTCTCTCCTGATCTGTAAGACACACACACACACACACACACACACACACACACACACACACACACACACACACACACACACACACACACACACACACACACATTTTTCTGCTGATGATCCTCTTCAAAAAGCACGGCATGTTTTCTATCTGAGGAGGATGATCAGTACCTACGCATAGTGTGTGGGGCATCACGGTGCAGAGGGGGGGGGGGCACTACGGTGCAGAGGGGGGGCACCAAGGTGCCGAGGGGGCACCAAAATGAGTCACGCCGCTCATCATAATAACTAAACAATGAACTATTATATTCAAATGTGAGATTAAAAACAACTACAATTAGGCACCATGGCATTAGACTGTTATAGGCAATAAGATAAACTTATACTGATATTTTCTCTGCCTAAAAGTGCATCCTCAAGTTGAATGTGTGTCCATGTGGATCTGCTCAGAGCTGAAGCCCCTCCTCCCCGCCCGGTCTGGCAGTGAGTGAGCAGCTGTTAATTAGCACTAACATTAGGACAGATTGTGAAAGTAGACGATCTACATGCTGAAACGCACCGTGATTCAACACATTGATCCATTGATCTTTGTTGTTATTTAGTTTTTTTGAGAAAAAAAATGTTTGACTATTTTTGTGTAGGAGCGTGAATGCCCCGCTGGGCTCTCCTCCGCTCTAGTGTTTATTGTGTATTCCACTATTCCCTCCCCATTGCAGAAAAAATAGGAAGGGAAGAGGCAGAAGAAACGTAATAACGAGATAAGCACGTCCCAGAGGCAGCGAGCACTGAAAGATCATCAGTGCGCCCTTCTCCAGGAGGACATCGCCGCGGTCAACTCGGTGACCCGATCTCAGTCACCCTCGACCCTGAGGCTCCCGAACTCTGCGACCACTCGCTAGAACAGTGCCAAGTTGGGCTTTAGGGCGCGCCTGTGTATCTTTCTCCCGAAACCAGAGTCTCAGGACTCAGGCCCTATCCGGGTCTAAAGGTGTGTTTAACCATTTGATTTGTGCATTAATCTTAAGGCGACGTTACTGTGTTTACAAGAGAATATCTGTTATAGTTGAGCATAGCTCAGAAGGTGTTACAATAATGCACTCCCAATGCGATTCCTTCTTTTCCTCTCTGTAACTTTTCTTTCTCCTGTCTCCCCACATTTAACCGCATACACAACATAAGTTTCGGTTTACCCAGCTTTACTTTATAAATACTTGTAACGGTGAAGTCTGAATAAACCCATTTTATTGTAACTTGAAAGCAATGATTTGTGTGTGTGTGTCTTAATATTAGCCTACCAATTCATGGGCCATTTTCAGCAAGTGAGTAACACTTGTTTTATTTTTTAAAGAATATATGTATAGGTGTCTATTAGGTGTGTATTTCTATGTATAGGTGTCTGTTAGGTGTGTACCTGGGTGTGTACTCCAGGTAGGAGTGGTACTGGTAGTACCAGTCTCCATCAGACAGCTCGTCAGTAGAGGAGAGACCAGAGGTCAAAGGTTCTTGACCTATCCACCAGGTCACCAGGATCACTTTAGGATAGAAGTCGTAGCTGCTGCACCTCAGCATGTGAGTGTGTTCACCACGACGAGGGGGAGTCTCTGACTTCAGTCTCACTTTGGGCTCCACTGGATAAATAAGATTATTATTATTATTATAATATAGCCGTCATAGGAAAATGTTATTATCATTAATAATTGTACATCATCCAAATGAGATCCAAATGATCCAGAAAGCTGCAACACACTTGGTCTTCAACCAGCCAAAATGTTCACGTTTCCCGGCTCTCCCCCGTTCTCCTCTCCCTCCATTGACTCCCAGTTGCTGCCCTCACAGAGTACAAAACACTGATGTTGGCCTACAAAGCAACCAAACGTATGACTCCCCCATATCTTCAAACCTGATCCAACCCTACAACCCCTCACCCTCCACCCGTCCTAGACTCTTCTCCCTTCTCTAAAACACCCTGGACAACGCTCCACACGTCCCAGACTCTTTTCCCTTCTCTAAAACACCCTGGACAACGCTCCACACGTCCCAGACTCTTCTCCCTTCTCTAAAACACCCTGGACAACACTCCACACGTCCCAGACTCTTCTCCCTTCTCTAAAACACCCTGGACAACGCTCCACACGTCCTAGACTCTTCTCCCTTCTCTAAAACACCCTGGACAACGCTCCACACGTCCTAGACTCTTCTCCCTTCTCTAAAACACCCTGGACAACGCTCCACACGTCCCAGACTCTTCTCCCTTCTGGCTGCCAAACTGTGGAACAAACTCCCCATTGCAGTTAGAACCAGTGGTGTAAAGTAACTAAGTACATTTACTCAAGTACTGTACTTAAGTACAATATTGTACTTTTACTCCACTACAATTATTTCACCACTTTAATTACTAGTTACTTTGTAGATTTAGATTATTACAAAACATACATTAACCACTTCATCCCTATATACATTTTGGCCATTTGAAAATAGCAGATCTACAAGCTCACAATGCTTTGCGATGCGACACATTGTGAGCTTGTAGATCAATTTTTTTTAACATTTTATACATTTGAAAATATTTGAGATATTCTGCGTAATGACTACTTTCTACTTTTGGTACTTTAAGTACATTTACATATTTTGTACTTTTACTCAAGTACTTTTTGAATTCCAGACCTTTACTTGTAACAGAGTATTTCTAGATTGCAGTATTGATACTTTTACTTAAGTAAAACATGTGGAGTACTTTTTCCACCACTGGTTAGAATTGCAAACTCACTCCCAATCTTCCACCATAATCTGAAGACTCTCCTCTTCAGACTCCACCTCAGCCTGTAGCACTAGACCTAGCCTTGATGACCTTACAGTCTTATGCAAATCTTAACATGTATTTTAGATATCATGTTATGTAGACAGATGCCAGGTTAATTGTAGACCTGGCATCCTATAATTAAATAATTTATAATTATACATTCAATGTATTCAATGTATTACTATTTCTATGCATTTGATGTATTACCTTGTGTTTTCCTTGCTTACTGTGAATCTCTCTGGATTAAGAGCGTCTGATAAATGCCTACATTGTAAATTGTAACTGTAAATGTCAGTGTTTGGTCACCAGATGGCATCAGATAACAACTTTTCATAGAGTACTGTAGAGCGTACAATAGTCTACAGTTTTCTACAACGTAGAATGCATTTATATAATATAATTTAAACATATTAAATAACTCACAGTTACACAGTGCTTTACATAAACAACAATAAACCAAGCAATATAATTGAATGAAAATAGCTCAAATGAACAAGAGTAGAAACGAACAAAACAACACACATAATCCTGTAAAATATTAATAAAGTGATTAAAAACATACAAAACAAACTAGTAAAGACAATAATTAAAATATAAAATCAGGTGGTGAAATGAAGTGTATAGAGGTGTGTTTTAGCCTGCATATGGTTCTTTTTTTAAGTTAATTTAAAAACATTAATCCTGGTGTCTCTGTTTTAGGCAGGTCTATGTAGGTGAAAACGCTCAGGAATAGATATGTTTCATTTATGCTCGGTGTACGATGGTGACACCACATGCTGTGAGCTTGTAGATCTGCTATTTCCACTGTGTGACAGCCTGTTAGGATACAGTATAAATCAAGAGGATCTGAAATGTTTCTCAGCAGATAAAGAAATATGTAATAATTATTATATGATCAATATTAACACCATTAATCATCTCTGAATAGAATCATGTGATTTCATGTTATAGTTTATGAGGTGATGAGTGTTGAGTGCTGCTCTGAGATCAGCTCACCTCTCTTGTTCAGAACATGGGGGTAGTAGTTCTCAATGTTGTGTTTGCAGATTCCCTCTCGGTTTGCTCTCATCACACGCAGTCCTGTAGGATCTTTATTCCAGAGCTCTGCGTTCTTCACACCAAACTCAGTGTATCCAACATACTGATCTACTCTACTGTCCCACCTGATGAACTCATCACCATCGAAATTCATTGACTGTATGTACTGTATGTCCTTCAGCTCACTGGAGTTGAACACACAGCGGTCAGCCACATAGAACACATATCCATCTGGAAATAGACCATTAAAAATCTCATTAATGTTCAGTTATATTATCATCTGTATAATATCAACACTAGGCTAACTGCCCCCTATCGGCCAAATATGTCACTACATAAAGTCTAAAATAGGTTCAGGCATGTGAAATATGGCATTAAAATGTTTTAGTTTTTTTTCTCTACATGTCCAGTTGTCTAGCGCGGCAAAAAAAAACAAGGACTCTGTCTGTCTGTCTGTCTGTCTGTCTGTCTGTCTGTCTGTCTGTCTGTCTGTCTGTCTGTCTGTCTGTCTGTCTGTCCAGCAGCTGGAATCTAATGTTGACCGGGCATAAAGTTAAGCCCCCCCCCCCCGCCCCTGTGTTGCGGACCACACGCGTGCGCGACGCTTGCGCGAATGTTTTGTATTAATTAATTAATTAATTAACCGATAATAAAACAACATTAACAACACACTCTACCATCCTTCAGTGGTGTAAAAAGTACTCAAATGTTTTACTTAAGCTAAAGTATCTATCTGTCTGTCTGTCTGTCTGTCTGTCTGTCTGTCTGTCTGTCTGTCAGACCTCATCATGTACATACAGGATAACAGAGATAACACTTGCAAAAAGGTTGTTATTTTGAGAGCGAAATGCCTCACAATATGAATACATTTTGATATGTTTTATTTTTATGCTAACTGTTGTATAATCATATTATCTTGGATTTTGACATGATTAATGTCTTTATATTGAAAATCCAAATATATGTGTGTGTGTGTGTGTGTGTGTGTGTGTGTGTGTGTGTGTGTGTGTGTGTGTGTGTGTGTGTGTGTGTGTGTGTGTGTGTGTGTGTGTGTGTGTGTGTGTGTGTGTGTGTGTGTGTGTTTGTGTGTGTGTGTATTCAACCGTTTTAAACTATTGTGTTAATAGTATTCATGTACCTTTCACTGGTGGTTTCTTCAAGGCAGTGCGAATGGTGTCCAGGTTGGCTTTGCAGTACTGCTGATCACCCAAAGCTATTTCATAAGCTCCTGGCCAGTTGATATGATCTACAAACGGAGGCTGAGGCTCCACCGCCTTCCCTTTGTTGAAGTCTGCGTACATCATCACTTCACCATCCAGAGCAAACATCCACTCTTTATATGAGTCTTTAACTGTGTCTGAACAGCCAAGGACTGTAATCTGCTCATGGAACACTGGGGGAAAAAACAAAGATGACATTAAATTCAACAACAAACTTCTTCACAGTGACAATAACACATAATCATCATGTTAAACAATCATGTTTGGTTCTTATATGAAGTGAAAGGTTGGATATTAAAAGTAGCTTCCTGTCAAACGGTTTATTCACACTGAAACAGATTCAAATGTTATTATGTATTTATCTATCTTTATTATGAAAGTAATTAATAAGGAAAAATATATTTCATGATGTCAAAGAAACCCAGGTATCAAATCATGTCAGATTTCTAAAATTAAAATGTACAACCATATGTGTGCAACACTCTTGTATGATGAAATATGGAGATGTGAGGTTTCTGGAATCCCAAGGGTTCTATAATAGGCCCCTCCTCCTCCCTCTGCACAAAACCCTCATTTTCATGATGTATTATATTATATTCTCCATATTTCATGCGTGCGTGCGTGCGTGTGTGTGTGCGTGCACGTGTGTCATTTGTTTGTAATGTGAATTATTCATCTTTGGTTTTTATTAATAACAGTAGATATAAATGTATATATTATATAATAACATAAATATAATGTACTTACTTCCTGGGATCGCTTTGACATGAAGTACAGAGGAGAGGATGAGGAGGGTGGCTGTAATCTTCATCATCACTGATCAAAACTGAACTGAATTTAATAGATGAGAATAAACAGATCAGAATAAACAGATGAGAATAAACAGATGTTTACTGAAAGAGAAGTTCTGGAGTCTGAAAGAGAATGAAGGAGGACTCGTTCTGTAGTTTAGAAGAATCAGCCAATCAGATTAAAGATATGATGTTACATCATCTGTTTCCAGAAAGACGACAGTCTGTATTATTGCACTTAATCATGTATATGGTATATAGCTGCTGTTTATGCACCTTATGTCTCCTCATGTACATACTGTACCTTATGCACCTTATGTCTAACCTCATGTACATACTGTACCTTATGCACCTTATGTCTTCTCATGTACACGCTGTACCTTATGCACCTTATGTCTAAGCTCATGTACATACTGTACCTTATTTCTAACCTCATGTGCATACTGTACCTTATGCACCTTATGTCTAACCTCATGTACATACTGTTCCTTATGCACCTTATGTCTAACCTCATGTACAAACTGTACCTTATGCACCTTATGTCTAACCTCATGTACATACTGTACCTTATGTCTAACCTCATGTACATACTGTACCTTATTTCTAACCTCATGTGCATACTGTACCTTATGCACCTTATGTCTAACCTCATGTACATACTGTTCCTTATGCACCTTATGTCTAACCTCATGTACAAACTGTACCTTATGCACCTTATGTCTAACCTCATGTACATACTGTACCTTATTTCTAACCTCATGTACATACTGTACCTTATGTCTAACCTCATGTACATACTGTACCTTATGCACCTCATGTCTAACCTCATGTACATACTGTACCTTATGCACCTTATGTCTAACCTCATGTACATACTGTACCTTATGCACCTTATGTCTAACCTCATGTACAGACTGTACCTTATGCACCTTATGTCTAACCTCATGTACATACTGTACCTTATGCACCTTATGTCTAACCTCATTTACATACTGTACCTTATGCACCTTATGTCTAACCTCATGTACATACTGTACCTTATGCACCTTATGTCTAACCTCATGTACATACTGTACCTTATGCACCTTATGTCTAACCTCATGTACATACTGTACCTTATGCACCTTATGTCTAACCTCATGTACATACTGTACCTTATGCACCTTATGTCTTCTCATGTACACGCTGTACCTTATGCACCTTATGTCTAACCTCATGTACATACTGTACCTTATTTCTAACCTCATGTGCATACTGTACCTTATGCACCTTATGTCTAACCTCATGTACATACTGTACCTTATGCATCTTATGTCTCATCATATATATACTGTACCTTATGCACCTTATGTCTCCTCATGTACATACTGTACCTTATGCACCTTATATCTCCTCATGTACATACTGTACCTTATGCACCTTATGTCTCCTCATGTACATACTTTAACTTATGCACCTTATGTCTCCTCATGTACAAACTGTATGTAAATATCTTTCTATATTTTCATATTTTTATTCTCCTTGCCCCCCCCGTCTTCTTTTCTTTCTCTTTCTGAAAATAACTAAAACGATGGAGATGCACAAAAAAAAATCACCCACTTCTTTACACCTTTAACCTGTGATGTGACAATAAAGATGATTCTGATTTTGTTGAAGAGAAACACAAGAAAGAAAGAAAGTTAAATGTTGTAATTAATTAAAAGCTTTCAGATGAGACATGATGGGAGGCTAAAGGTTAAAGTTCATCACTTCAGATTGAAGTGATTACAGATTATTTAAAATTTGAATAAAATAAATAATGTCTCCCATGTAGTTGCTGTTGGAGGGCAACGGGTGGGGGGTTCCAATCCACACCAAACTTTACACAAACACTGTTCAGGTCTGGTAAGAGAATAGTCTCACCAAATAAACTGAATGTCACACATATGGTTCTACAGCAGTGTTACACAGTGTTTAACACTTCATATAGACAGAACTCAGAGACCATTGGATTGGAAGGCTGTGCAGTAAAAGTCTATTTAGTCTATTGATTTACTTTTAATAATGTATAAGCTAAGGTGTTTTACCCCACGACCGGAACCTCCAGCGCTGTGCGCCTCCAAAATGATTCCCCTAGTTTAAAACTTGTTTAGTTTGGTATAATCGTTTAGTTTCTTTTGGTATAATAATGGTTTGGTATGTTCATCTTTTATTCTAACTCTTAGCGAGACTAGCGAGAATAAACAAACTGATTCACATTATGTGGGGAACAAAAACAATGCGACACCAACCGGAACCAACCACCGGAACATGATTTTTCTTTTTTCCTTTTTTCTAAACCGGATCACCGGGCACAGTTTTAGAATGAATACCAGGCTTTCCTCCAACCTGCTCATCAGAAGCAGTTAGGGGTTCAGTGCCTTGCTCAAGAACACTTTGACATGAAGCCAGGAGGAGTCAGGAATCAAACCGGGAACCTCTGTAAACTGAACTCACAGACGCTCCTCTAATCCAAGCCTCATTACATAGAGACACACGGCCGGAAGCGGAAGGCCTACAAATCCACGCCCACTTTTGACACTCGGGGTCCGTTAGAACGATGAACTGCAGCTCTCAATGCAATCTCTATGAGAGGCATTGTAAAATACCGTCATTTCACTGGTTAACTACTGAGGCTGTAGCGATTTTTTTGGTGTTCTAATAATCTGTCCCATTTGTTTAATTTGTCCTTTTTAATGTCCCATATCTTTCATCTCGATATGCTACCCACAATATACTATAATATACTCCATCAGTATGTCAAAACCGCTAGCATCGGAGATCCATGGGGATCGGAGATACGTCACGGACGCATCCCTTGAGGTTTTCAATACCCAGAAAACTGGCGAAAGTGGCCGTTTTCAATAGGTTTTGGTCATTATCTCTGGAACAGAAGGTCCAATCTGCTCAGTTCAAAGCTTGTTGGATGCGTGACTTTGAGGACATTAAGCACACAATGACACATTTTCGGGTTATTTTTTTTTTTTTAGGGGAGGCGAGATCTTAGTTGGGCAGGCGACTGCCTCTCCTGCCTCTACAGTGGGAACGCCACTGGTCGGCGCTCGGCGCTCGTAAAGACAGTGATGTCACTGAAATGCCTGTCTGCTGTCTACCCTCTGCTGTGTTAACATTATGGGTAACTCGTTAAAGTGGCAAATTAAATGTGAAACAAATCAACTATTAAAAAAACAAGAAGATATGTTGACAAAAACACTCCATACATTTGGAAACATATTTTTATTTAAATCAATATCGTCTTCAGTTAATGCAGGATAATTTTTAAAGTAGGCTAACTTTCATATCCTCTCATAGGGAATGCATTGGTAGCTGCAGTTCATCCTTCTAACGGACCTCGAGTAGCGGCGCTGTCTCAAAAGTGGGCGTGAAATTTGTAGTCCCCGTGTGTCTCTATCTCACTGATGAAACCATCACGTCATGTGATCAAAGAGTTACTTCAGAGGTGTGTGTGTGTGTGTGTGTGTGTGTGTGTGTGTGTGTGTGTGTGTGTGTGTGTGTGTGTGTGTGTGTGTGTGTGTGTGTGTGTGTGTGTGTGTGTGTGTGTGTGTGTGTGTGTGTGTGTGTGTGTGTGTGTGTGTGTGTGTGTGTGTGTGTGTGTGTGTGTGTGTGTGTGTGTGTGTGTGTGTGTGTGTGTGTGTGTGTGTGTGTGTGTGTGTGTGTGTGTGTGTGTGTGTGTGTGTGTGTGTGGGGGCGGCCATAGCTGAGTGGTTAGTGAGCCCGCCTAGGGAGCCAGAAGCCCTGGTTGCCCCAGGTTCGATTCCAGGCCAGGCCAGCATATGTGTCGATGAAATGAAATTTGTCCCTGAGCATGACTCTTAACCCCTACTTGCTCACAGGTTCTCATTGGAAACAAGACCGCAAGGACTTTCATGAATGACCTGTTAAAAGGAATAATCCTCTTATCCTCTGTGTGTGTGTGTGTGTGTGTGTGTGTGTGTGTGTGTCCAGCGTTGCTGGTAAAATGCTTTTCATGTTCATTAAACATCCATCCAAGGCTCATTACATCTAAGGATAAGGATAATTCCTTTTAACAGGTCGTTCATGAAAGTCCTTGCGGTCTTGTTTCCAATATAAGGATAATTCCTTTTAACAGGTCGTTCATGAAAGTCCTTGCGGTCTTGTTTCCAATGAGAACCTGTGAGCAATTGGAGTTAAGAGTCTTGCTCAGGGACAAATTTCATATCATCGGCACATATGCTGGGATAGCCTGGAATCGAACCTGGGGCAACCAGGGCCAGCTGGTTCCCTAGGCGGGCTCACTAACCATTCAGCTATGGCCGCCCCTAATGAGAACCTGTGAGCAATTGGGGTTAAGAGTCTTGCTCAGGGACAAATTTCATATCATCGGCACATATGCTGGGATAGCCTGGAATCGAACCTGGGGCAACCAGGGCCTCTGGTTCCCTAGGCGGGCTCACTAACCACTCAGCTATGGCCGCCCCTATCTCACTGCTGAAACCGTCTAATTTCTGTAAAAACACACTGGTCATGTGATCATATAGTGTCACATGAGAGGTTTGTGTGTGTGTGTGCGTGTGTGTGTGTGCGTGGTTGAACTCACCACTGAAGCTTCTGACTGGAAACTCAAACTTGAAGTTCACTTCCTGATTCACCCAGCAGCCAATCAGAATTATTATTTTATTAAACATCACCAGTTACTAGAGAGACATGTTGATGTCAACAACCTGACAGACTGTACATAATTATATATTTATTTATTGTTTGTTTTATTTGACTCTTGTTGGTAATGTCAACGTGTTGCTCATGTCAATAAGGACACTTTAAATCTGATGTAATTTAAAAGTTGAAACAGACAGACAGACAGACAGACAGACAAACATAATGCCCTGGCTACATTTGCTAATGTCTGTTTATATTGTATATGTTTTGTCTTTACAGCACTTTGGTTGACATGGTCATGTTAAATGTTCTATAAATACAGTTTTAGTTGAGTTGAGTTGTTACATAATTATGAAGTAAAACAGTCATCAGTATTATTGAGCTTTTTGTCTTGCAGTGGAAACACATTTACTGTGAATTAGTTTGTTGAATCAGCAAGTGGTTTGTGTGTGTGTGTGTGTGTGTGTGTGTGTGTGGTTGAAGCTTCTCACTGGAAACTCCCTAACCGTTAATTTCACTTCCTGATTCACCCAGCAGCCAATCAGATTTATTCTTTTATTGACCATCACCAGTTACTAGAGAGAGACATTATGACGTGAACAACGAGAGAGAGAGAGAGAGAGAGAGAGAGAGAGAGAGAGAGAGAGACAGAGAGAGAGAGAGAGAGAGAGAGAGAGAGAGAGAGAGAGAGAGAGAGAGAGAGAGAGAGAGAGAGAGAGAGAGAGAGAGAGAGAGAGATTGTTGTCACATGATCTAGAAGCTTCTATCACTTAAAGGACAAGACCACTTTGGTAGAGGTTTGGGTTGTGTAGTTACCTTGCCATGATGTAACTCCAAAGGTGGACAAGAAATCAAAAATAATTGCTCCATTGATTAGAAATTGATAATTCAAAACATGCTCCTCATTGACTTACATTGTAGAGTGAAACATCTCTCAAAGTCACTCTTTTAGCACATAAACGAACACAAAGAAAGCTGATTCAGACAATATGGAACATCATCAAACCCAGTACTGTTTGTTTTTTAAATAAAAATGTCAACTTCCTGTTGATTCTACTATTTTTATTATGAAGAAACCCGGACTGGATCTGCGGATTCGGATCCGGATCTTCAAATAGTAAAATAAACAGGAAATTGATATTTTATTTAAAAAACAAACAGTACTGGTTTTGGTGATGTTCCATATTGTCTGAATCAACTTTGTTTGCATTCATTTACATGCTAAAACAGCTGTTTTTTTTTTACCGTACAATGTAAGTCAATGAGGAGCATATTTTGAATTATCAATTTCTAATCAATGGAGCAAGTATCTTTGATTTCTTGTCCACCTTCAGAGTTACATTATGACAAGGTAAATACACAACCCAAACCAAAGTGGTCTTGTCCTTTAAACTATTCTCTGGAATAAAAGGTAAACTAATACTGCCACCTACTGGACTGATGAACACATGTCCAGAACTGTTTCAGGATTAAACACATAAAAATAGCAGATCTACAAGCTCAAAACTCATCGCTTCACACTGTGAGCTTGTGGATCTGCTACTTTTGATGCTTTTGTGTGACGCTGTAGTATGATCAAGTAGGCGTTAATTTATGAAAAAACTCAAAGTTAAAATATGTAGATAAGAGGTTTCTGCCTGACAGATATGTTACTGCACATGTTAATCACAAATAGTGAAAATAACTGATATACAAGATAACGTGTGTTTGCATTGAGAAATATTTTCACTGTGTTAGTTATATTGTTCCATATGAAATGCTCACAATATGGACAGCAGGTAGAAAGTGGTTAATTTAAATTATAGAGCAGTAACAGATATGTTTAGACTTAGAGGCAAGTATGAATAACTGACTTGTACCGTTTCCTGTTGTAATCTCAGCCATGATTCCATGCTTGATAGTTTAACAGTAATCATTACACAGAATAAATACAGAGGCAGAGCAAATAATAGACATATTGACAAATAAACATGTCAAAGTGCAGTGGATCTGATCAGCTGTTAAAAGAGGACGTCTCCCCTTCCTTTGTCTGTCTCTCAGCAGTCTGTGGTGAGGTGTCTTCACATTAGGAAGGTGAGTAATGTCCTACTGTACTTCATATGAAGTCTTTAGGCTAATGTATAATTTGTTATCATAATACAGTGTTGCTCGCTGAAAATAATTTACTTTTAATCACATTTACTTGTTATTTTCTCATTAAAATCAGTTAGTTTCTTATTAAAATCAGTTATTTTCTCAGCGTATGGCACAGTGAACCTGCCATACAATGAAGCATAATTTACCCGTTTCAGTTTTGTGATACTTGGTTATTGAGGACTTGCCAGCATTGATGTTGGAATCTTCAATTTAAGATGTAACTTCTGAATTAGAGAATGATAAACCTCTTCTGTCCATTTCAATTGTCCATTAAAGAAAGACTAAATCGACTATCGAAACATGATGTATTTGCAGTCATTCTACTTCATATTTGATTTGTGAATGGACTACAACACATTCATGGTAGTTCCAGACAGAGAAGCTCTAGATTGAAAGGTTTGTTTAGTTAACAGTGAGTGAACTATTGACTGATGGGAACCTTTTGAACCTTTGCCTCAGTTCACCATGATGCAAGGAGCCGTGTTGGTGTGGATTCTATCAGCGCTGGTGTGTCTGGGTACAGGTCATCACCATGCAGGACATGAAGGTAACTGGTGTGTGTGGGTACAGGTCATCACCAGGTGACATGAAGGTAACAGAGCTGACCAGGGTTGGATTTGATGGAGAGGATCCATGCCTCTGCTTAATATCCCTCCTTTTTTTTTTTTTTCAAATTTTTTATCCTACAATTTTTGTAACCCATTTTTTCACCCAGTGCCAATTACCTATGTAATCCTGGGCGCTACACTCCCTCTGCCAGCCTAGGGAGAGCCTAGAGCCGAGCTCATGCCTCCTTTAATAAATGAGAACTAGCAAGCCGCTTCTTTTCACCCGACAGGGGGGAGTTTCCCTGGTAGGACGTAGCGTGTGGAAGGAACACGTTATTCCAACCAGTTCCTTTCCCCTCCATCAGGCGCCCCGGCTGACCAGGGGGAGGCAGTATAGAGACCAGGATTACTGCATGTTTTGTGAGGGTACCTACCCTAGGGGACACGGGGAGACCATGCAAACTCCACACAGAAAGGCCCTTTCGCCAACCCCACCGGGGTATGGGCACTGATGAGAGAACACGCCCCCAGCGCCCACAGCATCCCCTGCGGGAATCGAACCCCAGGACCTTCTAGCTGTGAGGCGACAGCGCTGCTGACTGCGCTACCGTGCTACCGTGCACCCTCTTAATGTCCCTCCTTGATTGATTGATTGATTGATTGATTCATTTATTGAATACTTTATTATTAACAGTTTGCAAAACAAAAGGCACAGTGGCACAGATGTATACAAAACAATGCTAAAAGAATAACACAATAAGCCCAGGGCTTGTTTCCATTGAGGTCCTCTGGTCACTCATTGTTATGGCCAGTGGAGGATATGTTTTATCTCTGCTTGGTCAGTCTTTTTTTGTTTTGAGAATTGTACATGTAACCACATTAACCCTGGTGTCCCTATTTTGGTTTGCAAAAAATAGATCTACAAGCGCACAATGCATTGCAATGCCAAATGTTGTGAGCTTGTAGATCAGCTGTTTTTGCTATTTGTCATATGAGGAAGAATTATAGGGTTTAAAGGGGAATACCACTCATTTTCAACATTGAACCATGTCATAATATACCTTAGAGCTGTTGTGTGGAACCCCCCCCCCCCCTTCTCTATGTTGCCTAGAACTGGAGAATCGATGGTTGGGGTCATGTGATCAGTGACATACTGAAGGTGTACTCTTTGGCCACGCCCTCTAGGCTGCCTCATTCTCTAGAATTTCACTTCCAGCTGAAACAGTGTGACTTGTAGTAGTTTATAATGTCATATGGTTATATATCACATTTGACATTTCACAAGACATTGTACTTGTAGATATTAGAAATCCATTGGCTGAAAATGCTCTAACAAGTCTTAACTTTATATTCAAGTCACACTGTTTCAGCTGGAAGTGAAATTCACCATTCTAGTGAATGCAGCAACATAGAGGGCGGGGTACACCTTCCGTTTGTCACTGATCACATGACCCCAACAATGAATTCTCCAGTTCTAGGTGACATAGAAGGGGGGGGGGGCTTTTTTTCTTATTTCCACACAGCAGCTCTATATTATGACATGGTTTAATGTTGAAAATGAGTGGTATTCCCCTTTAAGTGGTTAAGGAAATGGCCGCCCGGCCACCCCCCTCCTATTTTCTTTAACATATCTAACCCATCACCTTCAGGTCGTGAAGATAACGCTGCAGACCAGGCTGCAAACAGCCTCTCCATGGTGTCATCAGCAAACAAAGGTTTTGCCTTCAACCTGTACAGGCATCTGGCCGCTCAGACGGACAACCAAGGCAAGAACGTCTTCTTCTCACCCGCAAGTGTCAGCCTGGCCCTGGCAGCCTTGTCTGTAGGGGCCCGGGGCCAAACCCACCAGCAGCTCTTCAGTGGTCTGGGCTTCAACAGCTCCGTACTGACCCAGGCTGACGTAGACCAGGCCTTCCATGGACTTCTGACCGCAGCGGATAAGACTTCATCAGAAGACATCAGTGCAGGAACCGCAGTGTTTGTGGACAATAAGTTCAAGCCACAGCCTGAGTTCCTGCAGACCCTGAGTCAGTCCTACCTGGCGGACGGGTTCAGTGTGGACTTTACCAATCCCACAGAGAGTGCTGCTACCATCAACAAGTATGTAGGGGAGAAGACCCACGGCAAGATAGACCAACTAGTGGAAGACCTGGATCCTGAGACCCTCATGTATCTTATTAGTTACATATACTACAAAGGTAAGATGTCATCTCTGAGCTTTCATTCTTTTCTTCAGCTTTTAGTATAATTTCATATACCGGACAGAAATGAAACTTTGTTATTAGCTATTATAAACCTAATCATGGGTAGGGTTCATGAACCCCCAGTTTGATATGCATTAATCCATGGACCCCCATTTGATTTTGATTGAACTTTTTCTTCTTCTTTTCTTTCTTTTTTTTTTAATCTCTGTGACCCCAATACACCCTTACAGACCCATAAGAGTCCATTTGGACCCATGGTGGTACCCAGACCCAACGTTGACAAACTGCCCTCTAACTAGTTCTATCATGGCTACAGTCACCTTCCCTCATTTAAGTCTCACTATTGTCATCGTTGTTTCTACATTGTTTTCTGTCAAACAGGAAATTGGCAGACTCCATTTGACCCTGCAGACACCAAGGAGGATATGTTTAATGTGGATGAACAAAACCAGGTACCTTATCCCATAACACTACTGTCCTACCAGTGTTGATTTCGTCGACTAAAACTATGGCGAAAAATGTTCGTCGCTCACTAAATGTTAGTGAGGGACGAGTGGAGAAGAGATCCAGTAGAACTAAAAGACATTAAAGTCATTTTATGTTTGGTTGCGCTCAGGTGTTGTGCTCTGAAAATAGCAGATCTACAAGCTCACAACGTGTCGCAGCGCGAAGCGTTGTAAGCTTGTAGATCGGCTATTTTCAGCATGCAACCAAGTGTAAAATCAGCCATTACGACGCCATCAAGGCGCCGCCAAAATATATTTTAGTCGACTTAATCAACTGTAGATTTAGTCGACTAAAATCTTATGATATAGACCACCGAAGTCTGACGTAATTTACACATCCTTTGTTTGTCTACCTGGTTTGCAGGTATTTAATAGCGCGTCAAATAAGAACTGTGTTCCAAAAATAAACAAATGACCCCGGCGGTTTGACTCTTATGGATATGAAGCATCAACTGACGGTGAGAAAACGATAATGTTACTTCCGCCGAATTAGTTAAATTTTCGCCAGAAACAGACTGTATAAAATATAAGTGAGTGACTATCATAAACGATACAGAACCTCCTCCCTGACAATATCGCCGAGACAGTTTGTTTATTTTTGGACCACAATTCTTATATGAGACGATTCTATGATGACCCAATGTTATTCTCCATAGAGAAATTACTTTACGACCCCGGGGATGAACGAGTGACGTCAGGACTTCGGTGGTCTATTTAGTCGACTAAAACTAGACTTACAGTAAAACATTTCAGATGACTAAAATATGACTAAAACTAAATGGAATTTTATTCAAAAGACTATGACTAAAACTAAATCAAAATGTGCTGTCAAAATCAACACTGTGTCTTACTGAATGGCTTTTTATTAGTATGTCTCAAAGGTATAAACACTAATTGCACCTATTTGCATTGTATAGTATCTAATGTTTTGTCTGAAATGTTGTCTTTTGAAATCTGCAGGTTCCAGTCCAGATGATGAAGATGATGAACACGGAGGAGGAGTTGGATGTCTACATTGACCAGCAGATCTCCACCACTGTCCTCCGTTTACCCTTCAACAACTCCTACTCCATGCTGCTGATGCTGCCTGACAGAGGCAGAGGTTTGACTCAACTGGAGGAGGCCATCTGCCCCATGCACTACACCAAGTGGCTCAATGGGATGAAGAAAAGGTCTGAAATTACACTTACTTACTTACAAAAAACATACCCTGTTGCAAAATGTTTTTCTTCAAGAAATGCCCAAAATAGGGACCTCAGGCTTTAAGAGGTTATGTATTTTTTTTTATTACATTCAAAATGTCATATATTACACGTTACTTATTACTTCAAATTAAAATGATTAATAATAATAATAAAAATAAAAACAAATACATTTATAGCGCTTTTAAAGGTACCCAAAGTCGCTTTGGTAAAGTATGTTAGAATATTACTTTCTGTGCCAAGTAATGACCTTTGCATTAATTTCACAAAACACTTAAAGTCAGAGATGGATCAATCAATTCCAGAATGATCCTATAATAACATGATCATCCACAATATTTTGCCGTATAGAGTCTTAAGTGTGTTTTGTATTTCCTTTTCAGGGAGTACGATTTATTTGTTCCCAAGTTTTCCATCAAGACTAAGATGAACCTGAACGCTGTGCTGCGTCAGATGGGAATAACAGACGTGTTTGGTGCTGCAGCTGATCTCAGTGGCATTGCAGAGGCTGTGTCTGTGTCAGAGGTAAGAGCTGTCACAACGGATCAGTGTCTGTATAGTTCAGGGGTTCTCAAACATTTTTTTGTCTCAGGTCACCCTACAAATAACCTTTTCATCCACGGCACCCCTGAATGACATTGTTACTTTATAGCACTTTATTTATTGTCATATTAACGGTACGTAAACATGTAAATCTTTCCCCCAAAGATACAATATGTCACGAGGAAAATTGTAGAGAACATTTGTCTCCATTATTTAGGACAGACTGAAAATAACTTTTATATACTTAGCGTTTAACCACTTAAACCCCAGCATTCCTATTCTGGGGGGGACATTAAAAAATAGCAGATCTACAAGCTCACAACGCGTCACAACGTGACTCGTTGTGAGCTTGTAGATCTGCTATTTTTGGTGAAGAGACTTGGTGCACTGTAGGCTGAAAAAGAACACAGCTAAGGTCCGTTTTACTAAGTATATAGAGGGTCTAAGTGGTTAAACTGAAGTGACATTGATACATTCCAAATATTATCAAAGTATTCTGAGGCACCCCTGGCACCCTAGGGTGCCGCGGCACCCACTTTGAGAAGCCCTGGTCTAGTTGTCCCTTCTTTTATATCACAACAAAGGACAGAGACAGTCCATCAGTCCAGCAGCCACCAGGCTCCTCAACCAAGCCTGACCCCCATGTTTGGTTCTATTCTTGGATCAATACAAGAACGGTATGGTGGCATAAATGTATAGATTGCCAAGTATATGCTCTGCTGAAATCTTCCTAATAAATGGTCTAAACTTCACCTGACTGGAATATAATATTTCTATAATAACGGTCGCCCCCCAAATCACGCTCGTCCCGGATCAAATCCGCCGAGCTCGGAATGGTCGGAACCACCAGGTATTTCAGAACCTATAGTCGGCCACGTTTGACGTCTCGGGGGGTCGGCTCAGCGACTCGAATGGTTGAAGTGGCCTTCGGCACACAATGTGTCACAATGCTCACAATGGGTCGCATTCGCAATGTGACTCATTGTGAGCTTTTAGATCTGCTATTTTCAAACTTTTTTTGTAATACAATTTGAACTTGTGAAATGGGACCTTCACAATGATTACTTTTACTTTTGGTACTTTGAGTATATTTTGATACCAATACTTTTACTCAAGTACTTGAATACGGGACTTATTTCTACATTGCAGTATTGATGCTTTTACTTAAAGGTAGGTAAGGTAAGTGATATTTGTTTTATTTATTTTTGTTAAAAAGGTTAAAGTACTATATTCTGATAGTAATCATTGCTACAGAGCGTTTGTTTGGTCACAGGGGTCTCTCCAGCTCTTTAGTAAACATAATATAGTACATTTTCAGGTAGGTGACACAGTTTAAGCCAATCAGGAGAGAGCACTGAAAATGAATTTTCTGTTTAATAAAGAGCTGGAGAGACATGGAGACTCCTTTTACTGAACAAACACTCTATAGCAATGAGTACTATCAGAACATAGAGCTATTTAACACTTATTTTTTGTAAATCACTTACCCTACCTTTACCCACTGAGCATTTTTGGGGCTATTAGACGTCTAAAATACGTCTAAGGGCTAAAACCGGGTTATAATTGGTGTAAAAGTGAAAGTTTTTTCAACATCTATTCTTAGCCTAGATGTTGATTAGCTGTTTTTTAAGCGTCTATATATAGACCGTCTACATCATAGCCGTTGAAATGACGTCTATAATATAAACGGTCTAAATATGGACGCTTAAAAAACAGCTAATCAACGTCTAGGCTAAGAATAGACGTTGAAAAAACGTTCACTTTTAGACCAATTATAACTTGTTTTGGACGGAGGTCTAATAGACGACTATATGGCTCACTGGGTAAGTAAAGAATGTGAGTACTTTTCACCACTGCAGGTCGTGCACCAAGCCACGCTGGACGTAGACGAGACTGGAGCCACTGCGGCTGGAGTTACAGGCATCCGCACCGTCCCATACAGTAGTTTTATACCTCCAGTCCCTGAGCTGAAGTTCGATCGTCCCTTCATGGTTCTCATCGCCGACTCTGACAACATCCTGTTTGTGGGAAAGATCGTCAATCCAAACGTCTGATGAGACAAACTGTCTGATTGATTGAATACTTTATTTAGACATTTGCACATGAAAGTACAGTTTAAATACAAGGTCAACTAAATAGCATTGAAAAGCCCATGAAAGCCTAACGGCTTGTTTCAAATGGGGTCCCCATCAGTGGTGGAAAGTAACTAAGTACATTTACTTAAGTACTGTACTTAAGTACAATTTTGAGGTGTTTGTACTTTACTTGAGTATTTCTAATTTCCAATACTTTTACTTCTACTCCACTACATCTCAGAGGCAAATATTGTACTTTTACTCCACGACAATTATTTGAAAACTTTAGTTACTAGTTACTTTTCAGATACAAATTATGATATTATGAAACATATGTTACCACTTTAGCCCTATTTTATACCGAGGCTATTTTCAAATATTTTAGTACTTTTACTTTTGGTACTTTAAGTACATTTTGATACCAATACATTTGTACTTTTACTCAAGTAAATTTTGAATTCCGGACTTTCACTTGTAACAGAGTACTTCTAAATTGCAGTATTGATACTTTTACTTAAGTAAAACATTTGAGTACTTTTTCCACCACTGGTCCCCATGTACTCAATTCATAGTGAGATAAATAGACAGACAAAAACTGTCTGTTCACAATCATTCAAGCACAGATGTTGACTGTCAACGTATTAAATCCTCTCTAAACCTGTTTTCTTGTGGACCCTTCATTTTATAATCCTGACATCTGTATTGTTTATATTTGGTTCTTGGCTTTCTGAGTAGTTTTTAATGTAAAAACCAAATATATATCAATTGTATTAGAGCAGTGGTTCTCAAACGTTTTTGGGGGTCCTTGACACCAAAAACGTTTGAGAACCACTGCTCTAATACAGTGGTTCTCAAACTTTTTCATGTCAAGGACCCCCAAATTGACATTTATTAGCCTGCGGACCCCCATTTCAAAAGATATGCCAGGGACCCCCATAAGAGAAGATTTTTACGGCTCTAGCAGTGATTCTCAACCATTTTGATTTCAAGGACCCCCAGTTTGACATGCATTAGGGCTACGGACCCCCATTTAATGGCATTTCTATCACTTGGACCGCAATTTATATTGTAAAATCTATGTCAAGTTAACTCTGAGAGTGTACAAATGGAACCAAAATAGACCCGTTAGGGTCTATTTTGGTTCCATTTGTACACTCTCGGAGCTACAGACCCATAAGGGTCCATTTGGTGCCTAATCTATCATTTAGCTGGGGACCCCCTGTAACTCCCTCAAGGACCCCTGGGGGTCCCCGGACCCCACTTTGAGAAGCAATGCTCTAATACATGTGAAAGTTGAACAGTTGAGCCACAGGGGGGCGCTGCGTCTCCATCAACATCAGCAACACCGCCAGCTGTAACGCATCAAGTTGGGGGTGTTACAGAGCCAACGGTGACCTGTAGAATTCTGTAACTCTCCTGTGTTTCTGTCTGTTTCTCCTCTCAGGAGCTTCTCCTTGGTTTTATTATTTGAATAAAAAACGCGTCACATCGCGTTGTGAGCTTGTAGATCTGCTACTTTCAAATCGCCTATGTATAAAATAGGGCTGAAGTGGTTAATGTATGTTTTGTAATAATAATCAAAATCTACAAAATAACTAGAAAGTTTTCAAATAATTGTAGTGGAGAAAAAGTACAAAACTAAAAGTACTGAAAATTGGAAATACTCAAGTAAAAAATACCTCAAACTTGTACTCAAGTACAGTACTTGAGTAAATGTACTGAGTTACTTTCCACCATTGCACATGATTGGATGGGTCACCAATGTGTGTGTAACAGCAGCGGGATGCGGAACAGAGGAGAGGCGAGGTGTTTAGTTACTTTAGAATCTAGATACTTTAGTTACTTTAGATACTTTAGTTACTTTAGTTACTTTAGTTACTTTAGATACTTTAGATACTTTAGATACTTTAGATACTTGACTTTGATCATGAGAATAAAAGCAATACATCATAAAACACTAGAAGAAGAAGATGTCTGGTAAGATCTACTTCCTGTTTATGTTTTTAAAGAGACTGAGGATGTTTGTGTTGTCAACACTGTGTGTGTGTGTGTGTGTGTGTGTGTGTGTGTGTGTGTGTGTGTGTGTGTGTGTGTGTGTGTGTGTGTGTGTGTGTGTGTGTGTGTGTGTGTGTGTGTGTGTGTGTGTGTGTGTGTGTGAAATGAATATGTATGTATTTAGTAATGAGTAGTAATTAATTAATTAGTCGTTTGTTAAAGAAAGACACAACTAATGAAGTGAGCAAAAATAAATAATGGTTATACATTCTATACCACATGTTATCGTATGTATAGGCTGTTGATAAATAGAGCTAAAATAGAGGAAAATAGCCAAGTGCCACGCTATGAGCTTGTAGATCTGCTATTTTTGAAAAACCTAGAAAATGTGGGCAAATCTTTGAATATATATATATATATATATATTTAAAGTGATTTTTTTCTTACTCAAATCTTTGCTTCTGGGGGGGTCCCTGGAACAACATATTTTCAGATTGTGGTCCATGGCCAAATACATGGGGGGTCCTTGACATGAAAAAGTTTCAGAACCACTGATTATAGCACATAAGATTTTTTTTAAACTGTTAGGATTTAGAAGACATTTACATGTACTTAAAGTACCAAAAGTAAAAGTATTAAAATATTTGAAAATATTAGATCTACAAGCTCACAACGCGTCGCGATGCGACGCGTTGTGAGCTTGTAGATCTGCTATTTTCAAATAGCCTAGGTATAAAATAGGGCTAAAGTGGTTAATGTATGTTTCATAATATCATAATTTATATCTGCAAAGTAACTAGTAACTAAAGTTTCAAATAATTGTAGTCGAGTAAAAGTACAATATTTGCCTCTGAGATGTAGTGGAGTAGAAGTAAAAGTATTGAAAATTCTCAAGTAAAGTACAAATACCTCAAAATTGTACTTAAGTACAGTACTTAAGTACTTAGTTACTTTCCACCACTGATGATTGTAGAATCCCCAGAATCAAAGATTTGAGTTACAAATGTTAAAAATATATATTGAAAAACGGTTATTCTTATACTCTATTATTCTGACCCATCCCTACTTTTATGCATATTTTCTCCTCTCTCTCTCTCTCTCTCTCTCTCTCTCTCTCTCTCTCTCTCTCTCTCTCTCCAGACTCCCATCGCTCTCATCTCTCCTCTCTCACCATGAGGCTGAAGGATAAGCTCCACTCTCCTAAGGTGAAGAGCCCAGCGGAGAGAATCAAACGCACCCAGTCCCAGCGCCCCGTCTCAGCCTGCATTCAACCAGACGTCAGCAGCACACAGACACACAGCAAGGTACACACACACACACACACACACACACACACACACACACACACACACACACACACACACACACCACACACACACCACACACACCAAACACACACACACACCACACACACACACACACACACACACACACACACACACACACACACACACACCACACACACACACACACACACACACACACACACACACACACACACACACACACACACACACACACACACACACACACACACACACACACACACACACACACACACACACACACCAAACACACACACACACACAGAAAAACATAGAGAAATCTGGGCCCCTCGGAAGAGTTCCCACCCTTCCAGTAGGCTATCTGTTTTGTTGTCATCTGTCCTGATTCACTCCTGTCTGGGTTTTCATTTAAAAATATGAAGCTCATTTTCAGAAAGTGGGAAAAACTATAGGCCTACATGTGAATGTATGCACATTTCCATCCACTTAAATAATGTGCGATTATTGGGAGATGGTTCATGAAATAAGCAGTAGCCTAGGCAGCACTATTTCGCCGGTCAGGTGGGACACATTATTATTGGACATATTTTATGTAAATATTTTACGGACTGGCTGATGAGATGATCTTGTTAAGATCTTATCTTAAAGTGTGTGGGAGCTATTCAGTATTTTGCATTTTTACATGTATTTAATGTTTTTATGTGTTATTTTGTTTTGTAAAATTAATTTGTTTACAGTATTACTTAAGTTAATTTGTGTCACAGCTAAATGCTCTTATTTTGAAGGTTGGGCAATTTGGGCCCACAGCTGGGTTTATTTAAGTGATGAGGGCACAGCAGCAGTCAGTGGGCACCGGGAAGGTGTATGTTTTTTTTACCAGCGTCAGGGAAGAGTCGAGCAAACATTTAACATCATTTTTTATCATCTTTTGCTGTATTGTCCCTCATGGTGAAGCTACAATAAATGCCACAAAACGTCACTGCCTGTCTGGACAATGGACTCATTCCAATATACTCCTGATCTGCGTAAGATTGGCTGCCTGGTGCCTCAGTGGCTTTTGAGTTAGTCCCTGAAGTCCACTTTGAAAAGCACTGCTCTAGACCAGAGCATGAAGAGCTCCACTTCACCGCTGATGTTTCAGTGAAGTGATTCTGGGGATGACCTTTGACCTTACTCACCTCATGCATGTGACAGGAAGTGCAGCTATGAGCAGGATGCAGATTTTGTGTATTTTCAGTTGCAAATTTTCACAAAAAAATGCATGGGAAGATGTGGGACATTTATTTTTGATAGCCAAATATGCTTGAATTAGTCATTTTGTACTTTAAGAATTGTTGTATATGTTTATTTAATGTAATTATTGTATATATTTCAGAAGCACTCCAGCAGTTCACTTGTTATTGTTTTTAGCAGTATTATGAAGTGTCATTGCCGAATACTGCACAATTAATACTAAATGTGTTTAATATATGTGACTGGAATAAGGACAACATCTGAATTCTAAGCTTCCTTTGACTGTTGGTTATGGAATAAACTTTTTTTAATGTGGTTAGATTTCCAAGTTCTCACTTGGATCCCCTAAAGCACACTTCCATTTGTGTCATTTAGGGCCTAGATCAGTGTTTATCAACCTTTTTTGTGCCAAGGCACACCTGGCATAGCCATAAAATCCCAGGGCACACCTAGATATACGGTATATATATATATATATATATATATATATATATATAATTATATATATATATATATATATATATATATATATATAATTATATATATATATATACGGTATATCTATATATGTTACAGGGTGAATGGAGAACCAGGTAGATTGAAGAAGGCGCGTTCGTTTTTACCACCCACCCAGCAATTCTGTAGAAGCAACACTAGAGGGAGCCACAAGCCAGGCTTGTGCACAAACATATATGGCTGCGACCACACACACACAGTCACACACACACACACACACACACACACACAAGCGCACGCACACACACGCGCACCCGCTCATGCTTTTTTGGGTTTATTGAAAGCAGGACTGTTAAGATACTTTTATTGTGTTCTGGCTTTTGTTTTACTTTCTCCCTGACACTGACACACACACACACACACACACACACACACACACACACACACACACACACACACACACACACACACACACACACACACACACACACACACACACACACACACACACACACACACACAGTGATCCATGAAAAGAACTATTCTGTCCCTATCGGTTTACAACTCAAACGGCGCTGAGTCGACTAGTAGAGCATCGGCCGGTCAGCGCGGGCACTCGCGCCTGGAGGCGCGAGGGCGCGCTTCCTCGGCCTCAAGCTCCACTAAGTCGGCGCGCCTCCGTCGTGGACAAGCGTGTGCGTGTGCACGCGTGTTCAGCGTTCCCCTAGCGTAGCTTCCTGGTTGCTATGTGGGGGGGAACAACAAAAGACAGGTCCGCGTCGGCACATCAAAGCCCCGCCTCTCCGCGTTCTCCTTCTCCTCCTCCTCGGAGGAGCTCCTCCTCGCGAGCCTCACGTAATAAACCCCCGCCTCGCAGCGCCGCGTCCTCCTTCTCCTCCTCCTCCTCGCGAGCCTCGCTAATAAACCCTATCTCGAAAAGCCCCGCCTCGCCCCGAAGCCCCGTGCCTAAAAACGAGCGCTCTGTCTTCAATCTACCTGGTTCTCCATTCACCCTGTGACATATACACACACTAGGGGTGTGCCGATACACTAATTTCACGAAACGATACGATACGATATTGGGCACACAACTTCGATACGATTTCGATACGATACGCACTTTTTTATCACGAAAATATATGGGGGAGAAAAAAAGCAAATGCAAACAAATATTTCTGTTTTTGCATTATTCAGACATGCAAACTTGTAGCTTTTCAGCTTCCACTAGCCGTTTTGAATCCAAATAGGGCAATAGTGTGACACCTGACCCGAAAAAAAAAACAGCATGTTGTCACCCTTTTCACCTCGGAGCTGTTTGCATACCTGATTATTATTATTGTTTAAAAAACACATATGTGACACAAACTCTTTTGACCCAGCATTGTTTCCAGCTCTTTGACCCAGCATTGTTTCCAGCTCTTTGACCCAGCAGTGTTTCCAGCTCTTTGACCCAGCAGTGTTTCCAGCTCTTTGACCCAGCAGTGTTTCCAGCTCTTTGACCCAGCAGTGTTTCCAGCTCTTTGACCCAGCAGTGTTTCCAGCTCTTTGACCCAGCAGTGTTTCCATCTCAGTCCAAACCATGCTGGGACCACTGGCAGACAACAAGGAAACACAGGACTTCATTTGGTGTTGGGTATGAGGATATAATCAATATAATCTATTGGACTATTAATCACAACACTCTTGTCATGCAAGACATTGTGAGATTAAAGCAACATCAGGCAATAACAGATTAGGCCAATAGATTTATTCAAAACCAGGTTACAACAGATTCCATCAATACATTCACATAAAAGCAGGTTACAACAGATTCCATCAATACATTCACATAAAAGCAGGTAACAACAGATTCCATCCATAAATTCACATAAAAGCAGGTTACAACAGATATCATCAATACATTAACATAAAAGCAGGTTACAACAGACATCATCAATACATTAACATAAAAGCAGGTTACAACAGATTCAATCAATAGATTCAATAAACAGATTAATTCAGAATATTCAGACAAAACCATTTAACAACATATTAAATCAACAGATTCATTCAATAAAGTCAAAATCAGGAACAACATAGTGTGTAGGCAGGTCTAATTCACCCCTAGACCTGCTTTTGGAATGTGTGACCGTTTAATCTGCGCGCGTGTGGCGCGCACACACACACACACACACACACACACACACACACACACACACACACACACACACACACACACACACACACACACACAGTTGTAGTTATATAAAGTTGTATGTGTGATGTATGAACGTAGCTTTACCTCAAATCTACGAGGCAGGGTCTTCTTGGCTCTGTGAGGAACTCCTACTGGTACATGAGGACTTACTCTGAACACGTGACAGGAGGTCCATGTTCCTCACAGTAAACTAAACACAACTCCTCACATTGATCACAGACCAGACAGACAGACAGACAGACAGACAGACAACGGTGTTAACGTTCAAAGAGCTCATTCTAATTTAGGCTCAAGTTTGTCAATTCTATCATTTTGATATAATTTCTGCCCTCTGGTCTTTTTCAGGATCAGTAATCAACGAATTTTTTTTTATAAAACACAATAACAATTGGTATTATTGAAGGGAAATAATCGACCGAAGTTAAGTTTCCGAACTTTTTGTGGGCAGTTTAGATAGATAGATAGATAGATAGATGGGACAGCAGAGAGAGCTGCCTGGCCTCCATCAGATAGATATATATTTTTATTTTAAAGTGTCAGTCCGCAACACACATTGAAACACAAAAT
This sequence comes from Gymnoscopelus braueri, assembly GCF_963280865.1. NCBI lineage: Eukaryota > Metazoa > Chordata > Actinopteri > Myctophiformes > Myctophidae > Gymnoscopelus > Gymnoscopelus braueri. The sequence goes on along the minus strand of NC_137608.1, from coordinate 52,563,820 downwards.
ACACGTACATACCAGAGTGAAAGAGTTGAGGACCACTCACTCACAAGGAGTTGTGAGACACATCTCCCACAGTAAGACGACAGCAGCACTGGTTACAGTTCATTTTTTAAATGTATTTACTTTAATTACCCACAGTATCTCAAACAGTATACGGATCATTTCACTTCTAGACATCAACTGAGACAATGGCCCCGATTCACTAAGCAATTTACCACCATATTTAGATCGTACCGGCATTTAAGACAATTCCTACACTAGCAGTCAGATTCATTAATGTTTTTTTGTAGGTGATTTGAGCGTGAGGTCCGCCCGTTCTCAAGTCAGCCCAGAGGCTGTCTTACCAGGGATCAAAGCTTGCATTATGTCATTAGAATGCTTTATTCTTCATGCAAAATCAATTACAAAAGGGCCAATTAAATAGTAGGCCTATGTGCCCAACATTTGTCAGCACATAAAAAAGAAAAAATATGTCAAACGATGTATTGCTTGTAGTCTATGCGTAATATAGACTTGATGCATATTCCACCGCTTTTCCTTTTCTTCCCTGGGCTATCAGTTGCATTTAGAGCTGAATTATTAGGTCCCTCAGAGTATTTGCCAGTGTCGACCAAGCGGGCCATCTCAGCCAAAGTGTCACGTTGTCAGAAACTGCAAGGTTAATTTCCCCTCCGCTCCACAAGGAGGCACCACAATGGGGTTCAGTGGTACCTGTGGTGGTGACCTCACTTCCTCCCACTATAAAAGCAGGACTGGATTCCCGTTCTCCCCTTGTCCTTTGTCTCCGAACACATGCAGCCGTCCTGTGTGTTTGCCGTGTGCTGCTGATGTACTGATCTTTGCCATGCGTCTGTTAAACCTGCTATAATGTAAGTTCCAGTGTTTTACTTCTAGTGATGTGGATTATATTTAAGAATTGATGAACTTGAGTTATGTGGATATTTAGATGCGTTTAATATTATGAAGTAAATACTTTTTTTTACAATTATTATTTTGATGATATACAATACCTTAATGTATAATATGATTTAAAGGCCATATCTATGTTTGATATTTTATCTGGCATGATATTATAATTTGTTTCTTTGTGTCTTTGTTTAGAACCGTGGCAATCATCATGAAACCCAATGTCAACACTATACATCATTATCCGGCTAAATAAACTGGATATTTGATTGCAACCTTTGTCTCCTGGTGGTTTGTGGCTCCAGTTTGAACTTTAAATCCTAACACACGTAATAATGAAGATAGGCTATGATGCCTTAATGTCACTGCAGAGGCGAAAATAGCCGATCTTCAAGCAAATTGAAAATAGCTGTTCTACAAGCTCACAACGCTTCGCGATGCGACGCGTTGTGAGCTTGTAGATCTGCTATATAAAAAAAAAAACTTGAAATAAAATGTGGAATATTTGGAAGATTTTTTAAACATTCCAACACAAATCTGGTACGGGGCTCCAGCTGGCACAAAACATTTTCAGATGGGGGGGGGGGGGGGGGGGTTGTATTAGGGGGGACAAATTAGCCTACATTAATTTGGTGGTCCATGACATGAAAATATGTGAGATTCACCAGTTAAAATAATTAAAAAAATGTGAAGCAAGCCCAAATTCACTTATAATAAGCGGACATGGCAACACTGTTCAGTACGGTGAAGTTGGATGTTTATTTCCTGTTGCCTTTTATGTTGTGAAATGGGGAGTGGAACAATGCAAATGAACTTCTCGGGAACGCGCTTGACATTTGACCAGCTGGCAGCCATCATGACATACACCTGTGATCCGCATGTTTGACGGCATCTACACACCCCTTTGTGAATTGCACGTCAGTTTGTGCTTACAGAAAATACACCTTCCTTTAGGAACTATATTTACGACCAGCTTAATGAATCTGGGCCCATCTTGAACCCTGCCTTCAGGTACGACATGGAAAGGACACATCGTTCAGCACACCTGGGGAAAAACACATGAAAGTGGAGGTTGGCTTCTCTTGTATTTTCTCTTAACAGACAGTTAAGAGAAAATACTGTATGAGTGAAATGTAAGAAAACATGAGGCCCAATTATGTTTCTTATTCCTTTATTGATATTGTGACATTCCATTCAAACCAAGCAAATTAAAGCAAAAATCTAACATCTGAACTTCAAACCATTCATGATCAGGGGTGCAGATCCCAGGGGGGAAGGAGGGGACATGTCTGACATGTTCCTCCAATAAAGTATCTTTAAATAAATGATATAATTTAAAATCTATGTTTAATAGAAGCTGATTCCACTTTTGAAATCATTCTCACATACAGTAAACACAATACTTTGTGAAGGTTTTGTTTTTGCTACCCGTGTGTCCTGATCAATAACTGCCAAATAAATGAATCCACAAGCTTCATCATCTTCATCTTCATCACTTGTCCACAGAGCTGTTAACTAGTTTAATGAGTGAAGTTCAGCCAATATGAACGGATAGAAACACAACAGTGGAGCTGAAAAACGGAAAGCTAAATAATACTGACCAAGGAATATCTAAACTGTCTGAAATAGACACATATTTTGTTCTTTATTTTAGTAAAGATTGCACAACCTTTCTGTTAACTCATCGTGTCACTGTCACAACTCGGAGTGCTCATTCTCCTAATTAACATAATTAAAATGAATAATTAAAACCTCATGGGAATTCAAATACATTTATTGGACTATTTATTTTTAGTTATGCTGCAGGACCACGTTGGAAACGAGTGTTTCATTACGCTTTAATGTGTTATCCTAGGTTTAAGTTGTTTTGTGATTTTGCTCGTATATCTTTTACCCAAATCAAATCAAATCTCAAATGATGTGAATTAATGTGAAAGTATCAATGTTTGTAAGTTTCCTTTGCCATGTAAGTCCTGCAGTTAAACATGGAGGCATGTTAATGTGTTTGTTATTAAGTCATGTGATGTCAACCTATAATGGATTATTTACATCATAACATAACATTATAGTTTGTTTCATGCATTGAACATGGATTTGGTGTTTAGTTTTTTATACCAAATGTCAGACAAACTGTAATCATTGTGACCATTATTAGTTAGTTTAAAATCCTAGCATTAGCTCTATGTTGGTGATATTATTGATGAGAAGATTCCTTGTTTGTGGTTCCCTCCTAAGTAGTAATGAGATCTGCTCCCCTGCTCATGATTAGTGATTACATATAAATCATTACATATAAATCATTACTAATATAAATGATTGCATGTCATCAGTGTTTCCCATTAATTTCATAGACTGTGGCGGACCACCATTGTCTAATTTGGGTGGAACCTGGTATACCCATCACCTCGGACCACCCTAGAGGGTTCAGGTCCACCCATCACCTCAGACCACCCAGAGGATCAGGTCCACCCATCACAGGGAAACAGTGATGTCATGATGATCTTAACACATTAATTATCACACATTATAAATTATGACATAAAAAATGACTTATGGTCAATTACAAAATAATAAAACCTTTTTCACAAACATGGCTGACTGACTTCCATTCAGATGGATATGAATATTAATGTTGTGAAGAACTCTGATTGTGTGTGTGATCATTTATTTAATGTTTCAATATAGTTTAGAACTGAAATATTATGTTTGTGTTTTCTGACAGAAACTATTCAAAGTAATTTGATGAACCGCCCACACTAATTGGGACTCCCTCTTCCTTTGGTGTGTCGCCCAGGTGGCGCCTAAACCCTGACCTTAACCTCACAAACACTATTCCTAAACCATAACCCTAACCTCACAAACACTATAAACCTTAACCCTAACCCTAACCATAACCCTGACCTTAACCTCACAAAACTATGCCTAAACCTAACCCTAACCCCAACCTTTAACTTCACAAACACTGGCCCTCATTTATCAATGGAGCGTAAAAAATGGCTTATGTTTTTCCATAAATTTGGCCGTACACCAACGTCAAAGTCACATTTATGAAGCGATCCTATACAGCCAATCCTAGCGTACATTTGGTCAGAGCTTTGATAAATCTCACGTCTGAAAACGAGCGTCATTTAAATAACACGCCCTTAAATATTCTCGAAACGCCCCGATTTTACGACATGAAGAACCAGAATACGACCAAAGAAAGCATGAAAAGCCAATAAAATAAAGCAATCATGTAGGCTATTCCCCATGAGACTCGGGCGGGCTGCAGTGATCCCGTGCCGCCACGTTAGATAGCCTGCGCTCGGCAAAGGTTACTTTGGAGCGTCGGGTTTATCTCCTTAACCCAGCCAGGTTGTAGCCTACATAACTCCATATCATAGGACACGCTACTGTAAGTTTGTAGACCTCACTGTCCATGAAAAGATGGTCGGTAGTCCCGACTCCCGAAAATGCTCTTGCAAAAGCGCTCGTATATTTTGAATATCAGATCTACAAGGTCACACCTAACCTTAACCCCGACACAGAAACTATGCCTAAACCTAACCTAACCTTAACCCTAACAATAACCTCACAGAAACTATGCCTATAAACCTAACCTTAACCTTAACACTAACCTTTAAATTCACAAAAACTATGCCTAAACCTAACCTTAACCCTAAAAGGTTGATGATGTCATCATTGTGCTGCTGTTACGACTATTTAAAAGCTGAATGGACACACATGTATTTCTTCCTCTCTCGACCAGGGAGCAGCGATGACTCTCTGCTTCTCTGAGAACACACCCAGGTGTTCTGTGAAAAGACAATAAACCAATAAGAATCAGAATATTAACTGTGTGAACATGTTAACACTTTAGAATAACCTTCCCTTATAATAGCAAATTAATCATTCATAAATTATTAGTTTAGTTTATAATTATTAAATGATGTGTTATTCATAACGTGTTAAACAGTCGGTTAATGATTTAAAACTATGCTATAAATAGTTAATAGATCATGAACAAGTTATTAGTAAACTACTTAAAAACCTGACCTCCCAGCACCCTCCCTGCAACTACAGTAACCATCAAAGTAGAAACAACTCAGTCCATTCAAACAACATTTGACCAATACTTTGTCAATAGTGTATCTTAGTAGGAAGGGCAGCTCAGTTGGTAGAACACTCTCCTTTGGACTCTGTCTTTGATCCTGCTAGTGATGGAATGATCATTGTTTTCAATGAACTGAATCATTGGGTTCAGTTCACTGAAATGTTGTGTTCAAATGATTGGTTGGTTTGGTTCAGAGTTTGGCTGCATCGTGGCGTCTCTTCACTGAACTGAACTACACAGTTCACCAAGAGGACCCCCCCCCCATCTGACCACATTGTCATCAGTGTTGTCTGATACAACATATCATTTGATTATTAAATTTGATTATTATTAGAAATTAAGCAGAAGACACATGATAATGTGAATTCACACGACGGGGGTGGTTTACCAGGCTAGTTGTTTCACTTCTTACACAAGCATGTTGTTTTGTGTATGTTTTCTAGTTTTATACACTTTTATACATTAAAACTGTATGAATGTATATATACAAAAGTTTAGTAAAAAGAAAGAGGAAGTGAACCTGGGTGTGTGGGAGGAGTCTAAAGATCGTCATTGGTTGTCGGCACCAGAATACGACCTGATAGAAGAAGAAGAGAGACAGTTAAAACAGACACACAAATACATCCTATTTACTGTATTGTGTGTATTTCTCCATAACATGCATAAATGTACACACAACACAATAACACAACAACACAACAACATTAGGGTTCAGTCATCAGAACTAATGTGAACATTTGACTCTTATTTAGGACTAAATGTAACACTGATGTATTAAAGCTAAATGTGACAACATAGAACACACTTTGACCTCTAACTAGGTCGTCTAAACTGGTCTAAACCGGTTAAGGTTCTAAACCAATATAAACCAGTTTAGGCTGTGGCTTTACATGTTTGTTTGCATTTCTGTGAGGGTTCCACATGTCATGTGATCCTCTGTTGATCTGACCTCATTTCTTTCACTGGTAGTAGATTAATTAATGAAACATGTTAATTAAACATGCTAATGAAACATGTTAATTAAACATGCTAATCACCTCGTTTCTTCCACTGGAAGAAGATGAATCCAGACAGGAACAAGACCAGACCCAGAACCAGACCTGATGCTCCCATGGCCACCTTGTTCTTCACTGACTCTGGCATGGAGTCATCTGACAATACAAATATTATATTATATTATATTATATTATATTATATTATATTATATTATATTATAGTATATTAAAACACCTTCTTCCTCACTGACTCTGACATGGAATCATCTTTGTCATTTTAGATTTGAGCTATAACTATTATTTTATACTTAGGCTATTGAAAAATATCAGATCTGCTATTCCTGAAAAAGAAAATGCAAATCTTTGAACATGAGACATTTGACAGTTACAAATGTTCGCTTTAAATATATATATTCAAAGATTTGCACAAATTGTCACGATCTTTCAAAAATAGCAGATCTACAAGCTCGTAGCGTGACTCTAGTCACAGGGACTTACCCCCCCCCCCCCAACCCTTGATGCTGAGTAAGATGATGTACCTCATCTAGACAAGACACTTTAAGTAGGTGAGGCTCCTGTCATGACCTTCTTATTAGAATGGTTACTTTTTAGGATGTTTTAATGTATTTGTATTGATTTTTATTTCTGGTGTCTGTATTATTATTGTGTCTTGTTTTTAATTGGATTGCTGTGTTTCCTTTCTGCAAAACAAATGTACCTTCAGTTACAAAAAGAGATGAATCCTTGAACCCTTAAAACAGAGTGTAGTATAACACATTACTGTAGAGTACAGTAGAATACAGTAGAATGCAGTAGAATACAGTAGATTACAGTAGATTACAGTAGAGTACAGTAGATTACAGTAACTGACCCCAGTCCATCTTGATAGGCGCGGTCAGGCTGGGATGTTCCACCATGCATGTGATCTTCTCTCCTGATCTGTAACACACACACACACACACACACACACACACACACACACACACACACACACACACACACACACACACACGTTTTTCTGCTGATGATCCTCTTCAAAAAGCACAGCATGTTTTCTATCTGATGAGGATGATCAGTACCTAAGCACAGGTGCCCCCTCTGTACCACGGTGCAGGGGGGGGCACCACGGTGCAGAGGGGGCACCCAAAATGAGCCATGCCGCTCATCATAATAACTAAATGATGAACTATTATATTTAAATGTAAGATTAAAAACACAACTACAATTGGCACCATAGCATTAGACCGTTATAGGCAATAAGATAAGCTTGTACTGATATTTTCTCCACCTAAAATAATCATGACGTGCGTGTGTCCTCAAGTTGAATGCGTGTCCATGTGGATCTGCTCAGAGCTGAAGCGGCCCCTCCTCCCCGCCCGGTCTGGCAGTGAGTGAGCAGCTGTTAATTAGCACTAACATTAGGACAGATTGTGAAAGTAGCCGATCTACACGCTGAAACGCGCCGCGATTCGACACATTGATCCGTTGATCTTTGTTATTATTTAGTTTTTTGGTTTGACTATATTGACTATTTTTGTGTAGGAGCGTGAATGCCCCGTTGGGCTCTCCTCCGCTCTAGTGTTTATTGTGTATTCCACTATTCCCTCCCCATTGCAGAAAAAATAGGAAGGCAAGAGGCAGAACTTAGTAACGTTATAGCGTATTCCTGTGTGTGTATTCATGTATAGCACACTCACTCGCGGGTCTCTTTGTGCGTTCGTCATGCTTGCACGACGACGAGCTTGCTGCGTTGTGTGTGTGTGTGTGTGTGTGTGTGTGTGTGTGTGTGTGTGTGTGTGTGTGTGTGTGTGTGTGTGTGTGTGTGTGTGTGTGTGTGTGTGTGTGACTTAATATTAGCCTACCAATTAATGGTCAATTGTCAGCAAGTGAGTAACACTTGTTTTTTTAAAGAATATATATGTTTAGGTGTCTATTAGTATTTCTATGTATAGGTGTCTATTAGATGTGTATTTCTATGTATAGGTGTCTGTTAGGTGTGTACCTGGGTGTGTACTCCAGGTAGGAGTGGTACTGGTAGTACCAGTCTCCATCAGACAGCTCGTCAGTAGAGGAGAGACCAGAGGTCAAAGGTTCTTGACCTATCCACCAGGTCACCAGGATCACTTTAGGATAGAAGTCGTAGCTGCTGCACCTCAGCATGTGAGTGTGTTCACCACGACGAGGGGGAGTCTCTGACTTCAGTCTCACTTTGGGCTCCACTGGATAAATAAGATTATTATTATTATTATTATTATTATTATTATTACCCTTATATAACCATCATAGGAAACCAAATGAGATCCAAATTATCCAGAAAGCTGCAACACACTTGGTCTTCAACCAGCCAAAATGTTCACGTTTCCCGGCTCTCCCCCGTTCTCCTCTCCCTCCATTGGCTCCCAGTTGCTGCCCTCACAGAGTACAAAACACTGATGTTGGCCTACAAAGCAACCAAACGTATGACACCCCCATATCTTCAAACCTGATCCAACCTTACAACCCCTCACCCTCCACCCGTCCTAGACTCTTCTCTCTTCTCTAAAACACCCTGGTCAATGCTCCACACGTCCCAGACTCTTCTCTCTTCTGGCTCCCAAACTGTGGAACAAATTCCCTATTGCAGTTAGAACTGCAGACTCACTCCCAATTCCATAGTAATCTGAAGACTCTCCTCTTCAGACTCCACCTCAGCCTGTAGCACTAGACCTAGCCTTGATGACCTTGCAGTCTTATGCAAATCTTAACATGTATTTTAGATATCATGTTATGTAGACAGATGCCAGGTTCATTGTAGACCTGGCATCCTATAGTTTCAATGTACATATTATTTATTTGTTTGATATTATACTGTTTAGACCAGATGTTCTCAAACTTTTTCATGTCAACGACCCCCAAAATGATATGTCTTTTGCCGCGGACCCCCATCTCAAAATATTTTGTTCCAGGGACCCCCCAGAAGCAAAGATTTGAGTTACAAATGTTCGCTTTGAAAAAAATATATTCAAAGATTTGTTTTCACGATAAAAAAAAATATAGCAGATATACAAGCTCATAGCGCGTCACTCTATAAGCTTGTATATCTGCTATTTTTTAATAACCAAAGTTTAAAAGGTTAAAGTGGTTAAAATGATTGTGATGCTATATTAACACATTTTGCTGGGGACCCCCTGGAATCCTCCCAAGGACCCCTGGGGGTCCCCGGACCCCACTTTGAGAACCAATGGTTTAAACTGATGATAGGTTCTTGGTTTACCTATCCTAGATTACTATTTCTATGCATTTGATGTATTACCTTGTGTTTTCCTTGCTTACTGTGAATCACTCTGGATTAAGAGTGTCTGAGGGATTGTAAATTGTAACTGCAAATGTCAGTGTTTGGCCACCAGATGGCATCAGAGTACTGTAGATTCTACAATAGTCTACAGTTTTCTACAACGTAGAATTCATTTATATAACGTCATTTAAACATATTAAATAATTCACAGTTACACAGTGCACAATATCATTTTATGAAAATTGCTCAAATGAAGAAGAGTAGAAACAAACAAAACAATACACATAATCCTGTAAAATATTACTAAAGTGATTAAAAACATACAAAACAAATCAGGTGGTGAAATGAAGTGTATAGAGGTGTGTTTTAGCCTGCATGGTTCTTTTTAAAGTTAATTTAAAAACATTAATCCTGGTGTCTTTGTTTTAGGCAGGTCATTATATGTAGGTGAAAACACTCAGAAATAGATTTATATGTTTCATTTATACTCGGTGTACGATGGTGACACCACATGTGAGCTTGTAGATCTGCTATTTCCACTGTGTGACAGCATGTTAGGATACAGTATAAATCAAGAGGATCTGAAATGTTTCTCAGAAGATAAAGTAGTAATAATTATTATATGATATATTAACACCATATAATCATCTCTGAATAGAATCATGTGATTTCATGTTATAGTTTATGAGGTGATGAGTGCTGCTCTGAGATCAGCTCACCTCTCTTGTTCAGAGCAGCAGAGTAGTAGTTCTCAATGTTGGGTTTGCAGCGTGCCTCTCGGTTTGCTCTCATCATAGCCAGTACTCCAGGATCTTTATTGAGGCGCTCTGCGTTCTTCACACCAAACTCAGTGTATCCAACCCACTGATCTACTCTACTGTCCCACCTGAGGTACTCATCACCATCGAAATTCATTGAGTATATGTACTGTATGTCCTTCAGCTCACTGGAGTTAAACACACAGCGGGAAGCCTTATAGAACACATATCCATCTGGAAATAGACAATACAAAATGTCATTAATGTTCAGTTTTATTATCATCTGTATAATATCAACACTAGTCTGTCTGTCTGTCTGTCTGTCTGTCTGTCTGTCTGTCTGTCTGTCCAGCTGCTGGAATCTAATGTTGACCGGGCATAAACTGTACCCCCCCGCCGCCCCTGTGTTACGGACCACATGCGTGCGCGACGCATGCGCAAATGTTTTGTATTAATTAATTAATTAACCGACCATAAAATAACATTAACAACACATACTACTATCCTTCAGTGGTGGAAAAAGTACTCAAATGTTTTACTTAAGCTAAAGTGTCTGTCTGTCTGTCTGTCTGTCTGTCTGTCAGTCAGACCCCAGCATGTATTTCCAGGATAACAGAGATAACACTTGCAAAAAGGTTGTTATTTTGAGAGCGAAATGCCTCACAATATGAATACATTTTGATGCTTTATTTTTATGCTAACTGTATAATCATATAATCTTGGATTTTGACATGATTCATGTCTTTATATTGAACATCCAAATAAATAAATAAAGGTGTGTGTGTGTGTGTGTGTGTGTGTGTGTGTGTGTGTGTGTGTGTGTGTGTGTGTGTGTGTGTGTGTGTGTGTGTGTGTGTGTGTGTGTGTGTGTGTGTGAGAGTTTGTGTGCATACGTGCCTGCGTGCGTGCGTGCGTGCGTGCGTGTGTGTGTGTGTACCGTTTTAGTTAATAACTGTGTTAATAGTATTCATGTACCTTTCACTGGTGGTTTCTTCAAGGCAGTGCGAATGGTGTCCAGCTGGGCTTTGCAGTAGTCCTGCTGACCCAAATCATATTGATAACCTCCTGTGAAGGTGATATGATCTACAAACGGAGGCTGAGGCTCCACCTCCTTCCCTTTGTTGTAGTCTGCGTAGAACATCACTTCACCATCCAGTCCTATCATGAACTCTTTATATGAGTCTTTAACTGTGTCTGAACAGCCAAGGAGTAGAATCCGCTCATGGAACACTGGGGGGAAAAAAAAAATATGACATTAATTTCAACAACAAACTTCTTCACAGTGACAATAACACATAATCATCATGTTAAACAATCATGTTTGGTTCTTATATGAAGTGAAAGGTTGGATATTAAAAGTAGCTTCCTGTCAAATGTTTTATTCACACTGATTCAATATTGTATATACAGGTAGTAAAAGGAGTGTGTGTGTGTGTGTGTGTGTGTGTGTGTGTGTGTGTGTGTGTGTGTGTGTGTGTGTGTGTGTGTGTGTGTGCGTGCGTGCGTGCGTGCGTGCGTGCGCGCGCGCGCGTGCGTGTGTGTGTGTGTGTGTGGGCATGTCATTTGTTTGTATTGTGCATTGTTCATATTTGGTTTTATAATAACAGTAGATATAAATGTATATTATATAATAACATCGCTTTGGATAAAAGCGTCTGCTAAATGACTGTAATGTAATGTAACATAAATATAATGTACTTACTTCCTGGGATCGCTTTGACATGAAGTACAGAGGAGAGGATGAGGAGGGTGGCTGTAATCTTCATCATCACTGATCAAAACTGAACTGAATTTAATAGATGAGAATAAACAGATCAGAATAAACAGATCAGAATAAACAGATGTTTACTGAAAGAGAAGTTCCGGAGTCTGAAAGAGAATGAAGGAGGACTCGTTCTGTAGTTCAGAAGAATCAGCCAATCAGATTAAAGATATGATGTTACATCATCTGTTTCCAGAAAGACGACAGTCTGGATTATTGCACATAATCATGTATATAGCTGCTGCTTATGCACCTTATGTCTCCTCATGTACATGCTGTACCTTATGCACCTTAAGTCTAACCTCATGTTTGTACTGTACTTTATGCACCTTAAGTCTAAACTCATGTTTGTACTGTACCTTATGCACCTTATGTCTGACCTCATGTACATACTGTACCTTTTTGCACCTTATATCTCCTCATGTATATACTATACCTTATGCACCTTATGTCTCCTCATGCACATACTGTACCTTATGCACCTTATGTCTCCTCATGCACATACTGTACCTTATGCACCTTATGTCTCCTCATGTACATAATGTACTTTATGCACCTTATGTCTCCTCATGTACATACTGTAGCTAATGCACCTTATGTCTCCTCATGTACATACAGTATGTAAATATCTTTGTTTAATTCATCTTTCATTCTCTCCTCGCCCCCCCCCCCCCCCCCCACGTCTTCTTTTCTTTCTCTTTCTGAAAATAACTAAAACGATGGATGGAGCTGCAAAAAAACAATGTCACCCACTTCTTTACACCTTTAACCTGTGATGTGACAATAAAGATGATTCTGATTCTGTTGAAGAGAAACACAAGAAAGAAAGAAAGTAAAATGTTGTAATTAATTAAAAGCTTTCAGATGAGACATGATGGGAGGCTAAAGGTTAAAGTTAATCACTTCAGATTGAAGTGATTACAGATTATTTAAAATATGAATAAAATAAATAATGTTTCTCATGTAGTTGCTGTTGGAGGGCAACGGGTGGGGGGTTCCAATCCACACCAAACTTTACACAAACACTGTTCAGGTCTGACAAGATCGTTCCCCCCCCCCCCCCTTTTTTCTAAACCGGATCACAGGGCTCAGTTTTAGAATGAATACCAGGCTTTCCTCCAACCTGCTCATCAGAAGCAGTTAGGGGTTCAGTGCCTTGCTCAAGGACACTTTGACATGAAGCCAGGAGGAGTCAGGAATCAAACCGGGAACCTCTGTAAACTGTGTGTGTGTGTGTGTGTGTGTGTGTGTGTGTGTGTGTGTGTGTGTGTGTGTGTGTGTGTGTGTGTGTGTGTGTGTGTGTGTGTGTGTGTGTGTGTGTGTGTGTGTGTTCAGCGTTGCTGGTAAAATGCTGTTCATGTTCATTAAACATCAATCCAAGCCTCATTACATCTCACTGCTGAAATCATCAAATGTCTTTAAAAACACACTGGTCATGTGATCATATAGTGTCACATGAGAGGTGTGTGTGTGTGTGTGTGTGTGTGTGTGTGTGTGTGTGTGTGTGTGTGTGTGTGTGTGTGTGTGTGTGTGTGTGTGTGTGTGTGTGCGTGCGTGTGCGTGTGCGTGTGCGCGCGCGCATGGTTGAACTCACCACTGAAGCTTCTGACTGGAAACTCAAACTTGAATTTCACTTCCTGATTCGCCCAGCAGCCAATTAGAATTATTCTTTTATTAAACATCACCAGTTCCTAGAAAGACATGTTGATGTCAACAACCTGACAGACTGTACATAATTATATATTTATTTATTGGTTGTTTTATTTGACTCTTGTTGGTAATGTCAACGTGTTGCTCTTCTGATGAGCAATAAGGACACTTTAAATCTGATGTAATTTAAAAGTTGAAACAGACAGACAGACAGACAGACAGACAGACATTTTAACAATTTATTAATGTCCACGCAAGTGAAACTCGTGGCGTAGTCTGTTATTCTGTTTCCGGGCCTAAGTGCCCTGGCTACATTTGCTAATGTCTGTTCAGAATCAGAATCAGAATCAGTTTTATTGTCACATCACAGGTTTACAAGGTAAAAAAGTGGGTGAAATTCTTTTTTGTACATCGTTCCCATCGCAACGTTAGTTTCCATAGAAAGAAGAGGGGGGGGGGGGGGGGAGAAGAAGAGGGTGGGGGGCAGGTGGGAAGGAGATCAAAAACAAGAGAGCAACAGAAGGCCAGACAAGTTATCTACATATTTACAAATTACCTGAGATAATAAAAAAAACTAAACTAAGGTGCCTGAGCATAGCAGCAATGTATTGTATACTGTGCATGTTATACTTATACTGTGCATGATAGACAAAGGACGTTAAGGTGCTTAGAGGAAAAGGAGCACAATAAAAAGACCCAAAAAAAGTCAGTGCGTTATACAAGGGATTAAGGTGCAAAAGGTCAGTGCGTGTCCACCTAGAGTGGACTGACCCTAGTATAATCCGCATGTAGCTCCATGAGGGAGTGCAACAAAAAGTCATTTGTACCTGGTGTAGTCCACAGGTGTGTCCGAGGGGGGGCTAAAGTCCAAGTAATTGTCCCTGGTATAATCCACAGGTGTGTTCAGGAAGAGCCAGAAAAGTCTGCGCCGCCTGCTGTCAGGCTGCTGAACTCATCCAGGCTTATGCCCCATTCAGCATTCTGACAGCGGCTGGATTGAAACTACACCAAAATCTGGTGGTGGAACTCTTGATACTGCGGTAGAGCCCCTTGCCCGGTCGCGTCGTTGTAGGGGGTTGAACAGTCTGTGACTTGGGTGGTGCTTGTCCTTGATGATGCGCTTGGCTTTGACCACGCACCGCTTTTTGTACAGTTCCTGGAGCGCTGGGAGCTCGATTCCCATTATCCGCTCTGCCGATCGCACTACTCGTTGTAGGCTGACCTTTTCTCGGGCAGTGCAGTTCCCGTACCAGGCCGTGACACAGCCTGTTAGGATGCCTTCAACAGAACTGTTGTAGTACAGCCTGAGGATGCGACGTCCTACTCCGAGCTTCTTCAGGCGGCGGAGCCAGTACAGTCGCTGCTGAGCCTTTTTCCTCACGTGTGTGGAGTGCGTCTCCCATTTGAGGTCCTCCTCGATGTGTACTCCGAGGAACTTGAACTCGCTGACCCTTTCCACTGCAGCACCGTCGATGAGGATGGGCGCATGGTCTCTCCGCGGCCTCCTGAAGTCCACGATCAGTTCTTTGGTCTTGTCGACGTTGAGAGAGAGGTTGTTCTCACGGCACCAGTGTGCCAGTGATTTGATCTCCTCTCTGTAGTCAGACTCGTCGTTGTTGACGATTCGGCCTATCACTGTCGTGTCGTCCGCGTACTTTATGATGGTGTTGGAGACATGTGTGGCTATGCAGTCATACGTGTACAGGGAGTAGAGGAGAGGGCTCAGCACGCATCCCTGGGGTGCTCCGGTGTTGAGGGTCAGGGGGTCGGATGTGATGCTGCCCATTCTCACCACCTGATGTCGGTTGGACAAGAAGTCCTGTATCCAGTCGCACATGCTTGGGTGTAGCCCTAGGTGTCTGAGCTTTTTGTCAAGTATTGCTGGGACAATGGTGTTGAATGCTGAGCTGTAGTCCACGAACAGCATACGTACATATTTGTCCTTCAGCAGCTTGTTGTCCATGTGCGAGAGGACGGTGTGGAGAGCCATGGCAATAGCGTCGTCGGTGGATCTGTTTTTGCGGTATGCATACTGCCACGGATCCAGCGAGGCAGGTAGCGTGGAGCTGATGTATTCCCTCACCAGTTTCTCGAAACACTTGCTGACGATCGGGGTGAGAGCAACAGGTCTCCAGTCGTTCAGGCATGTCACTTTGGCCTTTTTGGGAATGGGCACAATGGTTGACATTTTGAACCCTGCAGGGACCACAGCCAGGGAGAGGGAGAGGTTAAAGATGTCAGCGAAGACACCCGCCAGCTGGTCTGCACATGTCTTAAGGACCCGGCCTGGAATCCCATCAGGTCCGGCTGCCTTGTGGATGTTGACCCGTGTGAAGGCTGTACGCACTTCTCTCTCCGAGATGGTTAGAGGAGGGTTCTCCTCTGCTGGTGCTGCTGATGGCCCCGCTTGGCTGCCGCGGTTGGAGCTGATCTCAAACCGGCCGTAGAAAGTGTTCAGTTCGTTGGGGAGGGAGGCAGGCGGGTTCACCTCGCTTCTGGTTCTTGTTTTGCAGTCTGTCAAGGTGTGTACTGCCTGCCATGTGCTCCTGATGTCGCCACTGCTGAGTTTGTCTTGCATCTTTTTTGTGTAGGCCTTTTTCGCCTTCCTGATGGCGCTGTTTAGGGCCGCGCGCGTCGTGTTGCGCGTTTCCACGTCGCCAGATTTGAAACCAGCGTCCCGTTCATGCAGATGTGCACGTACTCCGCTGTCCATCCATGGTTTCTGATTGGGATAGATCCGAACTGTCTTTTTTGGGACTATGTCACCTATGCACTTGCTGATAAAGCCAGTGACTGAGTCTGAGAGTTCGTTGATGTTATTCCCAGCGGCGTTCTTAAACATCCCCCAGTCAGTCTGGTAGAAGCAGGATTGTAGCATAGCGTCTGTGTCCTCAGACCAGATTCGGATTTCCTTCTCAACGACCGGCTCCCTTTTTAGCCTCTGTTTGTAGGCAGGTAGCAGCTGGATGGCGTCGTGGTCAGAGCTTCCTAGCGGTGGGCGGCGGAGAGCTTTGTATCCATCCTTGAAGGGCGTGTAGCAGTGGTCAAGAATATTGTCACCACGGGTACTGCAGGCGACATGCTGGTGGAATTTGGGAAAGACCTTTTTTAAGTCTGTCCGGTTGAAGTCGCCTAGGCAGATGACTGCGCAGTCCGGGTGGCGATTTTCTTGTGCACTGATCGCCTGGTGTAATTCCCTCATAGCTGTGTCCTTATTAGCTCCAGGATGAATGTAAACAACGGCTACAATCACGATGCTGAAGTCGCGTGGTAGGTAGAAAGGACGGCAGGCTATGATTAAAAGTTCAAGGTCTGGTGAGCAGTGACTGTCTAGGATTTTAACATCTTTGCACCAGTTGTTGTTGATCAAGGCACAAACTCCCCCCCCACGTTGCTTACCGCTCAGTACAGGATCTCTGTCCTTCCTATACGCGGTGAAGCCAGGAGGAGTGATAGAAGAATCAGATGCTAACTCCGTTAGCCACGTCTCTGTTAGCACAACAATACTAGTCCTCCTCGTCTCTGCGTTGTATTTAACGCGCGCCAGTAAGTCGTCCATAGTGGTCACTGTTCTTGATTCACACAGAGATCTAACGTTCGCTAGCAGGATTGAAGGCAGTGCAGGTTTATATCCACGTTTTGTTGTTCTTACGAGAACTCCCGCTCTAGTGCCTCTTCGCCACGGTCTTTTTCGTCGGGGGTTTGTTGATCCAGGCGGAACAAAGGGGACCCCACCCCCCACCCAGCCGAGTGGAAGGTTTTCAGCAAAAAAGTCCGGAATTCTGTGTGTAATCGCTGTGCTAATGTCCATAAGTGCTTGTCTGTCATAACTCCTTAGACACGCGACGGTGTAGGGAAAGAGGAGAAGGCTAAAAAATACTAAAAAGATGGAAAAACGTTGCGATGTTACGGAGCATGTACGAATGCGGCCGTCCTTCATGGCGCTTCCGGTCAGCTGTTTATATTGTATTGTTTTTTTCTTTAAAGCACTTTGGTTGACATGGTCATGTTAAATGTGCTATAAATACAGTTTTAGTTGAGTTGAGTTACATAATTATGAAGTAAAACATGTCATCAGTATTAATTAGGTTTTTGTCTTGCAGTGGAAACAAATTTACTGAATTAGTTTTGTTGAAATCAGCTAATGTGTGTGTGTGTGTGTGTGTGTGTGTGTGTGTGTGTGTGTGTGTGTGTGTGTGTGTGTGTGTGTGTGTGTGTGTGTGTGTGTGTGTGTGTGTGTGTGTGTGTGTGGTTGAAGCTTCTCACTAAATGTTAATTTCACTTCCTCATTCACTCAGCAGCCAATCAGAATGATTATGTTATTAAACATCACCAGTCACTAGAGAGATATTATTTATGACGTGAACAACCTGAAGTAACACTTTGATCACATGACGTGATGGTTTCATCAGTGAGATGTAATGAGGCTTGGATTAGAGGAGCGTCTGTGAGTTCAGTTTACAGAGGTTCCCGGTTTGATTCCTGACTCCTCCTGGCTTCATGTCGAAGTGTCCTTGAGCAAGGCACTGAACCCCTAACTGCTTCTGATGAGCAGGTTGATGTGTGTGTGTGTGTGTGTGTGTGTGTGTGTGTGTGTGTGTGCGTGCGTGCGTGCGTGCGTGCGTGCGTGCGTGCGTGCGTGCGTGCGTGCGTGCGTGCGTGCGTGCGTGCGTGCGTGCGTGCGTGCGTGCGTGCGTGTGTGTGTGTGTGCGTGCGTGTGTGCGTTTGTGTGCGCATGTTATGTATACCTTTAACCACTCTGATGCTCCAAGATGTCACATTTGACCTTTGACCAAAGAGATGTGGTTGAGTTAGGAGGTCAAATGTGACTCCTCTATGTGAGAATGTGGAACACCTTAGATTAAAATTATTAAAAGTAAATTAATAGAGTTTTATTGCACAGCCTTCCAATCCAACGGTCTCTGAGTTCTGGCCATTTGAAGTGTTAAACACAACCTGATGAAGCCCTACATGGGTGAAAAGTTGTTCTGTTTGTTGGTTAAATAAAAAGACATGAGAGCAGAATTTAGTGCAAACATTCCCATCTTTTTCACTTGATTATTTTTGGTTTAAAGAACTGTGGGGATATACATATCCTACCTTTTTTCACTGGTGAAACAATTCACTGATCTGACCTTGATTTAATTTATTGTAGATTTATGAATTTTGGAGGTCCAGTAATACCATGCCACAGTACTTTCCCACGTGGTGGTCACTGATTTTGCTCCCACGTTTCCTGTTGTAATTTCAGCCATGATTCCATGCTTGATAGTTTAACAGTAATCATTACACAGAATAAATACAGAGGCAGAGCAAATAAGAGACATAATTATTGGCAAATAAACATGTCAAAGTGCAGTGGATCTGATCAGTTGTTAAAAGAGGACGTCTCCCCTTCCTTTGTCTGTCTCTCAGCAGTCTGTGGTGAGGTGTCTTCACATTAAGAAGGTGAGTAATGTCCTACTGTACTTCATATGAAGTCTTTAGGCTATAATGTATAATTTGTTATCATAATACAGTGTTGCCCGTCGAAAATAATTTACTTTTAATCACATTTACTTGTTATTTTCTCAGTAAAATCGGTTAGTTTCTTATTAAAATCAGTTATTTTCTCATGGTATGGCACAGTGAACCTGCCATACAATGAAGCATAATTTACCCGTTTCAGTTTTGTGATACTTGGTTATTGAGGACTTGCCAGCATTGACGTTGGAATCTTCAATTCAAGATAGAACTTCTGAATTAGAGAATGCTGAACCGCTTCTGTCCATTTCAATTGTCCATTAAATAAAGATCTAATCGACTATCAGAAACATGATGTATTTGCAGTCAGGGGCGTCAATTCAATTGGGTATGGTATGGCAAGGTATATGGCAGGTGCCAAACCATGCCACTGTTTGCAGCCATTCTACTTCATATTTGATTTGGGAATGGAACACATTCATGGTTTTTCCAGACAGAGACCCGCTACATTGAAAGGTTAGTTTAGTTAACAGTGAGTGAACTATTGACTGATGGGCGCCTTTTGAACCTTTGTCTCAGTTCACCATGATGCAAGGAGCCGTGTTGGTGTGGATTCTATCAGCGCTGGTGTGTCTGGGTACAGGTCATCACCATGCAGGACATGAAGGTAACATATCTGACCGGGGTTGGATTTGGGATCCATGCCTCTGCTTCAAAAGCGTCAAATTTGCTAAAATAATAATAATAATAATAGTAAACTTTATTTGTATAGCACCTTTCATGACATGAAATGCAGCTTAAAGTGCTTTACAGAGCAAGAATACAATTACAGTTAGAACCAATTTAACAATAAAGCAAACAAAAATAAAATAAAATAAAAGCAAAAGCATAAAACAACATTAAAATAGGCAATACAGTGAGGAATTAAAAATCAACCAAAGAATCAGCTAAAAGCAAGAGTGAAGAAATAGGTCTTAAGCTGTGCTTTAAAGCTATCGACAGAGGCTGCCTGTCTTAGGTGTAATGGGAGTTTATTCCACACTGTCGGTCCGTAAAAGCAGAATGCTGCTCCACCGTATTTTTTATATGTCATTGTAGGCACCTCGAGCAGGTCAGCACTTGAAGACCTGAGGGCCCGGTTTGGAACATATCTCTCTAGGCAGTCAGAGAGGTAGGAAGGTGCCAGACCATTTAGAGCTTTATAAACTATTAAAATAATTTTAAAATCAATCCTAAAAACAACCGGGAGCCAGTGTAGTGAAGCTAGAACTGGAGTGATATGTTCTCTCATCCTAGTTTTAGTTAAAATTCTGGCTGGCGCATTTTGAATAGATAAAATAGATCTACAAGCTCACACTGCATCGCAATGCCAAATGCTATTTTTGCTGTTTGTCAGATGAGGAAGAATTATAGGGTTTAAGTGGTTAAGAAAATGCCCACCCGGCCACCCCCCTCCTATTTTCTTTAACAAATCTAACTCATCACCTTCAGGTCATGAAGATAATGCTGCAGACCAGGCTGCAAACAGCCTCTCCATGGTGACATCAGCAAACAAAGGTTTTGCCTTCAACCTGTACAGGCAACTGGCCGCTCAGACGGACAACCAAGGCAAGAACGTCTTCTTCTCACCCGCAAGTGTCAGCCTGGCCCTGGCAGCCTTGTCTGTAGGGGCCCGGGGCCAAACCCACCAGCAGCTCTTCAGTGGTCTGGGCTTCAACAGCTCCGTACTGACCCAGGCTGACGTAGACCAGGCCTTCCATGGACTTCTGACCGCAGCGGACAAGACTTCATCAGAAGACATCAGTGCAGGAACTGCAGTGTTTTGGACAATAAGTTCAAGCCACGGCCTGAGTTCCTGCAGACCCTGAGTCAGTCCTACCTGGCGGACGGGTTCAGTGTGGACTTTACCAATCCCACAGAGAGTGCTGCTACCATCAACAAGTATGTAGGGGAGAAGACCCACGGCAAGATAGACCAACTAGTGGAAGACCTGGATCCTGAGACCCTCATGTATCTTATTAGTTACATATACTACAAAGGTAAGAGATGTCATCTCTGAGCTTTCATTCTTTTCTTCAGCTTTTAGTATAATTTCATATACCAGACAGAAATGAAACTTTGTTATTAGCTATTATCAACCTAATCATGGGTAGGGTTCATGAACCCCCAGTTTGATATGCATTAATCCATGGACCCCCATTTGATTTTGATTGAACTTTTTCTTCTTCTTTTTTTCTTTTTTTTTTTAATCTCTCAATTCAATTCAAACAACTTTATTTTCCTTTCGGAACTTCGTTTGTGCAGTGGTTAAAAGACAAACATACATATAGTCAATACATATATACCTATGTCACTATAAAATACACAAAGTACATTTAAAACTACTACTTAAAAGCATGATAAAACTTAAAAGCATGATAAAAAAATAATATATTATATTGCAACCTATGTGTTAGCGTGTACACTACTAGCGTCCATCAGGTGGAATAGTCCAACGTGTTTGTGACCCCAATATACCCTTACAGACCCATAAGAGTCCATTTGGACCCATGGTGGTACCCAGACCCAACGTTGACAAACAGCGCTCTAACTAGTTCTATCATGGCTAAAGTCACCTTCCCTCATTTAAGTTTCGTCTCACTATTGTCATCGTTGTTTCTACATTGTTTTCTGTCAAACAGGAAAATGGCAGACTCCATTTGACCCTGCAGACACCAAGGAGGATATGTTTAATGTGGATGAACAAAACCAGGTACCTTATCCCATAACACTACTGTCTTACCAGTGTTGATTTCGTCGACTAAAACTATGGCGAAAAATGTTTGTCGCTCACTAAATGTTAGTGAGGGACTAATGGAGAAGAGATCCAGTAGAACTGAAACACATTAAAGTCATTTTATGTTTGGTTGCGCTTGGGTGTTGTGCTCTGAAAATAGCAGATATACAAGCTCACAACGCGTCGCAGCGCGAAGCGTTGTGAGCTTGTAGATCGGCTATTTTCAGCATGCAACCAAGTGTAAAATCAGCCATTACGACGCCATCAAGGTGCCGCCAAAATATATTTTAGTCGACTTAATCAACTGTAGATTTAGTCGACTAAAATCTTATGATATTTAGTCGACTAAAACTAGACTAACAGTAAAACATTTCAGATGACTAAAATATGACAAAAACTAAATGGAATTTTATTCAAAAGACTATGACTAAAACTAAATCAACATTTGCTGTCAAAATCCACACTGTGTCTTACTGAATGGCTTTTTATTAGTTTGTCTCAAAGGTAAACACTAATTGCACCTATTTGCATTGTATAATATCTAATGTTTTGTCTGAAATGTTGTCATTTGAAATCTGCAGGTTCCAGTCCAGATGATGAAGATGATGAACAAGGAGGAGGAGTTGGATGTCTACATTGACCAGCAGATCTCCACCACCGTCCTCCGTTTACCCTTCAACAACTCCTACTCCATGCTGCTGATGCTGCCTGACAGAGGCAGAGGTTTGACTCAACTGGAGGAGGCCATCTGCTCCATGCATTGATTGATTGATTGATTGATTGATTGATTGATTGATTGATTGATTGATTGATTGATTGATTGATTGATTGATTGATATTTTTACTAGGCAAAAGAATGTAAAACAACACAGTTACATTTATAATGCTTTTGTCTAAAAGGTCCGGCCAAAAAAGTCCTTGCGGACTTGTTTCCGTTGAGGTCCTTGAATTAATTTCATAGACATATATAGTAGCAACCAAATAGTTCAAAAATCAACATGAAAATACAGATAATACAGAAAAAATAGCACTATGTACAAAAAAAAAGCATGAAAAAAAAAAAAAAATGTACAAAAAGGGGGGGGGAGCATGGAAAAATAAAAATTTTATACAAAAAAAGCATGAGGAAATAAAAAATATGTACAAAAAAGAGGAGGGGGGGGGGTCGTCTGTCTACAGGGAAACTGGTACTAGCTCCTCTTTAGGCCTCCAGAAAGATGAGTTTTTAGGGCTGTTTTGAATGAGCCCAGCGAACTGCATTTTTTGAGGGATGGGGTTAGACTATTCCATTCCTTGGTGGCTGTGCTATAGAAGGAGAATTTGCCCATGTTTGTTTTATGGGTGGGTGGTACCAGATTGTTGTTTACGCTCCCTCTAGTTTCGTGGCTGTGGGTGTCACTAACTTTTTCGAGGTATTTATATATATGCGGGTATAGGGGGCATTTCGGGCAAATCTGCATTTACAATTTTGAAGACCAGTCCCATTTTTTGTTGTTTAACCCTGTCTTCCACCCTGAGCCAGCCTAGGCACTACACCAAGTGGCTCAATGGGATGAAGAAAATGTTTGAAATTACACTTAAAAAAACATACCCTGATGCAAATGTTTAGATAGCCAATCTGCAAGCTCAAAATATGTTGTGTAGATTTGCTATTGCTGAAGATTTTCTGAAGAAATGCCCAAAATAGGGACATCATATAATACACGTTACTTATTACTTTAAATTAAAATGATTAATAATAATAAAAATAAAAACAAATACATTTATAGCGCTTTTCAAGGTACCTAAAGTCGCTTTGGTAAAGTATGTTAGAATATTACTTTCTGTGCCAGGTAATGATTTGGATGCATTACTTTCACAAAACACTTAAAGTCAGAGATGGATCAATCAATTCCAGAATGATCTTATAATAACATGATCATCCACAATATTTTGCCGTATATAGTCTTAAGTGTGTTTTGTATTTCCTTTTCAGGGAGTACGATTTATTTGTTCCCAAGTTTTCCATCAAGACTGAAATGAACCTGAACGCTGTGCTGCGTCAGATGGGAATAACAGACGTGTTTGGTGCTGCAGCTGATCTCAGTGGCATTGCAGAGGCTGTGTCTGTGTCAGAGGTAAGAGCTGTCACAACGGATAAGTGTCTGCCTAGTTCAGTGGTTCTTAGAGGTGTGCCGATATATCGTCCCGCGATATATCGCGATAAGTTTTCGTGACGATATGTATCGTTTTGAAGAAAAAAAATATCGTTTTCAATTTTTTTTTTTTTTACAATGATAATAATCAGGCATGCAAACAGCCCCGAGGTGAAAAGGGTGACAACATGTTGTTTTTTTTCGGGTCAGGTGTCACACTATTGCCCTATTTGGATTCAAAACGGCTATTGTAGCTGAAAAGCTACAAGTTCGCATATCTGAATAATGCAAAAACAGAATTATTTGTTTGCATTTGCTTTTTTTCTCCCCCATATATTTTTCATAATAAAAAAAGTGCGTATCGTATCGTATCAAAATCATATCGAAGTTGTGAGCCAAATATCGTATCGTATCGTTTGGTGAAATTAGTGTATCGGCACACCCCTAGTGGTTCTCAAACATTTTTGTCTCAGGTCACCCTACAAATAACCTTTTCATCCACGGCACCCCTGAATGACATTGTTACTTTATAGCACTTTATTTATTGTCATATTAACGGTACGTAAACATGTAAATCTTTCCCCCAAAGATACAATATGTCACGAGGAAAATTGGAGAGAATATTTGTCTCCATTATTTAGGACAGACTGAAAATAACTTTTATATACTTGGCGTTTAACCACTTCAACCCCAGCATTCCTATTCTGGGGGGGACATTCACCAAAAAATGTACTAAGTATATAGAGGGTCTAAGTGGTTAAACTGAAGTGACATTGATACATTCCAAATATTATCAAAGTATTCTGAGGCACCCCTGGCACCCTAGGGTGCCGCGGCACCCACTTTGAGAAGCCCTGGTCTAGTTGTCCCTTCTTTTATATCACAACAAAGGACAGAGACAGTCCATCAGTCCAGCAGCCACCAGGCTCCTCAACCAAGCCTGACCCCCATGTTTGGTTCTATTCTTGGATCAATACAAGAACGGTATGGTGGCATAAATGTATAGATTGCCAAGTATATGCTCTGCTGAAATCTTCCTAATAAATGGTCTAAACTTCACCTGACTGGAATATAATATTTCTATAATAACAGTCACCCCCCAAATCACGCTCGTCCCGGGTCAAATCCGCCAAGCTCGGAATGGTCGGAACCACCAGGTATTTCAGAACCAATAGTCGGCCACGTTTGACGTCTCGGGGGGTCGGCTCAGCGACTCGAATGGTTGAAGTGGCCTTCGGCACACAATGTGTCACAATGCTCACAATGGGTCGCATTCACAATGCGACTCATTGTGAGCTTTTAGATCTGCTATTTTCAAACTTTTTTTGTAATACAATTTGAACTTGTGAAATGGGACCTTCACAATGATTACTTTTACTTTTGGTACTTTGAGTATATTTTGATACCAATACTTTTGTACTTTTACTCAAGTACATTTTGAATACGGGACTTATTTCTACATTGCAGTATTGATGCTTTTACTTAAAAGGATTGTAGGCGATTCAGAGATAAACAAAGAAAAGAAATCCAGCAGTTCGTTTCCCCGACCACCAGGGGGTGTCGCACGGAGGACTTCCATAGAGTTAAGGAGACTTCTAAACCGTCCATGCCGAATATAGGTTACTTTATTCGGATACAATTCGCGGAACTGCCCGCCCCTGCCGGTTCTCTGAATTTTTATTTTTAAATAGGCTCTTTCATGACAAATTGACCACATAAGTTAAACAACTAAATTCTATCCAAACGCTATCTGAAAAGTAAATTATGTGCATCAAAAACGAAGTTTGAGAGCATTTTAAAACCGAAAGTAAAAAGTCCACACAGACACGGACGCGCACGGATGCGCACATGCGTGCGTTAATTTACGGACCGGATACCCGGATGTGTAACCTAAATAGTAGGGAAAATACGGATTTCAGAAAGAGGAGTGTTTTTCAATGCAGGAAAACACCCCAGCATCATTATACTGTATAGTGGCTGATAGAGGGGAAAAAATGCAAAATATATATATAGAGGTATTTTTCAAATATAGGCTTAATGTTGCCAACTATACCTTTAAAGGTAGGTAAGGTAAGTGATATTTGTTTAATTTTTTTTGTTAAAAAGGTTAAAGTATATTCTGATAGTAATCATTGCTACAGAGCGTTTGTTCGGTCACAGGGGTCTCTCCAGCTCTTTAGTAAACAGAATATAATACATTTTCAGGTAGGTGACACAGTTTAAGCCAATCAGGAGAGAGCATTGAAAATGAATTTTCTGTTCAATAAAGAGCTGGAGAGACATGGAGACTCCTTTTACTGAACAAACACTCTATAGCAATGTGTACTATCACAATATAGAGCTATTTAACACTTATTTTTTTGTAAATCACTTACCCTACCTTTACCCACTGAGCATTTTTGGGGCTATTAGACGTCTAAAATATGTCTACGGGCTAAAACCGGGTTATAATTGGTGTAAAAGTGAAAACGTTTTTTCAACATCTATTCTTAGCCTAGACGTTGATTAGCTGTTTTTTAAGCGTCTATATATAGACCGTCTACATCATAGCCGTTGAAATGACGTCTATAATATAAACGGTCTAAATATAGACGCTTAAAAAACAGCTAATCAACGTCTAGGCTAAGAATAGACGTTGAAAAAACTTTCACTTTTAGACCAATTATAACCCAGTTTTAGACTGAGGTCTAATAGACGACTATATGGCTCACTGGGTAAGTAAAGAATGTGAGTACTTTTCACCACTGCAGGTCGTGCACCAAGCCACGCTGGACGTAGACGAGACTGGAGCCACTGCGGCTGGAGTTACAGGCATCCGCACCGTCCCATACAGTAGTTTTATACCTCCAGTCCCTGAGCTGAAGTTCGATCGTCCCTTCATGGTTCTCATCGCCGACTCTGACAACATCCTGTTTGTGGGAAAGATCGTCAATCCAAACGTCTGATGAGACAAACTGTCTGTCTGATTGAATACTTTATTTAGACATTTGCACATGAAAGTACAGTTTAAATACAAGGTCAACTAAATAGCATTGAAAAGCCCATGAGAGCCTAAAGGCTTGTTTCAAATGGGGTCCCCATCAGTGGTGGAAAGTAACTAAGTACATTTACTTAAGTACTGTACTTAAGTACAATTTTGAGGTGTTTGTACTTTACTTGAGTATTTCCAATTTCCAATACTTTTACTTCTACTCCACTACATCTCAGAGGCAAATATTGTACTTTTACTCCATTACAATTATTTGAAAACTTTAGTTACTAGTTACTTTTCAGATATAAATTATGATATTATGAAACATATGTTACCACTTTAGCCCTATTTTATACCGAGGCTATTTTCAAATATTTTAGTACTTTTACTTCTGGTACTTTAAGTACATTTTAATACCAATACTTTTGTACTTTTACTCAAGTACATTTTGAATTCCGGACTTTCACTTGTAACAGAGTACTTCTAAATTGCAGTATTGATACTTTTACTTAAGTAAAACATTTGAGTACTTTTTCCACCACTGGTCCCCATGTACTCAATTCATAGTGAGATAAATAGACAGACAAAAACTGTCTGTTCACAATCATTCAAGCACAGATGTTGACTGTCAACGTATTAAATCCTCTCAAAACCTGTTTTCTTGTGGACCCTTCATTTTATAATCCTGACATCTGTATTGTTTATATTTGGTTCTTGGCTTTCTGATTAGTTTTAAATGTAAAAGCCAAATATATATCAATTTGGGGGTCCTTGACACCCAAAACGTTTGAGAACCACTGCTCTAATACAGTGGTTCTCATACTTTTTCATGTCAAGGACCCCTAAATTGACACTTATTAGCCTGCGGACTATTAGCCAGGGACCCCCATAAGAGAAGATTTTTACGGCTCTAGCAGTGATTCTCAACCATTTTAATTTCAAGGACCCCCAGTTTGACATCCATTAGGGCTACAGGCCCCCATTTAATGGCATTTCTATCACTTGGACCGCAATTTATATTGTAAAATCTATGTCAAGTTAACTCTGAGAGTGTACACATGGAACCAAATGGACCCGTTAGAGTCCATTTGGTTCCATTTGTACACTCTCAGAGCTACAGACCCATAAGGGTCCATTTGGTGCCTAATCTATCATTTAGCTGGGGACCCCCTGTAACTCCCTCAAGGACCCCTGGGGGTCCCCGGACCCCACTTTGAGAAGCAATGCTCTAATACATGTGAAAGTTGAACAGTTGAGCCACAGGGGGGCGCTGCGTCTCCATCAACATCAGCAACACCACCAGCTGTAACGCATCAAGTTGGGGGTGTTACAGAGCCAACGGTGACCTGTAGAATCCTGTAACTCTCCTGTGTTTCTGTCTGTTTCTCCTCTCAGGAGCTTCTCCTTGGTTTTATTATTTGAATAAAAAACGCGTCACATCGCGTTGTGAGCTTGTAGATCTGCTACTTTCAAATCGCCTATGTATAAAATAGGGCTGAAGTGGTTAATGTATGTTTTGTAATAATAATCAAAATCTACAAAATAACTAGAAAGTTTTCAAATAATTGTAGTGGAGAAAAAGTACAAAACTAAAAGTACTGAAAATTGGAAATACTCAAGTAAAAAATACCTCAAACTTGTACTCAAGTACAGTACTTGAGTAAATGTACTGAGTTACTTTCCACCACTGCACATGATTGGATGGGTCACCAATGAGTGTGTAACAGCAGCGGGATGAGGAACAGAGGAGAGGCGAGGTGTTTAGTTACTTTAGTTACTTTAGATACTTTAGTTACTTTAGTTACTTTAGATACTTTATTTACTTTATTTACTTTAGATACTTTAGATACTTTAGATACTTTACTTTGATCATGAGAATAAAAGCAATAAATCATAAAACACTAGAAGAAGATGTCTGGTAAGATCTACTTCCTGTTTATGTTTTTAAAGAGACTGAGGATGTTTGTGTTGTCAACACTGTGTGTGTGTGTGTGTGTGTGTGTGTGTGTGTGTGTGTGTGTGTGTGTGTGTGTGTGTGTGTGTGTGTCAACACTGTGTCAGTATGCAAACGTGTCACTTTTCAGCTACAGTCACCTTTTTGAACCCAAATAAGGCAATTGTGTGACACCTGACCCGAAAGAAAACAACATGTTGTCACCTTTTTCACCTCGGGGCTGTTTTCATGCCTGCTGTGTGTGTGTGTGTGTGTGTGTGTGTGTGTGTGTGTGTGTGTGTGTGTGTGTGTGTGTGTGTGTGTGTGTGTGTGTGTGTGTGTGTGTTTTGATTGATTGATTGATGTAGTTTATTTAGAAAGACATGAGAATAGTACATGACAGTACATAACAGTACATGGAAGTACAAATTCACAATACAAGGTCTACTAAACTGGAAACCCTCATTAAGCACTACGCTTTTTTAAGATGAGAACCCCATGCACACAAATCATGATGAAATATAAGAGGCAGACATATATACACACTACTATACAGAATGTCATACAATCAGCTTTCAGGTTACTGGTATGAAGAGAGAAAAAAAAATATATATATACAAAAGAGGAAAATGAAGGAGGGGGGGGGTAGGGGGGGGTAGGTTAAGACTTAGACAGGGGCCATTTTAGAATTGCAGCCTCCTGAAGGTGTATCTTTAGGGCAGTTTTGAAAGTGAGTAGGGTTTTACACTCCTTTACTCCTTTTGGTAGGGCATTCCACATTTTTGATGAATAGCATGAGAACGAGTTCATTCCCTTAGTTGAGCCAAATCTGGGTTGAACATGATTTGTGGAGCTGCCTCTGGTGTTATGATCATGGACTGCATTAACATTTTGGAAGTATTTTGACAAATACAGGGGGATCCCAATGTTGTGGTGTATCTTGAAGACCAGGCCCATAGCAAGTTGCTGTACTCTGTCCTCAACCCTAAGCCATCCAATCCTAGCAAAATGAGCAGGGGTTAGATGGGTTCTGTGATTGAGGCCAAGAAGTAGCCTTACAAGTTTGTTTTGGGATGTTTGGAGCCTTGTTTTTAAGGCCTTGGAGGTGTTGTGATACCATGAAGTGCATGCATAATCATAATGACCTTGAATGAGGGCCCCTGCAAGAATCTTCAGAGTATTCTTACTGACTAGACGATCAATCCTCCACAAATAGCGTGTTGTTTGGTTGACATTTTTGATCACTTGTGTGTGAGAATATGTATGTATTTAGTAATGAGTAGTAATTAATTAATTAGTTTGTTAAAGAAAGACACAACTAATGAAGTGAGCACAAATAAATAATGGTTATACATTCTATACCACATGTTATTGTATGTATAGGCTGTTGATAAATAGAGCTAAAATAGAGGAAAATAGCCAAGTGCCACGCTATGAGCTTGTAGATCTGCTATTTTTGAAAAACCTAGAAAATGTGGGCAAATCTTTGAATATATATATATATTTTTTTTTAAAGTGATTTTTTTCTTACTCAAATCTTTGCTTCTGGGGGTCCCTGGAACAACATATTTTCAGATGGTGGCACGGCCAAATACATGGGGGGTCCTTGACATGAAAAAGTTTCAGAACCACTGATTATAGCACATAAGATTTTTTTTTAAACTGTTAGGATTTAGAAGACATTTACATTTACTTAAAGTACCAAAAGTAAAAGTATTAAAATATTTGAAAATATTAGATCTACAAGCTCACAACGCGTCGCATCGCGACGCGTTGTGAGCTTGTAGATCTGCTATTTTCAAATAGCCTATGTATAAAATAGGGCTAAAGTGGTTAATGTATGTTTTATAATATCATAATTTATATCTGCAAAGTAACTAGTAACTAAAGTTTCAAATAATTGTAGTGGAGTAAAAGTACAATATTTGCCTCTGAGATGTAGTGGAGTAGAAGTAAAAGTATTGGAAATTCTCAAGTAAAGTACAAATACCTCAAAATCTTACTTAAGTACAGTACTTAAGTTACTTTCCACCACTGATGATTTAGAAGACATTTGTAGAATCCCCAGAATCAAAGATTTGAGTTACAAATGTTCGCTTTGAAAAATATATATTGAAAAACGGTTATTCTTATACTCTATTATTCTGACCCATCCCTACTTTTATGCATATTTTCTCTCTCTCTCTCTCTCTCTCTCTCTCTCTCTCTCTCTCTCTCTGTGTGTCTCTCTCTCTCTCTCTCTCTCTCTCTCTCTCTCTCTCTCTCTCTCTGTGTGTCTCTGTCTCTCTCTCTCTCTCTCTCTCTCTCTCTCTCTCTCTCTCTCTCTCTCTCTCTCTCTCTCTCTCTCTCTCTCTCTCTCTCTCTCTCTCTCTCTCTCTCTCTCTCTCCAGACTCCCATCGCTCTCATCTCTCCTCTCTCACCATGAGGCTGAAGGATAAGCTCCACTCTCCTAAGGTGAAGAGCCCAGCGAAGAGAATTAAACGCACCCAGTCCCAGCGCCCCGTCTCAGCCTGCATTCAACCAGACGTCAGCAGCACACAGACACACAGCAAGGTACACACACACACACACACACACACACACACACACCACACACCACACACCACACACACACACACACACACACAGAAAAACATAGAGAAATCTGGGCCCCTCGGAAGAGTTCCCACCCTTCCAGTAGGCTATCTGAATATATAATATATATGAATATATCTGAATATATATATATATTATGAAGCTCATTTTCAGAAAGTGGGAAAAACTATAGGCCTACATGTGAATGTATGCACATTTCCATCCACTTAAATAATGTGCGATTCATTGGGAGATGGTTCATGAAATAAGCAGTAGCCTAGGCAGCACTATTTCGCCGGTCAGGTGGGACACATTATTATTGGACATGAAAAATATTTTACGGACTGGCTGATGAGATGATCTTGTTAAGATCTTATCTTAAAGCGTGTGGGAGCTATTCAGTATTTTGCATTTTTACATGTATTTCATGTTTGTATGTGTTATTTTGTTTGGTAAAATTAATTTGTTTACAGAATTACTTAAGTTAATTTGTGTCACAGCTAAATGCTCTTATTTTGAAGGTTGGGCAATTTGGGCCCATAGCTGGGTTTATTTAAGTGATTAGGGCACAGCAGCAGTCAGTGGGCACCGGGAAGGTGTATGTTTTTTTTTACCAGCGTCAGGGAAGAGTCGAGCAAACATTTAACATCATTTTTTATCATCTTTTGCTGTATTGTCCCTCATGGTGAAGCTACAATAAATGCCACAAAACGTCACTGCCTGTCTGGACAATGGACTCATTCCAATATACTCCTGATCTGCGTAAGATTGGCTGCCTGGTGCCTCAGTGGCTTTTGAGTTATTTATTGTTGTTGACAAATAGCCACTACAAAGTGTAGTGTACTAGAACACATCCATGAACCTACGGTGGCATTCATTCATTCTATCATCTGAATGTATTATTTGGTATTCCTACAATTGAAACGCAGGCGTATGCGTGCGTTCGGAAAACGTGCTTGGTTTGACATGGGAATGTATTAAAACTGACGTGGCTTCTAGTTATTGTGATAGGCCTACTTATAACACTAATTCTTATACAAATAATGAACTGTGCAAAATCGATAGTCATCATTGCTTATCTCGATAAAGCCCGAAAATCCACCTCCTTCAAGCATAAAACTTTTTTTTTTGTGAAATACACGTTTCCATTCAGGACTTGATGCGCAAAATCCAAAATGTGCATAAAACTGATTGAAACCCAGGTATCTACAGAGCGCTAAATAAATCAATGAATAAATCATCCACTTGGCCCTGGCAGTGCACTTCTGAATGATTCTACATATGCACTATGATGCACAATGTTTCTGACTGCTTCCCCATGATTGATCTTGTACATTACATTACATTACATTACAGTCATTTAGCAGACGCTTTTATCCAAAGCAACTTACAATAAGTGCATTCAACATAGTGTCTTGTAGTGCGGCCAGTCTCCCGACAAAGAAACGGAAAGGATTAGTTCCACTATAATCGCATAGTCTGACATGGTACGTTGTGAAAGGGAATAAAAAGTTGGCCTTTACGGACACCACCAGGGAATTCATTACTAATTCTAACCCAGCATCACCCTCTGTCTGTCTGTCTGTCTGTCTGTCTGTCTGTCTGCCTGCCTGCCTGCCTGTCTGTCTGTCTGTCTGTCTTGTCAGGCACCGTGTGTGTTAGCGGATCAGGAGCGCTCCGTCCTCAGCGCTCTGCGTTACTTTAAAGATGGGGTGCCATGATATTTTTCAACCCTAAAACCTGATCATAAGGTATTATTATTATTTAAGGATTTTTTTCAAAAAAAAAAAAGTGTACAGTAAGTGTTAAAATGTTGTTTTTATGTGGACACGCCTCCAGTTCATTAAGTATACCTGGTTCTCACCTTAGCACCTCCTCCACCACCTTAGCACCACCCACCTGTCCTAGTCCCTCCTCCTGCTCATGCCCACACCTGTTGTGTTATGATAATGAGGGGGAGGGTATGGCTTTGTGATGTCACTAAAGCGCTGTTTCTCTATTGGCACGTTTGACCCTCAAGGTTTCAGCCTCCAGGAAGAAACTCCAAATAGTCAGAGAAGACATATAAAACACCATTAAAACACCACCAGGGGGCTTAATGAAGTTCTATCAACCTCATAGACACATGAAAAACAGAAAAAGTGCAAAAACATGGCACCACCTCTTTAAGACTCTTCTGGACAAGCTGGTGGTCCTGGACCGGCGAAGGGACGCTGCAGACCAGCGGGGAGGAGGGGGCTCCGCGGTGGACCAGCGGGCGGTCCCGGACCCCCAGCGGGGGGGGGGGAGGAGGAGGAGGGTGCTGTGTGGACCAGCAGGTCCTGGTGGAGCTGCTGTGTGGGGCGGCGGGTCAGGTCCTGGAGGCCGTGCAGAACCTGGTCCAGGCGGAGCGGCGCATCCAGAAGAGGTCAGAGCCGGGCGTTTGAGATCCTTTTAGGGTTTTAAACCATTCCCTCTTAACCCTTTAAGACCGGGAAAGCATCATCTGTGTCATTTTAAGATTTCTTTGGCTATTCAAAAATAGCAGATCTACAAGCTCACAGCGCAATACAATGAGACGCACTGCGAGCTGTCAGATGGGAGTTTGCAGCCAAATACAATAAAATATATGAGAACAGCTTCTGACAACAAGCTTTATAAAGGAAGGGAAGGACAACAGCAGCATGGAGATGGTCCACCATGCAGCGTTAGTTTGTGAAACACGTCCTCATTAGGGGTGTAACGATACATTTTAACAGATACGATACGCATCACGATACATGGTTGACGAAACGATACATGGACGATTTTGGTTCATTCATAACGATACGATACGATTCAATGATTTAAAATCGATTCAGTAACTGTTTAGCAAAAAGCATAAATCTGTGTGCAACGTGTGAAACGTGCAGGTTTTTTAACCCATTAAGACCTGGAACTGTGTCATTTTTAGATTTGAGCTAAAAAGCATTATTTTACACTTTGGGCTATTCAAAAATAGCAGATATACAAGCTCATAGCGCGGCACCGAGTGCCGCGCTACAAGCTTGTAGATCTGCTATTTTTGAAAAATCGTTAAAATGTGTGCAAATCTTTGAATATATATATTTTTAAAGCGAACATTTTTAACTAAAATCTTTGCTTCTGGGGGTCTCGGGAACTACATATTTTGATGGGGGTCTGCGGCCAAATACATATAATTTTGGGGGTCCTTGACATGAAAAAGATTGAGCACCACTGATATAGAAACATACGTTTTTCAGAATACTTATTTAGTATCGTCTCCTAAATAGTAGAGATTTAGGAGACATGTAGAATCGGCTTCAGGTCTCAATGGGTTAAGGGAAACATTTATTATTATGGATATAAATAAGTAAACACAGTGATTCTCTAGCAAATACATGGACATTGTATTTGAACACATATGGACAAACCTGCACCGTGACATGAACACAGAGAGTACACACATGTATTGATAGACCAACTGTAGTGATATGTAATGGAAAAGTCATTAAACCCCTCTTTTAAAAATGTCTTCTTAAAATTGCTAAATACAACGCACAAGTACTTAGTATCGATAAAATAGATTATTTGCATTGCAAACCGATTCGATACGATTATTTGCATTCGCATTGTCAAACGATTCGATATGTTGCTGTTTACATGTCGATACGTCGATTGTTGAAATGAAAATCGACGCATCGATGCAGTTACTGTATCGTTACAGCCCTAGTTCTCATGTATAATAATCACACCTCCTGCTGTGTTTCCCCACAGAGGTCTGGGTGCCTACGACAAGGCTGTGGTGAAAGATGACAGCGGAGAGATTATAGGTGAGGCTTCATCATCTCATCTCATATCCTGATACAGACACAGACTTCATTGTGTTGCATAGCAGTGTAGTGTCCACTGTTGCATACTGTTAATATTTCCCAGATTTATCATGCATTTCATGTACTAATGAGTAGCCGCTAAGCTTTCAGACATACTAGACGGTCTCACATACTAATTAGACATACTAACTATTATGTTAGTATGGCTTTGATTTCAGACACAGCTCATGTGTTGTTGTTGTTTTGTTTTTTTTTGAAAGATACTAAAAAGTCTCATTTACCAATTTGGTTTATTTTAGCCTCTAGGACATGGTGTACCACACACCACTGACTAACTCTCTCTCTCTGTGTGTGTCCAGCCTCTAGGTTCATGGTGTACCACACACCACTGACTAACTCCCTCTCTCTGTGTGTGTCCAGCCTCTAGGTTCATGGTGTACCACACACCACTGACTAACTCTCTCTCTGTGTGTCCAGCCTCTAGGTTCATGGTGTACCACACACCACTGACTAACTCTCTCTCTCTGTGTGTCCAGCCTCTAGGTTCATGGCGTACCACACACCACTGACTAACTCTCTCCCTGTGTGTCCAGCCTCTAGGTTCATGGCGTACCACACACCACTGACTAACTCTCTCCCTGTGTGTCCAGCCTCTAGGTTCATGGCGTACCACACACCACTGACTAACTCTCTCTCTGTGTGTCCAGCCTCTAGGTTCATGTGGTGTACCACACACCACTGACTAACTCTCTCTCTCTGTGTCCAGCCTCTAGGTTCATGGCGTACCACACACCACTGACTAACTCTCAGGAGTTCACGGCGGCGATGCAGAAGGCCAGAGAACTGGCACACAACATCACCATGGGCATGAGGGCGATACCGGGCACCTCCCCGGACTTTGAGGTCTTCCCCTACACGTATGTCAGCCTCACTCTGCTGCACAGCACTGTACAAAAATACAGTTGTTTTGAAATAATACAGAAAAATGGCAGGAGACAAGAAAATATATACTTTGTTTGGACCGGTGTTGATTTCGTTGACTAAAACTATGACAAAACTATGACTTCCTTTTTTCACTGACGAAAACCAAATAAAAACTAAGCTATGATGACTAAAACTAAGACTAAATATATTGACAATTTCGTCACCAAATAAAAACTAGACTAAAATGTTAGGTAGGGATCTAGTGGAGAAGAGATCCAGTAGAACTAAAAGACAAGTCATTTTATGTTTGGTTGCACTCAGCTCTGAAAATAGCAGAGCGGCTATTTTCAACCAAGTGTAAAAACAACCATTACGACGCCATCAAGGCACCGCCAAAATACATTTTAGTCAACTAAATCAACTGTAGATTTAAGCAGCACCTGACCATCATGTTCTCCTGTGCAGGGTGACCTATGTGTTCTACGAGCAGTACCTGACCATCATGTTCTCCTGTACAGGGTGACCTATGTGTTCTATGAGCAGTACCTGACCATCTTGTTCTCCTGTGCAGGGTGACCTATGTGTTCTATGAGCAGTATCTGACCATCGTGCAGGAGGGCCTCTTCAACATCTCTCTGTGTCTGCTGCCCACGTTCGTGGTGTGCTGCCTCCTGCTGGGCATGGACCTGCGCTCCGGCCTGCTCAACCTCCTCACCATCATCATGATCACGGTGGACACCGTGGGCGTCATGACGCTCTGGGGCATCGACTACAACGCCGTGGCTCTCATTAACCTGGTCACGGTAAGACAACATTGTTCAACCTTTTTTGAAAATAGCAGATCTACAAGCTTAACATGCAATGCATCGCAACACGTTGGGAGCTTGTGGGCTATTTACGAATAGACAAAGTATATAGTAGAATAGGGTTAAACTCGGTCATTGTTGACCTGGCATCCCATAGTGTGTATAGTTTCAATGTACAGGCTGATGATAGGTTCTTGGTTTAGTTATGTATTAGTTCATTATTTTTTATTCTTTAGCTAATCGTTTATTAGATTACTATTTCTATGCATTTGATGTATTACCTTGTGTTGTCCTTACTTACTGTAAGTCGCTCTGGATTAAGAGTGTCTGCTAAATGCCTAAATTGTAAATGTCTAAATAAATGTAAATCCCTAAATTGTAAATTGAACAAAGGAGCAACATGTAAGTGATGTACATGTTCTAAGTAAGTTGTCCTGTGTGTGTGTTTGGTCTCCAGTGTGTGGGCATCTCTGTGGAGTTTGTGTCTCACATGACCAGATCCTTCGCCCTCAGCATCCAACCCACACAGGTGGAGCGGGCCAAGGAGGCTACGGCCAACATGGGCAGTGCGGTACGTATGTCTGTCTATACTGTCACACATCAGTAGCTTAGTGGCCGTCTGGTAGCTATAAGGTCACCGGTTTTGACCCCCGGTCTGCCTAGTATACTTGTCAACACACAGTTACTTGTCCCTGAGCAAGATGACCGTCGTCTGAGCAGCCATCAGCTGGGTGAAGCCGTGACTGAATATTCCCCACGGGATTAATAAGATTTACCTCAGAGTCCTGCATGGGTCCAATTTTGACAACCCGCCCCGCCCGCCAATAATCAGATCCGTAGACCGACCCGTCACCCGTGATTATATCAAAATACAAACGAGACCCGCCCCGCCCGTCAAATAATGGACCCGTTCTCCGCCCTGTTACCCGTGATTACATGCAGTAAAATGTAAATAGTCTACAGACAGTCACTCAATTTAAAAGTGTGTTGAAATGTTTTTAACACAAGATAGCTGCCTTCAACAATAGCGCTACATTCATTGGTCAGGTCCGTTCAGAAATCTGCACGTCAAGTGAAGAACGGAGGAGCGAGCTTTACATGTATAGCCACGCACGAGAATGCGCATACACGCAGTACGCATGTGTCGTTGTTTACATTGTCAGATGGTTTTAGATTGAAGATTTAACATGACGTTCAATGTGTTTTTGTGAGTTTAAAGTTTTTGTGTGTGTGTGTGTGTGTGTGTGTGTGTGTGTGTGTGTGTGTGTGTGTGTGTGTGTGTGTGTGTGTGTGCTAAAATATCATCAGCCAGAGCAGACCATCTCTCAGCTAGGCTACAGATGTAAACTTTTGGTTTTTATCTTTGGTAGTCTAGGACACGTGCACAAGTTGGTTGTGAGGGGCCTGCAAATGGCCGGCCTCTCCAAAAGGAGGGCTAAACAATTAGCAAGGTACTGCTCAATATCAGCTATTATAGGAAGCCGCTCAATTTGGAGGAGGCGTTGCTTCCTTTACCCATGATTGTTGTCCGCTGTGTTCGACAAGTATGCCATCTTTTGTTTTCTATGTAACATTGCTCTGCTTTACATGCGCTTTGTAACTAACTGTTTTCCCTTCATCTGACTGCACTGGCAGTGTTTATGTCCTTTGTACATCCTGTACTTCTTATTATGTGGACATAAATAAATATTTCAAATGTGTGTGTCTCACAGGTGTTAGCAGGTGTTGCCATGACCAACCTGCCTGGCATCGTGGTTCTGGCGTTTGCCAAAGCTCAGCTCATCCAGATCTTCTTCTTCCGGTTAAACCTGGTCATCACACTGCTGGGGATGGCTCATGGACTCATCTTCCTATCCGAACAATAAATCTTATGTGACCAAGGACATAAAGAATGTTATAAATGAAAGGAAAACAGCCTTCATAAACAAAGATTTCGGTGCACTCAAATTGACAGAAAAAAAGCTAAAAACAAAAATGAGGCAGGCAAAATTGGCACATAGACAGCATCTAGAGGATGCGTTTAAAGCCAAGAATCACAAAAAGGCGTGGGATACTATGAAATCCATGACAGGAATGTCATCCCCAAACAAACCTATTGTGACAGACAATGAACTTGGCTTTGCCAATGACCTAAATACTTTCTATGCCAGATTCGAATCATTAGGTGATTCCTCTAAGTGCACTGAAATACTGAAGGCTGTAACACCTGCCCCCTCAGACAGAATTATCATCACTGAGGAGGATGTCAGGAGAGTGTTTCGGTGTACTAACACAAGGAAAGCTAATGGGCCGGACGAGTGCAGTGCTTTTCTCCTCAAAAACTTTGCATCTGAGTTGGCTCCTGTGTGGCAACCAATATTTCAAACCTCTGTAGACACACACATAATTCCTCTGTGTTGGAAAACCTCGCACATAAAACCACTACCCAAAATCCAATGTCCAAAAGAACATAAGGATTATAGACCCATAGCTCTCACTTCAGTGACCATGAAATCACTGGAAAGAATACTGTTGCAATATCTTGTGAGTATAACTAAAGACAAATTTGACCCCTGTCAGTTTGCTTATAAGAAAGGTTGCGGTACAGAGGACGCGGTTGTCACATTGGTCCACTTCATTACAAAACACCTAGATAAGTCTAATAAGAATCATGCAAGGGTGCTGTTCTTAGACTTCTCTTCAGCCTTCAATACAATACAGTCTGATATTCTGGTGACAAAGATGGTACAGTTGGAACTGAATCCATACTTAATTCACTGGTATGCTTCCTTCCTTACGAACAGAGTACAGAGGGTGAAAGTGAACAAAACCCTCTCCTCAGCATTAACTACTAATGTTGGTGCTCCACAGGGTTGTGTAAGCTCAGCTGTACTTTTCACACTTTATACTGACAGCTGTCGTACTGAGGAATGCCTGTCTGAATGTCGCACTGACAAACCAGACCAATACATTCTAAAGTACTCTGATGATACAGTCTTGATTTCTCTTTTGGATAGTTCCAGTGATCCTGGACTGCACCAACACAGAGTAAATAAGGTGGTGGAGTGGAGTGATAACAACGCTCTTATCATTAACACAAAAAAGACAGAAGAGATTGTTTTTGGTGCTCCACTAGAGATACACAGATCCCCCATTACTATTCATAGTGAACAGATCAACCAGGTATGTTCGTATACATACCTAGGAGTAGTAATAGACCACCTTTTGTCATGGAAAGACCAGATTGAATCAGTGGGTAAGAAGACAAAACAAAGAGTCTATTTCCTTCGCCGTCTGAGATCTTTTGGTGCTAGTAGACAGATTCTTCTTTTGTTTTTCACTTCTGTTATTATGAGTGTTCTTCAGTACTGTAGTACCACCTGGTATGGATGTCTGTCTGTAGCTTTAAAATCACAACTGCTGCAGCAAGTGAACATTTGTTCAAAGATTGTTGGACAACCACTTCAGAGGCTCTATCCACCTGTTTCCGCGGGAATTTACTGGAGCAAAAATCCTGTGTGGGAAACATCCTGCGGGGGGACCGGAAGTAGGAAATAGCGGCTCAGTGTGTTTACATTTGCCAGCAGAACGTAGCTGTACTGCGAACGGGCCTTTTGCATGTAGTTGAAGCGCAAGGGGGCGGGGGGCGGGGGGGGGAGAGAGTCAGCGCACTGAAGTCAAGGCACAGACTACTGTGTTGTTGACGGACAACGGATGCACGCTTATGAGAAACAACACAAATAAAACCTGGCAAAACAGTTGCGTGCATTAGCGCAAGATGAGGATAAATGAAACATTCAGTCTAAATGTCCAGCAACTACTACCAATACTTTTGTATTTGAAACCTTACATTTCTCTAAATATTATAAACTCTTAGGACAGCCTAATACAAATATAATTTATGAAAAGGCTACTATAGGCTACAGTGAAGTCGGACTGAATGACTGAAACGTTTTTTCTTTTTTAACTCTCTTGGTGATTATCTGGCACAGTAGTTGTGGATTAGCAAACTGGACATTAATGTTTCCTTTTCGCGTGCGAATTACTGGACATTTAGACTGAATGTTTCCTTTACCCTCATCTTGCACTAATGCACGCAACTGTTTTGCCATGTTTTATTTGTGTTGTTTCTCATAATAAGCGTGCATCCGTTGTCTGTCAACAACAC
Source organism: Gymnoscopelus braueri (assembly GCF_963280865.1). Lineage (NCBI taxonomy): Eukaryota > Metazoa > Chordata > Actinopteri > Myctophiformes > Myctophidae > Gymnoscopelus > Gymnoscopelus braueri. The sequence goes on along the minus strand of NC_137608.1, from coordinate 52,522,843 downwards.
AGTAGTCTGTAGTGTGCCTTGACTTCAGTGCGCTGACTCTCTCCCCATGCACCGCCCCCCGACCCCCTTGCGCTTCAACTACATGCAAAAGGCCCGTTCGCCAGCTGCGAACGAGCTACGTTCTGCTGGCAAATGTAAACACACTGAGCCGCTATTTCCTACTTCCGGTCCCCCCGCAGGATGTTTCCCACACAGGATTTTTGCTCCAGTAAATTCCCGCGGAAACAGGTGGATACATCTACGTATAATAACAGTATGATAAGGTTGGCAAGGAATATCACTTCAAACACTAGCCATGCTTTGTATGGAGAATATAGGTTGCTGCCTTCAGGAAGGAGATACGGTGTTCCTACATACAATAAGGTCAAACTGAAGAGGTCCTTTGTCCATAGGGGCGGCCATAGCTGAGTGGTTAGTGAGCCCGCCTAGGGAACCAGAGCTGGCCCTGGTTGCCCCAGGTTCGATTCCAGGCTATCCCAGCATATGTGCCGATGATATGAAATTTGTCCCTGAGCAAGACTCTTAACCCCAATTGCTCACAGGTTCTCATTGGAAACAAGACCGCAAGGACTTTCATGAACGACCTGTTAAAAGGAATTATCCTTATCCTTATCCATCAGACGACATTGAGGCTTAATCAGGAGTTATAAGCCAGGGGTAGGCTGAGTGGTGGACATTGCTCTTGTCTTTGCATGTCTTTATGTATGTATTTTGTTGTTTTCTTGTGTCATGTCAAATGTGTGTACTGTTATATGTTGCATACATGGCTGTTGGGTCGCAAGACAAATTTCAGTGCAAACTGACAATAAAGTATTATCGTATCGTATTCCTACCTGTGCTGCTCAGCTACTTTTGTGTGTGTGTGTGTGTGTGTGTGTGTGTGTGTGTGTGTGTCGAAGAGAGAGAGAGACATGCACGTTGCTGATCAGTGTTGATTTTGACAGCAAATGTTTGATTTAGTTTTAGTCATATTTTAGTCATCTGAAATGTTTTAGTTTTTGTCTAGTCTTAGTCGACTAAATATCATAAGATTATAGTCGACTAAATCTACAGTTGATTTAGTCGACTGAAATGTATTTTGGCGGTGCCTTGATGGTGTCGTAATGGCTGATTTTACACTTGGTTGCATGCTGAAAATAGCCGATCTACAAGCTCACAACGTGTCGCACTGCAACACGTTGTGAGCTTGTAGATCTGCTATTTTCAGAGCACAACACCCGAGCGCAACCAAACATAAAATTACTTGTCTTTTAGTTCTACTGGATCTCTTCTCGTCCCTCACTAACATTTTAGTCTAGTTTTTATTTGTTGACGAAATTGTCAACATATTTAGTCGTCATAGCTTAGTTTTTATTTAGTTTTTATTTAGTTTTCATCCATGAAGAACATTTTTCGTCATAGTTTTAGTCGACGAAATCAACACTGTTTGAATGAAGAGAGAGACAGACAGACAGACAGACAGACAGACAGACAGACAGACAGACAGACAGAGTAATGGTAGAAACAGAAAGATAGTAACAATTTTCTTGCATTTTGCAGGTCCTGGTGTGAACAAGGCGGTGTTGCTGCGGATGCAGCAGGCTGCAGCCAGCAAGGAGATGAAACTCAGCCCCCACGCCAAGCAGATGTACGAAAACCTGAGCTACGAAGACAACGAGAAAAAGACCCCCATAGACGACCCCAACGGACCCTCAGAATACACAGCCGAGGGCGGCCAGTCGGAGAGAGAGGAGAGAATCGACCATTTCTGAGCTCCATCGGCGGCGAACAAAGTACTATTCTGTTTTCAAACTAAAACATATACCGACGGCACAAAAGGCTCAAGTGAGTCTTTGGACAAAAACATAACAACATGTGGTTCCTCTTGGGACAATGGAACGAAGATATGAAATATTTATCCAAACAAGAGAACACGCCTAACAGGAAGGAAACGTATATATTTAAGCCTTTATCGTTAGGTGGCTACGTAATTAAAAAGGACGCCGACATGTTTTGACCACACAGCTGGTCATAATAGATATAAAAACATATATATATACCTCTGTAAAGAAAGGAAGAAGAAGAAACAAAGATGGACAATGAAAGGAGGGAGATGGCAAACCCCGGGTCCAGTGGTGGAAAAAGTACTCACGTTTTTTACTTAAGTAAAAGTATCAATACTGCAATATATTAAGTTAAGTGTCTTGCTCAGGGACACTTGGACACAGACCGGGGGTCAGGAGGTGAACCGGTGACGGCCTCTCTACCCACTCAGCCACGGCCTCCCCAAAGGTCATGACCGGGGTCATATCCAGTGGGGATTTCATATGAACGGTTTGTGTACTACAGTAAACAATGGAATGGATCTAAATTCAACAGTGAAATACTTCTGAACAACCTAACAAAGGACTACAGGACTGAGACTCTAGACCAGGGGGTCTCAGACTTTTTCGTGTCGTGGACCCCCAAATTCTCTTTCATGAAGCCATGCAGTTCAAATGACTCTGTCCTACGAACCCTGATATTATGAAATATGATTTTGTCTCAAATTAATTTGTCTACATGTCATAATTGAACATACCGTAGGTTCACACAGCGGTGAAACATATCGATAGAATACATTTTGTTTGTATTGTAGTCATTTCAAGTGAATTGAGTTAAACTACCCCTCCTTCGTCTGAGGGAGCCTATAGAACTCCCTCTTGGGGGGGTCCCTGAACTCGGACCCCTGGGGGTCCCTGAAGTCCACTTTGAAAAGCACTGCTCTAGACCAGAGCATGAAGAGCTCCACTTCACCGCTGATGTTTCAGTTAAGTGATTCTGGGAATGACCTTTGACCTTACTCACCTCATGCATGTGACAGGAAGTGCAGCTATGAGCAGGATACAGATTCTGTGTGTTTTATTTTTCAATTGACAATTTAAAAAAAAAATGCAAAGATGTGGGACATTTATTTTTGATAGCCAAATATGCTTGAATTAGTCATTTTGTACTTTAAGAATTGTTGTATATGTTTATTTAATGTAATTATTGTATATATTTCACATGAACACTGTATCGATGGTGATGTAAAGCAACAGAAGCACTCCAGCAGTTCACTTGTTATTGTTTTTAGCAGTATTATGAAGTGTCATTGCTGAATACTGTACAATTAATGCAAAACATATTAAATGTGTTTAATATATGTGACTGGAATAAGACAACATCTGAATTCTAAGCTTCCTTTGACTGTAGGTTATGGAATAACATTTTTGAATGTGGTTAGATTTCCTCTTAAAGCACACTTCCATTTGTGTCATTTAGGGCCTAGATGACAAAAAGGGAGAATGCTTTTGATGACAGGAAAGAATACCATTGCTATAGTGTCACCTAGTGGCTGAAAATGGCAAATAAAAAACAAACATGTATGTGACACAAACTCTTTGACCCAGCAGTGTTTCCAGCTCTTTGACCCAGCAGTGTTTCCAGCTCTTTGACCCAGCAGTGTTTCCAGCTCTTTGACCCAGCAGTGTTTCCAGCTCTTTGACCCAGCAGTGTTTCCAGCTCTTTGACCCAGCAGTGTTTCCAGCTCTTTGACCCAGCAGTGTTTCCAGCTCTTTGACCCAGCATTGTTTCCATCTCAGTCCAAACCATGCTGGGACCACTGGCAGACAACAAGGAAACACAGGACTTCATTTGGTGTTGGGTATGAGGATATAATCAATACAATCTTTTGGACTATTAATCACAATACTCTTGTCACGTAAGACGTTGTGAGATTAAAGCAACATCAGACAATAACAGATTAAGTCAATAGATTTATTCAAAACCAGGTTACAACAGATCCCATCAATAAATTCACTCAAAACCAGGTAACAACAGATATCATCAATACATTCACATAAAAACAGGTAACAACAGATATCATCAATACATTCACATATAATCAGGTTACAACAGATTCAATAAATAGATTCAATAAAAAGATGAATTGAGAATATTCAGACAAAACCATTTAACAACATATTCTGTCAATAGATTCAATTACAGATTCATTCAATAAAGTCAAAATCAGGAACAACATATTTAATATGAAATCACCCCTAGGTGTAGGCAGGTCTAATTCACCCCTAGACCTGCTTTTGGAATGTGCGACCGTTTAATCTGCGTGTGCGCGCACACGCACGCACGCACGCACGCACGCACGCACGCACGCACGCACACACACACACACACACACACACACACACACACACACACACACACACACACACACACACACACACACACACACACACACACACAATCTACGAGGCAGGGTCTTCTTGGCTCTGTGAGGTACTCCTACTGGTGCATGAGGACTTACTCTGAACACAGGAGGTCCATGTTCCTCACAGTAAACTAAACACAACTCCTCACATTGATCATAGACCAGACAGACAGACAGACAGACAGACAGACAGACAGACAGACAGACAGACAGACAGGTGAACAGTGTTGTAAAGAATGAATGTGATATATAACTTAAACATTGTTCAAAGTATTAAAGCACAGAGTGACAGAACAACAACAACAGAGATGGAACGATAATATGAGAGACACAAACACAGAGAAAATGCAGAATGAGAGAAAGAGAGAGAGGAAGAAAGACTGATGTTATCTAAACAGATGCATCCTATAGTTTCAATGTATAGATTATTATTGTGACAGGATATTGGTTAGACTGATGCTATAGGTTCTTGGTTTACCTGTGATGGTAGTTTACTGAGGCCCTACACTGTCTCTCTGCATTTGGGGCCCTATTTTTGCCAGTGCCTTACCCACTATCCCTAAACTTCTGTGGATTGTTTTACTATTTTCCAATAGCCAGTCTACAAGCTCACAAGGTGTAGATGTAGATCGGCTAGTTGAACTATTTGAAAATGTTTTTAAAAATAGTAAAGCAATGGCAAAGAAGTTAAGGGATAATGGGTAAGTCACTGGCGAAAATGGGGCCCTTGATGTGTTTACCACAGACACACACACACACACACACACACACACACACACACACACACACAGACAGACAGACAGACAGACAGACAGACAGACAGACAGACAGACAGACAGACAGACAGACAAAGGTGTTAACATTCAAAGAGCTCATTCTAATTTAGGCTCAAGTTTGTCTAAAGGTTTTGGATTTAAAACATGACTTATTATTTAGTTTATGAATAAATAACATAAAAGAAGGCACAGCTTGATGTGTCACTGGTGGTTTTAGATGCTCATTGGAAGATACAGGACCTAAAAGAGCAAATGATTGGTTCCATATTTAATCATAATAATAGTATATGCTAGAAATCACAGCTACAGTATATGTTTTAAGAAGATTGGCCTGGTTACAACACACTGGTCAATGTTTTAACAATTACCATGTGAGAATAAAGATCTTTAATGTATTGTGTCTTGGACTTTGGTTTTGAAAGTGACTTGTCACAAACAATGCTGTGACAATCTTTAATGTGCGTAACCACTCAATCGCTCATTTTATTTTTTCTTCCCTAGGCTATCAGTTGCATTTTAGAGCTGAATTATTAGGTCCCTCAGAGTATTTGCCAGTGTCGGCCAAGCGGGCCATCTCAGCCAAAGTGTCACGTTGTCAGAAACTGCAAGGTTCATTTCCCCTCCGCTCCACAAGGAGACACCACAATGGGGTTCAGTGGTACCTGTGGTGGTGACCTCACTTCCTCCCACTATAAAAGCAGGACTGGATTCCCGTTCTCTCCTTGTCCTTTGTCTCCAAACACATGCAGCCGGCCTGTGTGTTTGCCGTGTGCTGCTGATGTACTGATGTTTGCCATGCGTCTGTCAAACCTGCTATAATGTAAGTTCAAGTGTTTTACTTCTAGTGATGTGGATTATATTTAAGAATTGATGAACTTGAGTTATATGGATATTTAGATGTGTTTAATATTATGAAGTAAATACTTGGCCAATTATTTTTTTGATGATATACAATACCTTAATGTATAATATGATTTAAAGGCCATATCTATGTTTGATATTTTATCTGGCATGATATTATAATTTGTTTCTTTGTGTCTTTGTTTAGAACCGTGGCAATCATCATGAAACCCAATGTCAACACTATACATCATTATCCGGCTAAATAAACTGGATATTTGATTGCAACCTTTGTTTCCTGGTGGTTTGTGGCTCCAGTTTGAACTTTAAATCCTAACACACGTAATAATGAAGATAGGCTATGATGCCTTAATGTCACTGCGGAGGAGAAAATAGACAATCTTCAAAATAGCTGATCTACAAGCTCACAACGCTTCGCGATGCGACGCGTTGTGAGCTTGTAGATCTGCTATTTTCTTTTATTTGAAATAAAATGTGCAATATTTGGAAGATTTTTTAAAACATTCTAACACAAATCTGGTACGGGGCTCCAGCTGGCACAAAACATTATCAGATGGGGGGTTATAGGGACAAATTGGCCTACATTAATTTGGGGGTCCATGACATGAAAATATTTGAGATTCACCAGTTAAAATAATTAAAAAATTGTGAAGCAAGCCCACATTCGCTTAAAATAAGCGGACATGGCAACACTGTTCAGTACGGTGAAGGTAAAGTTGGATGTTTCATTTCCTGTTGCCTTTTATGTTGTGAAATGGAGAGTGGAACAATGCAAATGAACTTCTCGGGAACGCTCTTGACGTTTGACCAGCTGGCAGCCATCATGACATACACCTGTGATCCGCATGTTTGAGGCATCTACACACCCCTTTGTGAAAATTGCACATCAGTTTGTGCTTACAGAAAATACACTTTAACTTTAGGAACTATATTTACGACCAGCTTAATGAATCTGGGCCCATCTTGAACCCTGACTTCAGGTACGACATGGATAGGACACATCGTTCAGCACACCTGGGGAAAAACACATTTGGTGAATGTGAACGTTGGCTTCTCTTGTATTTTCTCTTAACAGACTGTTAAGAGAATATGCTGTATGAGTGAAATGTAAGAAAACATGAGGCCCAATTATGTTTCTCATTCCTTTATTGATATTGTGACATTCCATTCAAACCAAGCAAATTAAAGCCAAAATCTAACATCTGAACTTAAAACCATTCATGATCAGGGGTGCAGATCCCAGGGGGGAAGGAGGGGACATGTCTGACATGTTCCTCCAATAAAGTATCTTTAAATAAATGATATAATTTAAAATCTATATTTAATACAAGCTGATTACACTTTAGAAATCATTCTCACATACAGTAAACACAATACTTTGTGAAGGTTTTGTTTTTGCTACCCGTGTGTCCTGATCAATAACTGCCAAATAAATGAATCCACAAGCTTCATCATCTTCATCACTTGTCCACAGAGCTGTTAACTAGTTTAATGAGTGAAGTTCAGCCAATATGAACGGATAGAAACATAACAGTGGAGCTGAAAAACGGAAAGATAAATAATACTGACCAAGGAATATCTAAACTGTCTGAAATAGACACATATTTTGTTCTTTATTTTAGTAAAGTTTGCACAACCTTTCTGTTATTGTTAACTCTCATCGTGTCACTGTCACAACGCAGAGTGCTCATTCTCCTAATTAACATAATTAAAATGAATAATTAAAACCTCATGGGAATTCAAATACATTTATTGGACTATTTATTTTTAGTTATGCTGCAGGACCACATTGGAAACGAGTGTTTCATTACGCTTTAATGTGTTATCCTAGGTTTAAGTTGTTTTGTGATTTTGCTCGTATATCTTTTACCCAAATCAAATCAAATCTCAAATGATGTGAATTAATTGCGAACGCGGAAGGAGGCGCGGCCGCCCAAGTGCAGCTTACTATCAAACTCTGCTCAGCTTGTGTGTGTCTGTGTCTCTGTGTGCAGCCGCGCTCTCAAGTATCAATGTTTGTAAGTTTCCTTTGCCATGTAAGTCCTGCAGTTAAACATGGAGGCATGTTAATGTGTTTGTTATTAAGTCATGTGATGTCAACCTATAATGGATTATTTACATCATAACATAACATTATAGTTTGTTTCATGCATTGAACATGGATTTGGTGTTTTGCTTTTTATACCAAATGTCAGACAAACTGTAATCATTGTGACCATTATTAGTTAGTTTAAAATCCTAGCATTAGCTCTATGTTGGTGATATTATTGATGAGAAGATTCCTTGTTTGTGGTTCCCTCCTAAGTTGTAATGAGATCTGCTCACCTGCTCATGATTACATATTGTAAAGGATTACATAATGATTACATATAAATCATCACATATAAATCATTACTTAATATAAATGATTGCATGTCATCAGTGTTTCCCATTAATTTCATAGTCTCCATTGTCTAATTTGGGTGGACCCGGGTCCACCCATCACCTCAGACCACCCTACTGGGTCCAGGTCCACCCATCACCTCAAACCACCCTAGAGGGTCTAGGTCCACCCATGTCATAATGATCCTAACACATGAATTATCACACATTATAAATGATTACATAATAAATGACTTATGGTCAATTATAAAATAATAAAACCTTTTTCACAAACATGGCTGACTGACTTCCATTCAAATGGATATTAATATTAATGTTATGAAGAACTGTGTGTGTGATCATTTATTTAATGTTTCAATATAGTGTAGAACTGAAATATTATGTTTGTGTTTTCTGACGACAGAAACTATACAAAGTAATTTGATGAACCGCCCACACTAATTGGGACTCCCTCTTCCTTTGGTGTGGCGCCATGCAGGTGGCGCCTAAACCCTGACCTTTAACCTCACAAAAACTATTCCTAAAAGATAACCCTAACCTCACAAACACTATGCCTAAACCCAACCTTAACCTTAACCCTAACCATAACCCTGACCTTAACCTCACAAAACTATGCCTAAACCTAACCCTAACCCCAACCTTTAACTTCACAAACACTGGCCCACATTTATCAATGGAGCGTAAAAAACAGCTTATATTTTTCCATAAATTCGGCCGTACACCAACGTCAAAGTCACATTTATGAAGCGATCCTATACAGCCAATCCTAGCGTACATTTGGTCGGAGCTTTGATAAATCTCACGTCTGAAAACGAGCGTCATTTAAATAACATGCCCTTAAATATTCTCGAAACGCCCCGATTTTACGACATGAAGAACCAGAATACGACCAAAGAAAGCATGAAAAGCCAATAAGAGAGCGTTTCCCCCGCTCGCCTCGCCTCACTGCCTGTCAAGTCGCACACACACACACACACACACACACACACACACACACACACACACACACGCCCAACTGTGTCTTTCATGTAATCCGTAACGGTACAATCTTTGTCTATAGGCTTGTAGCCTACATGAATGACATATTATGATATATTATTATGATCGCCATGAATAGAATACGTTTGTAAATACATTTATTTAACCCATACCGAGCAGTGCGCGTTCGAGTTAGACTAAAATAAAGCAATCATGTAGGCTATTCCTATTCCCCATGAGACTCGGGCGGGCTGCAGTGATCCCGTGCCACCACGTTAGATAGCCTGCGCTCGGCAAAGGTTACTTTGGAGCGTCGGGTTTATCTCCTTAACCCAGCCAGGTTGTAGCCTACATAACTCCATACCATAGGACACGCTACTGTAAGTTTGTAGAGCTCACTGTCCATGAAAAGATGGTCGGTAGTCCTGACTCCCGAAAATGCTCTTGCAAAAGCGCTCGTATATTTTGAAAATATCAGATCTACAAGCTTGTGAGCTTGTAGATCTGCTATTTTCCATGCAGCCAGATCTGCAATCTTATCTGAATGACTGTTAAAGCAGTTTGTTTAAATTATTATATAAAATGATATATTTTCACAGGGATTATTTATTAGTGTGTTAGATACATTTTGGAGTGGATACATATGTTCAGATGCCTGTCAGACGGTCAGAGAATGCTGCTCTGCCTGTCTACAATGGAACAAACGGGTGCATCCAAAGTCTACAACTGCTCCCGAGCAGACGTGAGATTGGAGCGTGCGGTACGGTAAAGGCAACGTCAGGATATATTGATAAATGCCGAAAGTTGCGGTGATCTCGCCGTACGCCCATTATTTGGTCTAAACCGCGTTGATAAAATGAGGGCCACTATGCCTAAACCTAACCTTAACCCTAACAATAACCTCACAGAAACTATGCCTATAAACCTAACCTTAACCTTAACACTAACCTTTAAATTCACAAAAACTATGCCTAAACCTAACCTTAACCCTAAAAGGTTGATGATGTCATCATTGTGCTGCTGTTACGACTATTTAAAAGCTGAATGGACACACATGTATTTCAGCGATGACTCTCTGCTTCTCTGAAAACACACCCAGGTGTTCTGTGAAAAGACAATAAACCAATAAGAATCAAAATATTAACTGTGTGAACATGTTAACACTTTAAATAACCTTCCCTTATAATAGCAAATTAATCATTCATAAATTATTAGTTTAGTTTATAATTAGTAAATGATGTGTTATTCATAACGTGTTAAACAGTCGGTTAATGATTTAAAACTATGCTATAAATAGTTAATAGATCATGAACAAGTTATTAGTAAACTACTTAAAAACCTAACCTCCCAGCACCCTCCCTGCAACTACAGTAACCATCAAAGTAGAAACAACTCAGTCCATTCAAACAACAATTGACCTATACTTTGTCAATAGTGTATCTTAGTAGGAAGAGTAGCTCAGTTGGTAGAACACTCTCCTTTGGACCACAAGGTTCTGTCTTTGATCCTGCTAGTGATGGAATGATCAGTGTTTTCAATGAACTGAATCATTGGGTTCAGTTCACTGAAATGTTGTGTTCAAATGATTGGTTGGTTCGGTTCAGAGTTTGGCTGCATTGTGTCGTCTCTTCACTGAATTGACCCCCCCCATCTGAACACATTGTCATCAGGGGGGCACCCACAATGAGCCATGCCGCTCTTCATAATAACTAAGCGATGAACTATTATATTTAAATGTAAGATTAAAAACACAACTACAATTGGCACCATAGCACTAGACCGTTATAGGCAATAAGATAAGCTTATACTGATATTTTCTCCACCTAAAATAATCATGACGTGCGTGTGTCCTCAAGTTGAATGTTTGTCCATGTGGATCTGCTCAGAGCTGAAGCGGCCCCTCCTCCCCGCCCGGTCTGGCAGTGAGTGAGCAGCTGTTAATTAGCACTAACATTAGGACAGATTGTGAAAGTAGCTGATCTACACGCTGAAACACGCTGCGATTCGACACATGGATCCGTTGATCTTTGTTATTATTTAGTTTTTTGGTTTGACTATATTGACTATTTTTGTGTAGGAGCGTGAATGCCCCGCTGGGCTCTCCTCCGCTCTAGTGTTTATTGTGTATTCCACTATTCCCTCCACATTGCAGAAAAAATAGGAAGGCAAGAGGCAGAACTTAGTAACGTTATAACGTATTCCTGTGTGTGTATTCATGTATAGCACACTCACTCGCGGGTCTCTGTGTGCGTTCGTCATGCTTGCACGACGACGAGCTTGCTGCGTAGTTGTGTGTGTGTGTGTGTGTGTGTGTGTGTGTGTGTGTGTGTGTGTGTGTGTGTGTGTGTGTGTGTGTGTGTGTGTGTGTGTGTGTGTGTGTGTGTGTGTGTGTGTGTGTGTGTGTGTGTGTGTGTGTGTGTGTGTGTGTGTGTGTGTGTGTGTGTGTGTTGACTTAATATTAGCCTACCAATTAATGGTCAATTGTCAGCAAGTGAGTAACACTTGTTTTATTTAAAAAATATATATGTATAGGTGTCTATTAGATGTGTATTTATATGTATAGGTGTCTGTTAGGTGTGTACCTGGGTGTGTACTCCAGGTAGGAGTGGTACTGGTAGTACCAGTCTCCATCAGACAGCTCGTCAGTAGAGGAGAGACCAGAGGTCAAAGGTTCTTGACCTATCCACCAGGTCACCAGGATCACTTTAGGATAGAAGTCGTAGCTGCTGCACCTCAGCATGTGAGTGTGTTCACCACGACGAGGGGGAGTCTCTGACTTCAGTCTCACTTTGGGCTCCACTGGATAAATAAGATTATTATTATTATTATTATTATTATTATTGTATAACCGTTATAGAAAAATGTCATTATCATTAATAATTGTACATCATTCAAATGAGATCCAAATGATCCAGAAAGCTGCAACACACTTGGTCTTCAACCAGCCAAAATGTTCACGTTTCCCGGCTCTCCCCCGTTCTCCTCTCCCTCTATTGGCTCCCAGTTGCTGCCCTCACAGAGTACAAAACACTGATGTTGGCCTACAAAGCAACCAAACGTATGACACCCCCACATCTTCAAACCTGATCCAACCTTACAACCCCTCACCCTCCACCCGTCCTAGACTCTTCTCTCTTCTCTAAAACACCCTGGACAACGCTCCACACGTCCCAGACTCTTCTCTCTTCTCTAAAACACCCTGGACAACGCTCCACACGTCCCAGACTCTTCTCTCTTCTCTAAAACACCCTGGACAATGTTCCACACGTCCCAGACTCTTCTCTCTTCTCTAAAACACCCTGGACAACGCTCCACACGTCCCAGACTCTTCTCTCTTCTCTAAAACACACTGGACAACGCTCCACACGTCCCAGACTCTTCTCTCTTCTCTAAAACACCCTGGACAACGCTCCACACGTCCCAGACTCTGCTCCATTCTGGCTCCCAAACAGTGGAACAAACTCCTGTTTGCAGTTAGAACTGCAGACTCACTCCCAATTCCATAGTAATCTGAAGACTCTCCTCTTCAGACTCCACCTCAGCCTGTAGCACTAGACCTAGCCTTGATGACCTTGCAGTCTTATGCAAATCTTAACATGTATTTTAGATATCATGTTATGTAGACAGATGCCAGGTTCATTGTTGACCTGGCATCCTATAGTTTCAAAGTATTATTTATTTGTTTGATATTATACTGTTTAGACCAGTGGTTCTCAAACTTTTTCATGTCAACGACCCCCAAAATGATATGTCTTTTGCCGCGGACCCCCATCTAAAAATATTTTGTTCCAGGGACCCCCCAGAAGCAAAGATTTGAGTCACAAATGTTCGCTTTGAAAAAAATATATTCAAAGATTTGTTTTCACGATAAAAAAAAAATTAGCAGATATACAAGCTCATAGCGCGGCACTCTATAAGCTTGTATATCTGCTATTTTTTAATAACCAAAGTTTAAAAGGTTAAAGTGGTTAAAATGATTGTGATGCTATATTAACACATTTTGCTGGGGACCCCCTGGAATCCTCCCAAGGACCCCTGGGGGTCCCCGGACCCCACTTTGAGAACCAATGGTTTAAACTGATGATAGGTTCCTCGTTTACCTATGATCCTAGATTACTATTTCTATGCATTTGATGTATTACCTTGTGTTTTCCTTGCTTACTGTGAATCACTCTGGATTAAGAGCGTCTGAGGGATTGTAAATTGTAACTGCAAATGTCAGTGTTTGGCCACCAGATGGCACCAGAGTACTGTAGATTCTACAGTCTACAGTTTTCTACAACGTAGAATTCATTTATATAACGTCATTTAAACATATTAAATAATTCACAGTTACACAGTGCGCAATATCATTTTATGAAAATAGCTCAAATGAACAAGAGTAGAAACAAACAAAACAATACACATAATCCTGTAAAATATTACTAAAGTGATTAAAAACATACAAAAAAAACTAGTAAAAGACAATAATTAAAATATAAAATCAGGAGGTGAAATGAAGTGTATAGAGGTGTGTTTTAGCCTGCATGGTTATTTTTAATGTTAATTTAAAAACATTAATCCTGGTGTCTCTATTTTAGGCAGGTCATTAGGCCTATATGATGGTGAAAACGCTCAGAAATAGCCTATAGATCTATATGTTTCATTTATACTCAGTGTACGATGGTGACACCACATGCTGTGAGCTTGTAGATCTTAACACCATTAATCATCTCTGAATAGAATGATTTATTATGCTGTCATGTTATAGTTTATGAGGTGATGAGTGTTGAGTGCTGCTCTGAGATCAGCTCACCTCTCTTGTTCAGAGCATGGGTGTAGTAGCCCTCAATGTTGGGTTTGCAGCGTGCCTCTCGGTTTGCTCTCATATCAGCCAGGAATGTAGGATCTTTATTCCAGCGCTCTGCGTTCTTCACACCAAACTCAGTGTATCCAACAAACTGATCTACTCTACTGTCCCACCTGATGAACTCATCACCATCGAAATTATATGTCTGTATGTACTGTATGTCCTTCAGCTCACTGGAGTTAAACACACATTGGGCAGCCATATAGTACACATATCCATCTGGAAATAGACAATAAAAAATGTCATTAATGTTCAGTTTGATAAATTAAACGACCATAAAACAACGGTAACAACACACTACCAGCCTGCAGTGGTGGAAAAAGTACTCAAATGTTTTACTTAAGTAAAAGTATCAACACTGCAATGCAGAAATACTCTGTTAATTGAAAGTCCGGAATTCAAAATACTTGAGTAAAAGTATAAAAGTATTTGCATCAAAATGTACTTAAGGTACCAAAAGTAAAAGTACTCATTATACAAAATGTCCCCATTTAAAGTTTTCAAATGTATACAAATCTTTTGAAAATAGCAGATCTACAAGCTCACAATGCATCACGCTTATAGATCGGCTATTTTCAAATGGCCGATGAATGGCTGAAGTGGTTACTGTATGTTTTTTAATAATAATCTAAATCTAAAAAGTAACTAATAACTAAAGTTTTCAAATAATTCTAGTGGAGTAAAAGTACAATATTTGACTCTGAGATGTAGTGGAGTAGAAGTAAAAGTATTAGAAATTGGAAATACTCGAGTAAAGTACAAATACCTCAAACTTGTACTTAAGTACAGTACTTGAGTACATGTACAGTACTTAAAGACGTATACCAAAATCCATTTGAAAAAATTGCTTCTCACTGTTGACTGTTCTCAGGTAAAATGTTGATATGCGATTAAAATGCGATTCATTTTGATTAATTAATTAGAAAGCCTTTAATTAAAGGTAGGGTAAGTGATTTTCTTTGGTTAAAATAAGTGTTAAATAGCTCTATATTCTGATAGTACTCAACATTGATAGAGTGTTTGTGCAGTAACAGGAGTCTCCACGTCTCTCCACCTCTTTATTAAACAGAACATGCATTTTAAGTTCAGTTTCAGTTTAATTTCCAATTTTATCCAATCAGGATAGAGAACTCAGTCAAGATAAAGAGTAAACAAGTTAAAGTTGGAAGTGATGACACAAAGAAATGAGCAGATACAAAATTGTAACTGGAACACCATAAACATGAAGCTGATAAATGGGTACTCTCTCCTGATTGGCTGAGATTTTGTCACCTACCTGAAAATGACGGGGAGACTCCTGTTACTGAACAAACACTCTATAGCAATGATTACTATCACAATATAGTGCTTTACCCTTTTAACAATTAACTTTTTGTTAATTTGTTAATTTGTTCTTACCCTAACTTTAATTAGATTAATCATTTTTTAATCGAGTCCCAGACTTAATTTTGATATATTTTATTTTGATGGTAACTGTTGTATAATCGTATTATCTTGGATTTTGAGTGTGTGTGTGTGTGTGTGTGTGTGTGTGTGTGTGTGTGTGTGTGTGTGTGTGTGTGTGTGTGTGTGTGTGTGTGTGTGTGTGTGTGTGTGTGTGTGTGTGTGTGTGTGTGTGTGTGTGTGTGTGTGTGTGTGCGCGTGCGTGTATATTCAACCGTTTTAGTTAATAACTATTGTGTTAATAGTATTCATGTACCTTTCACTGGTGGTTTCTTCAAGGTAGTGCGAGCGGTGTCCAGGTTGGCTTTGCAGATCGCCTGTTCACCCAAAGCAGTTTGATAAGCTGCTGACCAGGTGATATGATCTACAAATGGAGGCTGAGGCTCCACCACCTTCCCTTTGTTGTAGTCTGCATACACCATCACTTCACCATCCAGTGCTATCATCCACTCTTTATATGAGTCTTTAACTGTGTCTGAACAGCCAAGGACTTTAATCGTCTCATGGAACACTGGAAATAAAACAAAGATGACATTAAATTCAACAACAAACTTCTTCACAGTGACAATAACACATAATCATCATGTTAAACAATCATGTTTGGTTCTTATATGAAGTGAAAGGTTGGATATTAAAAGTAGCTTCCTGTCAAACGTTGTATTCACACTGAAACAGATTCAAATGTTTGTATGTATTTATTTATCTTTATTATGAAAGTAATTAATAAGGAAACATATATTTAATGATGTCACAACAACCCAGGTATCAAATCATGTCAGATTTCTAAAATAAAAATGTACAACCATATGTGTGCAACACTCTTGTATGATGAAATATGGAGGTGTGAGGTTTCTGGAATCCCCAGGGTTCTATAATAGGCCCCTCCTCCTCCCTCTGCACAAAACCCTCATTTTCATGATGTATTATATTATATTCTCCATATTTCATGATGTCACAACAACAGTTCCTAACATCTGTTTTAATGTTTATGTATTTGGACCAACATTCAAGATTCAATATTACAGGTAGTAAAAGGAGTGTGTGTGTGTGTGTGTGTGTGTGTGTGTGTGTGTGTGTGTGTGTGTGTGTGTGTGTGTGTGTGTGTGTGTGTGTGTGTGTGTGTGTGTGTGTGTGTGTGTGTGTGTGTGTGTGTGTGTGTGTGTGTGTGTGTGTGTGTGTGTGTGTGTGTGTGTGCGTTCGTGCGTGCGTGCATGTGTGTCACTTGTTGGTAATGTGCATTATTCATCTTTGGTTTTATATAATAACAGTAGATATAAATGTATATATTATATAATAACATAAATATAATGTACTTACTTCCTGGGATCGCTTTGACATGAAGTACAGAGGAGAGGATGAGGAGGGTGGCTGTAATCTTCATCATCACTGAACTGAATTTAATAGATGAGAATAAACAGATCAGAATAAACAGATCAGAATAAACAGATCAGAATAAACAGATGTTTACTGAAAGAGAAGTTCTGGAGTCTGAAAGAGAATGAAGGAGGACTCGTTCTGTAGTTCAGAAAAATCAGCCAATCAGATTAAAGATATGATGTTACATCACCTGTTTCCAGAAAGACGACAGTCTGGATTATTGCACATAATCATGTATGGTATATAGCTGCTGCTTATGCACCTTATTTCTCCTCATGTACATACTGTACCTTATGCACCTTATGTCTAACCTCATGTACATACTGTACCTTATGCACCTTATGTCTTCTCATGTACACGCTGTACCTTATACACCTTATGTCTAACCTCATGTACATACTGTACCTTATGCACCTTATGTCTCCTCATGTACATACTGTACCTTATGCACCTTATGTCTCCTCATATACATACTGTACCTGATGCACCTTATGTCTAACCTCATGTACATACTGTACCTTATGCACCTTATGTCTCCTCATATATATACATACAGTACCTTATGCACCTTATGTCTCCTCATGTACATACTGTTGTACCTTATGCACCTTATGTCTCCTCACGTACATACTGTACCTTATGCATATGTCTCCTCATGTAAATACAGTATGTAAATATCTTTGTTTAATTCATCTTTTATTCTCTCCTCGCCCCCCCTCCCCCTGAGTGATTACAGATGATTTAAAACATGAATAAAATAAATAATGTTTCCCATGTAGTTGCTGTTGGAGGGCAACGGGTGGGGGGTTCCAATCCACACCAAACTTTACACAAACACTGTTCAGGTCTGGTAAGAGAATAGTCTCACCAAATAAACTGAATGTCACACATATGGTTCTACAGCAGTGTTACACAGTGTTTAACACTTCATATGGACAGAACCCAGAGACCATTGGATTGGAAGGCTGTGCAGTAAAAGTCTATTTAGTCTATTCATTTACTTTTAATAATTTATAAGCTAAGGTGTTCTACATTCTCACACAAAGGAGTCACATTTGACCTCCTAACTCAACATCTTCTTGGTCAAAGGTCAAAGGTGACATCTTGGAGCATCAGAGTGGTTAAAGGTAGCCTGGGATCAAATACCATTTTCAGGTTTCTGGTCCGGTCTGGAGTGGAAATAACTTTACGTCATCAGGCGGCCGGAACCCATGACCGGAACCTCCAGCGCTTTGCGCCTCCAAAATGATTCCCCTAGTTTAAAACTTGTTTAGTTTGGTATAATCGTTTTGTTTCTTTTGGTATAATAATGGTTTGGTATGTTCATCTTTTATTCTAACTCGTAGCACGACTAGCGAGACAAAACAAACAAACTGATTCACATTATGTGGGGAACAAAAACAATGAATACCAGGCTTTCCTCCAACCTGCTCATCAGAAGCAGTTAGGGGTTCAGTGCCTTGCTCAAGGACACTTCAACATGAATCCAGGAGGAGTCAGGAATCAAACCGGGAACCTCTGTAAACTGAACACACAGACGCTCCTCTAATCCAAGCCTCGTTACATCTCACTGATGAAACCATCACGTCATGTGATCAAAGTGTTACTTCAGAGGTGTGTTTGTGTGTGTGTGTGTGTGTGTGTGTGTGTGTGTGTGTGTGTGTGTGTGTGTGTGTGTGTGTGTGTGTGTGTGTGTGTTTGTGCGCGCGTTTGCGCGCGTGTGTGTGTGTGTGTGTGTGTGTGTGTGTGTGTGTGTGTGTGTGTGTGTGTGTGTGTGTGTGTGTTCGGCGTTGCTGGTAAAATGCTGTTCAGGTTCGCTAAACATCAATCCAAGCCTCATTACAACTTTAGCTACTAGTTACTTTGTAGCTTATTATTACAAAACATGCATTAACCACCTCAGCCCTATGTACATTTCGGCCATTTAAAAATAGCCGATCTTTGATTCCAATACTTTTGTACTTCTACATTGCAGTATTGATATTTTTACATAAACATTTGAATACTTTTTTCACCACTGCCCCCATGTGAACCTCTCCATTAACCAGCTCTGAAATGAGAGACATTTCATGCACTGGAACAGGAAAACATCCTCATTCCCTGAAACCTGTTTGTCACTTCCCATCACCCATACCAAACCATTAGAGATGAATGGCAGGTATGCATCAACAGTCTTAGGCGTCAAAGAGCGCCCTCTGCTGTCCTAAAGGCAGATGGCCAGACTTAACCCATTAAGGCCGGGAACGCATCTGTGTCATTTTAAGATTTCTTTGGGCTATAGAGACACACGGCCGGAAGCGGAAGGCCTACAAATCCACGCCCACTTTTGACACTCGGGGTCCGTTAGAACGATGAACTGCAGCTCTCAATGCAATCTCTATGAGAGGCATTGTAAAATACCGTCATTTCACTGGTTAACTACTGAGGCTGTAGCGTTTTTTTTTGTGTTCTAATAATCTGTCCCATTTGTTTAATTTGTCCTTTTTAATGTCCCATATCTTTCATCTCGATATACTACCCACAATATACTATAATATACTCCATCAGTATGTCAAAACCGCTAGCATCGGAGATCCAGACTTTAAGTGGTCGCATCACGGACGCATCCCTTGAGGTTTTCAATACCCAGAAAACTGGCAAAAGTGGCCGTTTTCAATAGGTTTTGGTCATTATCTCTGGAACAGAAGGTCCAATCTGCTCAGTTCAAAGCTTGTTGGATGCGTGACTTTGAGGACATTAAGCACGCAATGACACATTCTCGGGTTATTTTTTTTTTTAGGGGAGGCGAGATCTTAGTTGGGCAGGCGACCGCCTCTCCTGCCTCTACAGTGGGTACGCTGTCGGTCGGCGCTCGGCGCTCGTAAAGACAGTGATGTCACTGAAATGCCTGTCTGCTGTCTACCCTCTGCTGTGTTAGCATTATGGGTAACTCGTTAAAGTGGCAAATTAAATGTGAAACACATCAACTATTAAGAAAACAAGAAGATATGTTGACAAAGACACTCCATACATTTGGAAACATATTTTTATTTAAAGCAATATCGTCTTCAGTTAATGCAGGATAATTTTAAAAGTAGGCTAACTTTCATATCCTCTCATAGGGAATGCATTGGCAGCTGCAGTTCATCGTTCTAACGGACCTCGAGTAGCGGCGCTGTCTCAAAAGTGGGCGTGAAATTTGTAGTCCCCGTGTGTCTCTATTCAAACAATAGCAGATCTACAAGCTCATAACATTATGAGCTTGGAGTCCTGCTATTTTCTTTTAAATAAATCATGAAAATAGGTGCACATTTTTTAATATATACATTTTTAACTCAAATCTTTGCTTCTGGGGGGTCCCTGGAACAAAATATTTTCAGATTGTGGTCCACGGCCAAATGCATATCTTTTTGGGAGGTCCTTGACGTGAAAAAGTTTGATCAGCACTGATATTATTAAAGCAGTATACGTTTTTTTCAAAAAACTGTTTTAAAGGGATTTAGAAGACATTTGTAAAATCCCCCAGAAGCAAAGATTTGAGTTACAAATCGTCACCTTGCTGAACTAATGGCCTATGTCATTTTGTAAAGTTTTTTAGTAAAAATAAAAAACGGATCCAAAACAAAACTATAAGATATTTCTTAATCATTTCACCCAAAACGTTTATAACAAATTATGACTATTAATTTAAAAATAACACTGTCTGTCAGTTATGTAACATAAGCGATTTAAATAGGTTTAAATAGGATTAAACCTGACTTAGGCAAAATTATTTTGGCCTAAGTCACAAAAACAAGTGACTTAGGCCAAACAAAAGCCTATCCAGGCGCTTACCACATATGCTGGTAATCCAGCTTGACAGTGTGTCGCGGGTTCGACTCCCGATCCCGACGATCTTTGCTGTATGTCAACCCCCCCATCTCTCTCCCCATTTCCTGTCAGCCCACTATTCTATCAATAATAAATAAATACATAATAAAATATCTGTAAAAGGGGCGGGAATAGCATGATTTGCACCTTCTTCATGTAACTCTATGTTTATTTACATCTGTGACACTGTAATATGATTCAAATGTTTGTTATTGTTTGTCATTATGTATGTATTATATTTTATATGCTGTTATCAGGGCGTCCTTGAAAAAGAGAGCTTGCTCTCAATGGGCTTCCCTGAATAAATAAAGGAAAAAGAAGAAAGAAAGAATTAGGATATAGGCGATCATTTTACCAGTGTCATGAGGAGCTGACTTAGGCAAAAATATCATTTTCCTCAAAAAATTACTTAGGCCATCAGTTTAGCAAGGTGACAAATGTTCACTTTAAAAAAAACATTTATATACATATTCAAAGATTTCCACTAATTTTCAACATTTTTCAAAAATCTACATGCTCATAGCGCGGCACTCGGTGCCGCACTATGAGCTTGTAGATCTGCTATTTTTGAATAGCCAAAGAAATATAAAAATGACAAGCGGCCATGTCTATGAAAACAAGCCCAAAAGAAGCAACTAGGCTCATTTATTCCCCACTTTACATTGGCTGTTTGAAAATAGCAGATCAACAAACTCACAATGTGTCACATCACGACACGCTGTGAGCTTGTAGATCTGCTATTTAAAAAAAATATATTGGGGAAAAAAGTATATATTTTTGAAACATTTTAACAACACAAATCTTGTATGGGGGTCCCTGGCACCACATATTTTCAGATGTGGGTCTGCGACTCTGCAGACAAATACATATTAATCTGGGGGTCCTTGACATGAAAAGAAATGTGGGAACCACTGGTTTAAAAAAACATTAGAAAGCAAGCCCAATGAAGCGACTACACTTAAAAAGAAGCCCCAAATTGCTCATTTATAAGCAGACATGGCAACACTGGTAACGAGTGTATAGGAGGAGCCCCTTTGATCACACCGCCCTTTGACTGGCCCCAAAGCGTGATGTCACTCTGTCTTCTCCACTCTGATTTGAGTCCTCCAATTGTCGCGCGCCTCCCCCTCACACACACACACACGCACACGCACACGCACACGCACACGCACGCACACACACACACACACACCAGCAGACACACAATACACGGTTCGTTACAAAATTGACACTTATTAGCCCGCGGACCCCCATTTCAAAAGATATGCCAGGGAATGTCAATGTTAATTTAACTGTGAGAGTGTACAAAACGTGTCCATTTGGTTCCATTTGTACACTCTCTGAGTTACAGACCCATAAGGGTCCATTTGGTTCCTAACTATCCATCATTTAGCTCGGGACCCCCTGGAACTCCCTTAAGGACCCCTGGGGGTCCCCGGACCCCACTTTGAGAGAAATGGCTTAGCTCAGTGGGTCTCAAACTTTTCCATGTCAAGAACCCCCAAATTGACACATAATATTAGCGTTGGTTGAAAAAAAGTGCTTTGAGAACCATTGGCATAGCTAAATAACTGCTTAGTATTGAGGAATTGATGAAATTGTGTGTAATTTCACTTTTATTTGACTTGGTAAAAAGCTACAACTTGTCAGGATGAAGCATTGTGTTTTATGTGATGTGAATATATGTGCGTGTTGTATTGAGCTGTGTTTGTTTGTGATGCTGACACTGTTTTGTCATATTTTGTGGGGAAGTTAATGTGCCCAGGCTCCTCCACATTACCAGATAATGATAGATTTTTGGTCACTCTCTCTTGTACCTGTACAGATGCAACTATAAAGTACAACCTTGTACAACCTTCTATCTGTGGAACCACTGCTATGCCCGTTAGTTGTGTAAAATATTAGTGCAATTTAGAATCCATGTATGTCATTCTAGTCTTGTTCAGTGCATACTGTTCCTTGTTCATATTGATTTGATTCGAAGGATTATTCCTATCAGGTTTGCCAGTAAGACAATTATTTTTGATAGGATTTGATAGAGGACAAATGATGCTTCACAGCACATTGTGAGCTTGTAGATCTGCTGTCTTGGGTCCAGTTTACAGAGAGGGTTTAAGTGGTTATTGTGTGTTTTCTCTGTCTCAGCTGTTGGTGTCCAATGATGAATGAAAGCTGCTCTGCTCATCACTAAGTACAGTACTTGAGTAAATGTACTTAGTTACTTTACACCACTGATGAAAGCTGCTCTGCTCATCACTAAGTACAGTACTGGAGTAAATGTACTTAGTTACTTTACACCACTGATGAAAGCTGCTCTGCTCATCACTAAGTACAGTACTGGAGTAAATGTACTTAGTTACTTTACACCACTGATGAAAGCTGCTCTGCTCATCACTAAGTACAGTACTTGAGTAAATGTACTTAGTTACTTTACAGCACTGATGAAAGCTGCTCTGCTCATCACTAAGTACAGTACTTGAGTAAATGTACTTAGTTACTTTACAGCACTGATGAAAGCTGCTCTGCTCATCGCTAAGTACAGTACTTGAGTAAATGTACTTAGTTACTTTACAGCACTGATGAAAGCTGCTCTGCTCATCACTAAGTACAGTACTGGAGTAAATGTACTTACTTTACAGCACTGATGAAAGCTGCTCTGCTCATCACTAAGTACAGTACTTGAGTAAATGTACTTAGTTACTTTACACCACTGATGAAAGCTGCTCTGCTCATCACTAAGTACAGTACTTGAGTAAATATACTTAGTTACTTTACACCACTGATGAAAGCTGTGGTGTTGAGGTAATGTTTCATTGAGGATGTGTTGTTGTTGTTAACCCATTAACCCATTAAGACCTGAAGCCCATTCTATAAATGTCTTCTAAATCCCAACAGTATTCTGAAAACAAATGTGTTTCTATATCAGTGAATCTCAATCTTTTTCATGTCAAGGACCCCCAACATTATATGTATATTTGGCCGCCGACCCCCATCTCATAATATGTTGTTCCAGGGACCCCCAGAAGCAAAGATTCAAGTTAGAAATGTTCGCTTTAAAACAATATGTATTAAAAGATTTGCACACTTTCACGATTTTTCTAAAATAGCAGATCTACAAGCTCATAGCGCGGCACTCGGTGCCGCGCTATGAGCTTGTAGATCTGATATTTTAGAATAGCCAAAGTGTAAAATAATGCTTTTTAGCTCAAATCAAAAAGTGACACAGATGTGTTCCAGGTCTTAATGGGTTTAGACCTGAGGACCATATTCTATAAATACCTTCTAAATCAGTTCTCACACTTTTTTTGTGCCAAGGACCCCCAAAATGAATGATATGTATTTTGGCCACATGAACCCCCATCTGAAAAGGTAAAGGTCTAATCTTAACCCTAACCTGAATATGTTCCTAATTGTAAACTTAACTTAATTGTAAACTTAACTATTTAATAACCATAAAACAACCATTTCACTGGTGAGGACCTGGATGATTGTCCTCACAATGTCTATTCTACTATACTTGTGGGGACATTTGACCCTCACAAGTATATAGACACACACACACACACACACACACAGTATCAAACCTGATAGTAATATCTGTCTGTCTGGTCTCTGCAGGGATAACAGGCATTGTGATGAGTTGCTGCGGCGCTGCCTGTGTGTCTGACCAGACCGCTCCAAGCTGGTCCTCCTCCTCCTCCTCCCGTCAGACAGAGTGACATGAAGCCTGGCCTGGCCTGGAATCGTACCTGGGGCAACCAGGGCCCCTGGCTCCCTAGGCGGGCGCACTAACCACTCAGCTATGGCCGCCCCTATTATGGTATTTAGTCGACTAAAACTAGACTATAAGTAAAACATTTCAGGTGACTAAAATATGACTAAAACTAAACAGAATTGTATTCAAAAGACTATGACTAAAACTAAATTCTATCTCTGGGACCTCAATTTATATTGTAAAATCTATGTTAATTTAACTGTGAGAGTGTACACAATGGAACCAAATGGACCTGTTAGGGTCCATTTGGTTCCATTTTTTACACTCTCTGAGTTTTTTACACTCTCTGAGTTGTACACTTGTTGTTTTGTACACTCTCTGAGTTACCCTTTAGTTGTGTATAATATTAGTCTATTTAGAATCCATTTATGTCATTTATGCCAATTTAGAATCCATTTATAAGCTCATAGCGCAGCACAGAGTGCCGCGCTACAAGCTTGTAGATCTGCTATTTTTTTTTAATCGTGAAAATGTGTGCACATTTTTTTATATATATATTCTTTTAAAGCAAACATTAGCTAAAATCTTTGCTTCTGGGGGTCCCTGGAACAAAATATTTTGAGATGGGGGTCCGCGGCCAAATTCATATCATTTTGGGGGTCCTTGACATGAAACAGTTTGAAAACCACTGATATAGAAACATACGTTTTTCAGAAAACTGTTTAGGATTTAGAAGACATTTTGTAGAATCGGAACCTCAGGCCTCAATGGGATAAGAGTGTCTGCTAAATGTTAAACGCCTAAATTAATGTAAATCCCTAAACTGTAAATTTGGTAGGTACTGTATAGGTGATATAGATTTTCTAAGTAAGTTGTCCTGTGTGTGTGGTTGGTCTCCAGTGTGTGTTTGTTTGGTCTCCTGTGTGTGTGTGTGTGTGTGTTTGGTCTCCAGTGTGTGGGCATCTCTGTGGAGTTTGTGTCTCACATGACCAGATCCTTCACCCTCAGCATCCAACCCACACAGGTGGAGCGGGCCAAGGAGGCTACGGCCAACATGGGCAGTGCGGTACGTATGTCTGTCTGTCTATACTGTCACAGCTTAGTGGTCGTCTGGTAGTTATAAGGTCACCGGTTTGACCCCCGGTCTGCCTAGCATACTTGTCAACACACAGTTATTTGTCCCTGAGCAGCCATCAGCTGGGTGAAGCTGTGACTGTGAATTTCTCCCAGGGGATTAATAAGATCTACCTGTTTTAAGGTTTACCTGCTGAAAGTATTAACACTAGGCTTACAGTTTTCACAATAAGAGCGGCCTTATGCTGAATGTAGTGTCTGTGTGTGTGTGTGTGTGTGTGTGTGTGTGTGTGTGTGTGTGTGTGTGTGTGTGTGTGTGTGTGTGTGTGTGTGTGTGTGTGTGTGTGTGTGTGTGTGTGTGTGTGTGTGTGTGTGTGTGTGTGTGTGTCACACACAGGTGTTAGCAGGTGTTGCCATGACCAACCTGCCTGGCATCGTGGTTCTGGCGTTCGCCAAAGCTCAGCTCAGATCTTCTTCTTCCGGTTAAACCTGGTCATCACACTGCTGGGGATGACTCATGGACTCATCTTCCTACCTGTGCTGCTCAGCTACTTTGGTGTGTGTGTGTGTGTGTGTGTGTCGAAGAGGGAGAGAGACATGCACGTTGCTGATCACGTTGATTTTGACAGCAAATGTTTGATTTTGTTTTAGTCATATTTTAGTCATCTGAAATGTTTTAGTTTTTGTCTAGTCTTAGTCGACTAAATATCATAAGATTATAGTCGACTAAATCTACAGTTGATTTAGTCGACTGAAATGTATTTTGGCGGTGCCTTGATGGCGTCGTAATGGCTGATTTTACACTTGGTTGCATGCTGAAAATAGCCGATCTACAAGCTCACAACGTGTCGCACTGCAACACGTTGTGAGCTTGTAGATCTGCTATTTTCAGAGCACAACACCCGAGCGCAACCAAACATAAAATGACTTGTCTTTTAGTTCTACTGGATCTCTTCTCCACTCGTCCCTCACTAACATTTTAGTCTAGTTTTTATTTGTTGACGAAATTGTCAACATATTTAGTCGTCATAGCTTAGTTTTTATTTCGTTTTTATTTAGTTTACATCCATGAAGAACATTTTTCGTCATAGTTTTAGTCGACGAAATCAACACTGTTTGAATGAAGAGAGAGACAGACAGACAGAGTAATGGTAGAAACAGAAAGATAGTAACAATTCTCTTGCATTTTGCAGGTCCTGGTGTGAACAAGGCGGTGTTGCTGCGGATGCAGCAGGCTGCAGCCAGCAAGGAGATGAAACTCAGCCCCCACGCCAAGCAGATGTACGAAAACCTGAGCTACGAAGACAACGAGAAAAAGACCCCCATAGACGACCCCAACGGACCCTCAGAAAACACAGCCGAGGGCGGCCAGTCGGAGAGAGAGGAGAGAATCGACCATTTCTGAGCTCCATCGGCGGCGAACAAAGTACTATTCTGTTTTCAAACTAAAACATATACCGACGGCACAAAAGACTCAAGTGAGTCTTTGGACAAAAACATAACAACATGTGGTTCCTCTTGGGACAATGGAACGAAGATATGAAATATTTATCCAAACAAGAGAACACGCCTAACAGGAAGGAAACGTATATATTTAAGCCTTTATCGTTAGGTGGCTACGTAATTAAAAAGGACGCCGACATGTTTTGACCACACAGCTGGTCATAATAGATATAAAAACATATATATATACCTCTGTAAAGAAAGGAAGAAGAAGAAACAAAGATGTACAATGAAAGGAGGGAGATGGCAAACCCCGGGTCCAGTGGTGGAAAAAGTACTCACGTTTTTTACTTAAGTAAAAGTATCAATACTGCAATATATTAAGTTAAGTGTCTTGCTCAGGGACACTTGGACACAGACCGGGGGCCAGGAGGTGAACCGGTGACGGCCTCTCTACCCACTCAGCCACGGCCTCCCCAAAGGTCATGACCGGGGTCATATCCAGTGGGGATTTCATATGAACGGTTGTGTACTACAGTAAACAATGGAATGGACCTACAGTAAATTCAACAGTGCAATACTTCTGAACAACCTAACAAAGGACTACAGGACTGAGACTCTAGACCAGGGGGTCTCAGACTTTTTCGTGTCGCGGACCCCCAAATTCGCTTTCATGAAGCCATGCATGGACCCCCAGTTCAAACGACTCTGTCCTACGAACCCTGATATTATGAAATATGATTTTGTCTCAAATTAATTTGTCTAAATGTCATAATTGAACATACCGTAGGTTCACACAGCGGTGAAACATATCGTTAGAATACATTTTGTTTGTATTGTAGTCATTTCAAGTGAATTGAGTTAAACTACCCCTCCTTCGTCTGAGGGAGCCTATAGAACTCCCTCTTGGGGGGGTCCCTGAACTCGGACCACTGGGAGTCCCTGAAGTCCACTTTGAAAAGCACTGCTCTAGACCAGAGCATGAAGAGCTCCACTTCACTGCTGATGTTTCAGTGAAGTGATTCTGGGAATGACCTTTGACCTTACTCACCTCATGCATGTGACAGGAAGTGCAGCTATGAGCAGGATGCAGATTTTGTGTGTTTTAAAAAAAAAATGCAAAGATGTGGGACATTTATTTTTGATAGCCAAATATGCTTGAATTAGTCATTTTGTACTTTAAAGTTGTACAATGTAGATTCACAAATAACGATTTTTAGCAACCTCTGCTGGTCATTACCGTCACTGCATACAATTTCCGTAGTCCTCGATTACCCAGAATTCCATTTGTTTTCACCGGAAGCCGGAAGCGTTTCAAAAAGCGTTCTTTTAATTGTTTTATACTATCTGTGGATCGTTTCTCTTAGCCAGTGGAGTATTAGTTACCATGAGCTGTGCTTTCTTTTTCTGTTCTTTTTCGATCTTCCAATCCTACATTCTCTTAAAATCAGCGTGAGGTTCCTTTTTGTTATTAGCGCGGTAGTTCCTGGCCAAACAGGAAACCGTTGCGGTAGTTCCTGGCCAAACAGGAAACCAGTGCATTTCCGCCTCCGTTTTCCGGCCAGATGACGTCATTTTCCCGGGAAAGTCCCCCCCGTCCACGTTCAATAGAAAATATATAAATAAAAGGCTTCCGGGGGTGAAATTCATGTGGGTGTTGTGAAAACTTTGCCACTCACAAAAGATATACAATTTAACTTTAGTTTTGTTGAAAACGTTACCTAGTATTACTTTAAGAATTGTTGTATATGTTTATTTAATGTAATTATTGTATATATTTCACATTAACACTGTATTGATGGTGATGTAAAGCAACAGAAGCACTCCAGCAGTTCACTTGTTATTGTTTTTAGCAGTATTATGAAGTGTCATTGCTGAATACTGTACAATTAATGCAAAACATATTAACTCTTTCACTGCCACACTTATTTCAGACTGTGTCGTCCCAGTGCCAGGAAAAAGGTGCATTTTTCCTCCGTTTGTTTTTTAACATTGAAGTGAATGTAGCAGCAATTTTTTGGATAGCGTTATCTCCTAGTTCCTTTGAGGAATTGGCCATGATAGCCATAGAGCCATCGGACGGGAATTCCCGTTTTTGGCAGTTAAAGAGTTAAATGTGTTAATATATGTGACTGGAATAAGACACCATCTGAATTCTAAGCTTCCTTTGACTGTTGGTTATGGAAGAACATTTTTGAATGTGGTTAGATTTCCTCTTGGATCCCCTAAAGCACGCTTCCATTTGTGTCATTTAGGCCCTAGATGACAAAAGGGAGGAACGCTTTTGATGACAGGAAAGAATACCATTGCTATAGTGTCACCTAGTGGCTGAAAATGGCAAATCAAATAAAAAACAAACACATATGTGACAAAAACTCTTTTGACCCAGCTTTGTTTCCAGCTCTTTGACCCAGCTTTGTTTCCAGCTCTTTGACCCAGCTTTGTTTCCAGCTCTTTTACCCAGCAGTGTTTCCAGCTCTTTGACCCAGCAGTGTTTCCAGCTCTTTGACCCAGCAGTGTTTCCAGCTCTTTGACCCAGCAGTGTTTCCAGCTCAGTACAAACCATGCTGGGACCACTGGCAGACAACAAGGAAACACAGGACTTAATTTGGTGTTGGGTATGAGGATATAATCAATATAATCTTTTTGGACTATTAATCACAATACTCTTGTCACGCAAGACGTTGTGAGATTAAAGCAACATCAGGCAATAACAGATTAAGTCAATAGATTTATTCAAAACCAGGTAACAACAGATTCCGTCAATACATTCACTCAAAATCAGGTTACAACAGATTCCGTCAATACATTCACATAAAATCAGGTTACAACAGACATCATCAATACATTCACATAAAAGCAGGTTACAACAGATTCAATAAATAGATTCAATAAACAGATTAATTCAGAATATTCAGACAAAACCATTTAACAACATATTAAATCAATAGATTCAGTAACAGATTCATTAAATAAAGTCAAAATCAGGAGCAACATATTTAATATGAAATCACCCCTAGGTGTAGGCAGGTCTAATTCACCCCTAGACCAGCTTTTGGAATGTGTGACCGTTTAATCTGCATGCACGCACGCACGCACACACACACACACACACACACACACACACACACACACACACACACACACACACACACACGTAGCTTTACCTAAAATCTACGAGGCAGGGTCTTCTTGGCTATGTGAGGTACTCCTACTGGTGCATGAGGACTTACTCTGAACACAGGAGGTCCATGTTCCTCACAGTAAACTAAACACAACTCCTCACATTGATCACAGACCAGACAGACAGACAGACAGACAGACAGACAGACAGACAGACAGACAGACAGACAGACAGACAGACAGGTGAACAGTGTTGTAAAGAATGAATGTGATATATAACTTAAACATTGTTAAAAGTATTAAAGCACAGAGTGACAGAACAACAACAACAACAGCGATGGAACGATAATATGAGAGACACAAACACAGAGAAAATGCAGAATGAGCGAAAGAGAGAGAGGAAGAAAGACTATCTAAACAGATGCTAGGTTGCCTGGCATCCTATAGTTTCAATGTATAGATTATTATTTTGACAGGATATTGGTTAGACTGATGCTATAGGTTCTTGGTTTACCTGTGATGGTAGTTTACTGAGGCCCTACACTGTCTCTCTGCATTTGGGGCCCTATTTTTGCCAGTGCCTTACCCACTATCCCTAAACTTCTGTGGATTGCTTTACTATTTTCAAATAGCCAATCTACAAGCGCACAAGGTGTCGATGTAAATCGTCTAGTTGAACTATTTGAAAATGTTTTTAAAAATAGTAAAGAAATGGCAAAGAAGTTAAGGGATAATCTGGGTAAGTCACTGGCGAAAATGGGGCCCTTGATGTGTTTACCACACACACACACACACACACACACACACACACACAGACAGACAGACAGACAGACAGACAGACAGACAGACAGACAGACAAAGGTGTTAACATTCAAAGAGCTCATTCTAATTTAGGCTCAAGTTTGTCTAAAGGTTTTGGATTTAAAACATGACTTATTATTTAGTTTATGAATAAATAACATAAAAGAAGGCACAGCTTGATGTGTCACTGGTGGTTTTAGATGCTCATTGGAAGATTCAGGACCTAAAAGAGCAAATGATTGGTTCCATATTTAATCATAATAATAGTATATGATAGAAATCACAGCTACAGTATATGTTTTAAGAAGATTGGCCTGGTTACAACACACTGGTCAATGTTTTAACAATTACCATGTGAGAATAAAGATCTTTAATATATTGTGTCTTGGACTTTGGTTTTGAAAGTGACTTGTCACAAACAATGCTGTGACAATCTTTAATGTGCGTAACCACTCAATCACTCATTTAATTTTTTCTTCCCTGGGCTATCAGTTGCATTTTAGAGCTGAATTATTAGGTCCCTCAGAGTATTTGCCAGTGTCGGCCAAGCGGGCCATCTCAGCCAAAGTGTCACGTTGTCAGAAACTGCAAGGTTAATTTCCCCTCCGCTCCACAAGGAGGCACCACAATGGGGTTCAGTGGTACCTGTGGTGGTGACCTCACTTCCTCCCACTATAAAAGCAGGACTGGATTCCCGTTCTCTCCTTGTCCTTTGTCTCCAAACACATGCGGCCGGCCTGTGTGTTTGCCGTGTGCTGCTGATGTACTGATGTTTACCATGCGTCTGTTAAAGCTGCTATAATGTAAGTTCCAGTGTTTTACTTCTAGTGATGTGGATTATATTTAAGAATTGATGAACTTGAGTTATATGGATATTTAGATGTGTTTAATATTATGAAGTAAATACTTGGCCAATTATTATTTTGATATACAATACCTCAATGTACAATATGATTTAAAGGCCATATCCATGTTTGATATTTTATCTGGCATGATATTATAATTTGTTTCTTTGTGTCTTTGTTTAGAACCGTGGCAATCATCATGAAACCCAATGTCAACACTATACATCATTATCCGGCTAAATAAACTGGATATTTGATTGCAACCTTTTGTTTCCTGGTGGTTTGTGGCTCCAGTTTGAACTTTAAATCCTAACACACGTAATAATGAAGATAGGCTATGATGCCTTAATGTCACTGCGGAGGCAAAACTAGACAATCTCAAAATAGTTGATCTACAAGCTCACAACGCTTCACGATGCGACGCGTTGTGAGCTTGTAGATATGCTATTTTATTTTATTTGAAATAAAATGTGCAATATTTGGAAGATTTTTTTAAACATTCTAACACAAATCTGGTACGGGGCTCCAGCTGGCACAAAACATTTTCAGATGGGGGGTTATAGGGACAAATTGGCCTACATTAATTTGGGGGTCCATGACATGAAAATATTTGAGATTCACCAGTTAAAATAATTTAAAAATTGTGAAGCAAGCCCACATTCGCTTAAAATAAGCGGACATAGCAACACTGTTCAGTACGGTGAAGGTGAAGTTGGATGTTTCATTTCCTGTTGCCTTTTATGTTGTGAAATGGGGAGTGGAACAATGCAAATGAACTTCTCGGGAACGCTCTTGACGTTTGACCAGCTGGCAGCCATCTTGACATACACCTGTGATCCGCATGTTTGAGGCATCTACACACCCCTTTGTGAATTGCACATAAGTTTGTGCTTACAGAAAATACACTTTTCCTTTAGGTACTATATTTACGACCAGCTTAATGAATCTGGGCCCATCTTGAACCCTGCCTTCAGGTACGACATGGAAAGGACACATCGTTCAGCACACCTGGGGAAAAACACATTTGGTGAATGTGGAGGTTGGCTTCTCTTGTATTTTCTCTTAACAGACAGTTAAGAGAAAATGCTGTATGAGTGAAATGTAAGAAAATATGAGGCCCAATTATGTTTCTCATTCCTTTATTGATATTGTGACATTCCATTCAAACCAAGCAAATTAAAGCCAAAATCTAACATCTGAACTTCAAACCATTCATGATCAGGGGTGCAGATCCCAGGGGGGAAGGAGGGGACATGTCTGACATGTTCCTCCAATAAAGTATCTCTAAATAAATGATATAATTTTAAATCTATATTTAATAGAAGCTGATTCCACTTTTGAAATCATTCTCACATACAGTAAACACAATACTTTGTGAAGGTTTTGTTTTTGCTACCCGTGTGTCCTGATCAATAACTGCCAAATAAATGAATCCACAAGCTTCATCATCATCTTCATCACTTGTCCACAGAGCTGTTAACTAGTTTAATGAGTGAAGTTCAGCCAATATGAACGGATAGAAACACAACAGTGGAGCTGAAAAACGGAAAGATAAA
The DNA here is from genome assembly GCF_963280865.1 of Gymnoscopelus braueri. NCBI lineage: Eukaryota > Metazoa > Chordata > Actinopteri > Myctophiformes > Myctophidae > Gymnoscopelus > Gymnoscopelus braueri. The sequence goes on along the minus strand of NC_137608.1, from coordinate 52,489,543 downwards.
TAATACTGACCAAGGAATATCTAAACTGTCTGAAATAGACACATATTTTGTTCTTTATTTTAGTAAAGTTTGCACAACCTTTCTGTTATTAACTCTCATCGTGTCACTTTCACAACGCAGAGTGCTCATTCTCCTAATTAACGTAATTAAAATGAATAATTAAAACCTCATGGGAATTCAAATACATTTATTGGACTATTTATTTTTAGTTATGCTGCAGGACCACATTGGAAACGAGTGTTTCATTACGTTTTAATGTGTTATCCTAGGTTTAAGTTGTGTTGTGATTTTGCTCGTATATCTTTTACCCAAATCAAATCAAATCTCAAATGATGTGAATTAATGTGAAAGAGGCATGTTAATGTGTTTGTTATTAAGTCATGTGATGTCAACCTATAATGGATTATTTACATCATAACATAACATTATAGTTTGTTTCATGCATTGAACATGGATTTGGTGTTTTGCTTTTTTATACCAAATGTCAGACAAACTGTAATCATTGTGACCATTATTAGTTAGTTTAAAATCCTAGCATTAGCTCTATGTTGGTGATATTATTGATGAGAAGATTCCTTGTTTGTGGTTCCCTCCTAAGTTGTAATGAGATCTGCTCCCCTGCTCATGATTACATATTGTAAAGGATTACATAATGATTACATATAAATCATTACTTAATTTAAATGATTGCATGCCATCAGTGATTCCCATTAATTTCATAGTCTCCATTGTCTAATTTGGGTGGACCCGGGTCCACCCATCACCTCAGACCACCCTACTGGGTCCAGGTCCACCCATCACCTCAGACCACCCTACTGGGTCCAGGTCCACCCATCACCTCAAACCACCCTAGAGGGTTTAGGTCCACCCATCACCTCAGACCACCCTACTGGGTCCAGGTCCACCCATCACCTCAAACCACCCTAGAGGGTCTAGGTCCACCCATGTCATAATGATCATAACACATTATAAATGATTACAGAATAAATGACTTATGGTCAATTATAAAATAATAAAACCTTTTTCACAAACATGGCTGACTGACTTCCATTCAGATGGATATTAATATTAATGTTATGAAGAACTGTGATTGTATGTGTGATCATTTATTTAATGTTTCAATATAGTGTAGAACTGAAATATTATGTTTGTGTTTTCTGACGACAGAAACTATACAAAGTAATTTGATGAACCGCCCACACTAATTGGGACTCCCTCTTCCTTTGGTGTGGCGCCCAGGTGGCGCCTAAACCCTGACCTTTAACCTCACAAAAACTATTCCTAAACCATAACCCTAACCTCACAAACACTATGCCTAAACCCAACCTTAACCTTAACCCTATCCCTAACCATAACCCTCACCCTAACCTCACAAACACTATGCCTAAACCCAACCTTAACCCTAACCATAACCATAACCCTGACCTTAACCTCACAAAAACTATGCCTAAACCTAACCCTAACCCCAACCTTTAACTTCACAAACACTGGCCCACATTTATCAATGGAGCGTAAAAGACGGCTTATATTTTTCCATACATTCGGCCGTACACCAACGTCAAAGTCACATTTATGAAGCGAGCCTATACAGCCAATCCTAGCGTACATTTGGTCAGAGCTTTGATAAATCTCACGTCTGAAAACGAGCGTCATTTAAATAACACGCCCTTAAATATTCTCGAAACGCCCCGATTTTACGACATGAAGAACCAGCAGAATACGACCAAAGAAAGCATGAAAAGCCAATAAAATAAAGCAATCATGTAGGCTATTCCCCATGAGTCTCGGGCGGGCTGCAGTGATCCCGTGCCGCCACGTTAGATAGCCTGCGCTCGGCAAAGGTTACTTTGGAGCGTCGGGTTTATCTCCTTAACCCAGCCAGGTTGTAGCCTACATAACTCCATATCATAGGACACGCTACTGTAAGTTTGTAGACCTCACTGTCCATGAAAAGATGGTCGGTAGTCCCGACTCCCGAAAATGCTCTTGCAAAAGCGCTCGTATATTTTGAAAATATCAGATCTACAAGCTCACAACGCGTCGCGATGCGACGCTTGTGAGCTTGTAGATCTGCTATTTTCCATGCTGCCAGATCTGCAATCTTATCTGAATGACTGTTAAGCAGTTTGTTTAAATTATTATATAAAATGATATATTTTCACAGGGATTATTTATTAGTGTGTTAGATACATTTTGGAGTGGATACATATGTTCAGATGCTTGTCAGACGGTCAGAGAATGCTGCTCTGCATGTCTACAATGGAACAAACGGGTGCAGCCAAAGTCTACAACTGCTCCCGAGCAGACGTGAGATTGGAGCGTGCGGTACGGTAAAGGCAACGTCAGGATATATTGATAAATGCCGAAAGTTGCGGTGATCTCGCCGTACGCCCATTATTTGGTCTGCACCGCGTTGATAAATGAGGGCCACTATGCCTAAACCTAACCTTAACCCCAACAATAACCTCACAGAAACTATGCCTATATAAACCTAACCTTAACCTTAACACTAACCTTTAAATTCACAAAAACTATGCCTAAACCTAACCTTAACCCTAAAAGGTTGATGATGTCATCATTGTGCTGCTGTTACGACTATTTAAAAGCTGAATGGACACACATGTATTTCTTCCTCTCGACCAGGGAGCAGCGATGACTCTCTGCTTCTCTGAGAACACACCCAGGTGTTCTGTGAAAAGACAATAAACCAATAAGAATCAGAATATTAACTGTGTGAACATGTTAACACTTTAGAATAACCTTCCCTTATAATAGCAAATGAATCATTCATAAATTATTAGTTTAGTTTATAATTAGTAAATGATGTGTTATTCATAACGTGTTAAACAGTCGGTTAATGATTTAAAACTATGCTATAAATAGTTAATAGATCATGAACAAGTTATTAGTAAACTACTTAAAAACCTGACCTCCCAGCACCCTCCCTGCAACTACAGTAACCATCAAAGTAGAAACAACTCAGTCCATTCAAACAACATTTGACCAATACTTTGTCAATAGTGTATCTTAGTAGGAAGGGCAGCTCAGTTGGTAGAACACTCTCCTTTGGACCACAAGGTTCGGTCTTTGATCCTGTTAGTGATGGAATGATCAGTGTTTTCAATGAACTGAATCATTGGTTTCAGTTCACTGAAATGTTGTGTTCAAATGATTGGTTGGTTCGGTTCAGAGTTTGGCTGCATTGTGTCGTCTCTTCACTGAACTGAACTACACAGTTCACCAAGAGGACCCCCCCCCCCCCATCTGACCACATTGTCATCAGTGTTGTCTGATACAACATATCATTTGATTATTAAATTTGATTATTATTAGAAATTAAGCAGAAGACACATGATAATGTGAATTCACACAACCGGGGTGGTTTACCAGGCTAGTTGTTTCACTTCTTACACAAGCATGTTGTTTTGTGTATGTTTTCTAGTTTTATACACTTTTATACATTAAAACTGTATGAATGTATAAAAAAGTTTAGTAAAAAGAAAGGAAGTGAACCTGGGTGTGTGGGAGGAGTCTAAAGATTCTCATCATTGGTTGTCGGCACCAGAATACGACCTGATAGAAGAAGAAGAGAGACAGTTAAAACAGACACACAAATAAATCATATGTACTGTATTGTGTGTATTTCTCCATAAAATGCATAAATGTACACACAACACAATAACATTCAGTCATCAGAACTAAAGTGAACGTTTAACTCTTATTTAAGACTAAATGTGACAAAATAGAACACACTTTGACCTCTAACTAGGTCATCTAAATTGGTCTAAACCGGTTAAGGTTTTAAACCGATATAAATCAGTTTAGGTTGTGGCTTAACATGTTTGTTTGTGTGTTTGCATTTCTGTGAGGGTTCCACATGTCATGTGATCCTCTGTTGATCTGACCTCATTTCTTCCACTGGTAGTAGATTCATTAATGAAACATGTTAATTAAACATGTACATTAAACATGCTAATCACCTCGTTTCTTCCACTGGAAGAAGATGAATCCAGACAGGAACAAGACCAGACCCAGAACCAGACCTGATGCTCCCATGGCCACCTTGTTCTTCACTGACTCTGGCATGGAGTCATCTGACAATACAAATATTATGTTCATTATATTATATTATATTATATAATTATATTATATTATATTATATTATATTATTACAGTAGATTGAAACACCTTGTTCTTCACTGACTCTGGCATGGAGTCATCTGACAATACAAATATTATATTATATTATATTATATTATATTATATTATATTATATTATATTATATTATATTATATTATTACAGTAGATTAAAACACCTTCTTCTTCACTGACTCTGACATGGAATCATCTGTGTCATTTTAGATTTGAGCTATAACCATTATTTTATACTTAGGCTATTGAAAAATATCAGATCTGCTATTTATGGGAAATAAAATGCAAATCTTTGAACATGAGACATTTGACAGTTACAAATGTTCACTTTAATTATATTCAAAGATTTGCACAAATTGTCACGATTTTTCAAAAATAGATCTACAAGCTCATATATAGCGCGACACTCTGTGCCGCGCTATGAGCTTGGTGATCTGCTATTTCTGAATATCCCAAAGTATAAAATAACTCTTTGACTGCCAGAGTTTTTCAGTAAAGTGCCAGCCCAGTGCCAGAGATTCTGAGCATTTTCCCCCATCTTTGAAGGCTCACAAAACATGTTGTGTTTTGACTAAAATTACACAAAATATCTCAAAAGAGAGGTGTGGCTGTCTACTTTACCCGGGGAAAAAAGTGAGTTGCTAGCATGTACGGTCCCTTACTTATCAGCAGTTGAGTAGAGCTTGGTTTCAGCAAAATCAGCCCTTTTCAAATGGAAACCTGAGATAACTGGCTTTTAGTAAAAGATGCTCTCTGGAGCAGAAATCTCTCTGTAGCCTTTTATTTTTCTCCTCCGTGGTATCAGATATGTGAACCTTAGTTGTTATCAAACTAATTACAAAAAAAAAAAAAAAAAAAAAAAGAGTTTTACATTCAAAGATCAGTTGTGAAGTGTCAGCCCAGTGCATCTTTCAGTGAACTAAATCTATTGCATATCTGTTTGTGTCACAAATACTATATATATATATATACAAACACACACACACACACACACACACACACACACACACACACTACAGTACTGTACATCAATGGCATGAAACAGTCTACAACATAGTAACATAGTAATTACAACATAGTAATTGGCAATATATATATATGGTGGTAATGATCTAGTGGTTATTATAAATCATAGCAGGGCCTGCAAAATAGTGTCCACAAAACCCAGGTAAAAAACTATGCATCACCATTTAGTTAGCCCGAAAATAGCCGATCTACAAGCTCACAACGCATCGCCTTGAACTTGTAGATCTGCCATCTTCAAAAGATTTGTATACATGACAGTTCTATTCAGTGAGCTGAGTAGTGTACCGAGTGGTACATTGCGTAAGTCATTCTTTACAGAGTTTTACATTCAAAGATCAGTTGTGAAGTGTCAGCCCAGTGCATCTTTCAGTGCACTAAATCTATTGCATATCTGTTTGTGTCACAAATACTATATATATACAAACACACACACACACACACACACACACACACACACACACACACACACACACACACACACACACACACACACACACACACACACACACACACACACACACACACACACACACACACACACACACACACACACACACCCCAATGGCTTGAAACAGTCTACAACATAGTAATTGGCAATATATATATATATGGTGGTAATGATGACATCTAGTGGTCATTATAAATCATAGCAGAGCCAGCAAAATAGTGTCTACAAAACATGCATCACCATTTAGTTAGCCCGAAAATAGCCGATCTACAAGCTCACAACGCATCGCCTTGAACTTGTAGATCTGCCATCTTCAAAAGATTTGTATACATGACAGTTCTATTCAGTGAGCTGAGTAGTGTACCGAGTGGTACATTGCATAAGTCATTTTTTACAGAGTTTTACATTCAAAGATCAGTTGTGAAGTGTCAGCCCAGTGCATCTTTCAGTGCACTAAATCTATTGCATATCTGTTTGTGTCACAAATACTATATATATATATATATAAACACACACTACATCAATGGCATGAAACAGTCTACAAAATAGCAATATATATATATATATATATGGTGGTAATGATGATATCTAGTGGTTATTATAAATCATAGCAGGGCCTACAAAATAGTGTCCACAAAACCCAGGTAAAAAACTATGCATCACCATTTAGTTCCCAGTATACATATAAAAAACAAAATACTATTCGAGGTTCAAGGTTTTACTTTATTATCTTTTGTACAGGTAATGCATACAACTTTTTTTCCCCCAAGAGACATTGCCTTCGCTGCAGACCCTGGACCCCAGCATTAGATTAGATTCCCTGTATCCCGAGAGAAGACAGACTATGCACCCAATGCACACAAAATGAAGTGGAAACCGAGCTACACTTCCTAACCGTCTGTCCATTGTACCAAGACATCAGAGACACATACTTCCCACAGATTACAACCACACACGGAGATTTTGAAAAAATGACCAATGACAAAAAACTCCCATATCTGCTGGGCGAAGTAACAATGTGCCAACACAGCAGCAAGATTCGTGAGTTGCTGTGATAGGAGAAGGATATCAAACGGAACACAACCACCCTAAAGACTAATCATTGTGTATATTCCGGCACTATACCTGCACCCAGTGATCTTGGTACATAGAAATTGATCTATTGAAGATTCTGACTTTCAAATGTACATATTTTTTGTTTTGATTGTATTGTTGTATTGTGCTTTCTGCTTTGGCAATGTAAACCAATAAAGCCATTTGAATTGAATTGAATTGAAAGTTCCCTGCACACACTTTCCTGGGGCTGTCAAATGAGCTGTCAGTCATGTGTCACAGTCAGAGACAAAACATTGTACTTTTACTCCACTACATCTCAGAGACAAGCATTGTATTATTTGAAAACTTTAGTTACTATTACTCAACCCTATATACACTTGGCTATTTGAAAATAGCCGATCTACAAGCTCACAACGCATCGCCTTGAACTCGTAGATCTGCCATCTTCAAAAGATTTGTATACATGACAGTTCTATTCAGTAGCGTACATGTTCTATTCAGTGAGCTGAGTAGTGTACCGAGTGGTACGTTGCGTAACACTCTCCCGGGTGCAGGGGCACTTTGCAGCGTTTGCAGAACCACCTCGTCTCGCTCCGGGCGCTGGATTTAATGCAAACCCTGCATCGCCTGCGTGGTCCCTTGCATTTGGGGGTGGGCGGGAGCTGTTCCAGTACATGGCCTGACAGGTTGGCCTCCATCCTGCACTGAGGGTCATGGAAGGGTACCCTTGGTGCCTCTGCATGTGGAGGAGGCGCGCGTGGAGGAGGGGCCCTCCTTTCTTCCTCACCAGCTGGTCTCGGCCTGGTCCATGACTTTATCACACTTTGCATGAACGAGAGAAGACATTTGAACTCGCCCTGTGGATGTTTGGCCCTATAGATGACAAACGCATTGAACATGGCAATCTCAAACAAATAGGCTACAAATTTGTTTGTCCACTTTTGGGACTTTCTGATAAACGGGTAGTAGGTAATGTTCTGGTCCAGTCTATCAACCCCGTTCATGGACTTATTGTATGAAACAATACAAGAGGGCTTCGATTTATCCACTTGCACACTCGGATCACCCTTCTTCTTGCCTCTCTGCCACACTGTGACGTTCTCCCGCTCGTTCTGATGGAAAGTGGAGACCATTCTTACGATGCTCTTGTCCCGCCACGCCAAGACCATCACCTTGTCGTTATGCCTTGCAACGACATCCCCAACTCCCAGGTCAGCATTAGTGAGCTGTCGGATGAATTCAGGTTCGCCTCGGTTCAGTCTCAGTGTACCACAGACATGGGTCTTGAGAGTTAGAAGTTTGTCACACATGCCTACAGAGTTATAAAAGTTGTCCATAAACAATCTGTGGCCAGAACCGGCTAAGCCATCTAAAAGGAAGACCACTGTGTCAACCAAGGGAATATATTGTCCGCAGTATGGCCTCATATTGAAGCAATATCCATTCTCAGAGTCGCACAGGATATATGATTTTATGCCATATTTCACAGGTTTCTGGGGATTGTACACTTTGAAATTGAGCCGCCCACGAAACAACAGTGTACCTTCGTCAATGGAAATGTTTTGGTGTGGTTGGTACATGTCTCGAAATTTGGAGACAACGAAATCCAAAACTGGGCGGATTTTGAACATCTTGTCTTTTTCACCATTTTCTGGTACAACAATGGGAATGGAATTGTCAATGAAATGCAGGAATCTCCAAATAAGCTGAAACCTGTTTCGACTCATGGCTTTGCTGAAAAAGGGGGTCGCTATGATTTCCTCTGTAGACCAGTACATCTCCAGCTCCGGCTTATGGACAACAGCAGTGAGAAAATGTAGACCTAAGAATGTTTTCAGTTCGAACAGGTCAATAGGTTTCCATGCGTGATGTCTTCCATGAGGGAGAATGGTTTTGATGGCTGTTATGCACTGTTCTGCGTACAGGTTTGTCTGAATGACAATATGTTCCAGGAGCACATCATTCAGGAAAAGCTCCAGGAAGTCCACTGGCTCCACAGAGTCAAGAGCAGCAGCAGCACCGCGAGGTCCAGGGTCTGCAGTGAAGGGAATGCGTCTTGGAAAGAAGTCATTGTTTTCCTCCTTCCATGGATCTGCAGCTGGAACTCCACTGTTTCCGCCACGTCCTGCACCTCTACTATGACCGGCCCTGCCACGAGCTGCACCTCTGCTCTGTTTACGACCTGTAAATTATAGGAATACATAATTACTATTTACAATACATATTTTTTCATTTGTGTGGTAAGTGATGGATAATTAGCTTGCTTCGAGTATAAATATAAACTGTCACAGTCACAGTTTGAACTATTCAGCACAAAAACCTTTTTCTTACCTCTCTTTACACTGCCAACAGGTGGTACGGTAGATGACTCCTCCTCCTCCCCCTCACCTCTGCTCCGTTTGCGACCTGTAAATTATAGGAAGACATAATTACTATTTACAATACATATTTTTTCATTTGTGTGGTAAATGTAAAAAAAGTATAAATATAAATACTATTGTCTGTCAGTGTCACAGTTTGAACTATTCAGCACAAAAAAGTTTTTCTTACCTTTCTTGCCCCTGCCCAGAGGTGGTACGGTACATGACTCCTCCTCCCCCTCCATCTCCCCTTCTGAAATAACAGGAGTAAAATATAAAACAGTTTGGTCATTATTTACACTTCCAGCATGTCTCAGGCTGGGTCCATATACTTACATAGACTTATGATGTAAATGCTAAAAGGTAAAATGATAATACCTCCGCCAACTGCAGCATCAGCCCTGACAGAGGCCCTGGCAGTAGACCTGGCAGTAGACCTGGCAGTAGACCTGGCACCAGCCAACTCCTCCTCCTCCTCATCATCTAAAACCACAGTGACATTTTGGTAGTTATAAATATGATCAAAATCATCATATGATTTTCACTCCCAGCATGTCTCAGGCTGGGTCCATGACTTATGATGTAAATGCTAAAAGGTAAAATGATAATACCTCCGCCAACTGCAGCATCAGCCCTGACAGAGGCCCTGCCACGAGCCCTGGCAGTAGCCATGGCACTGGCAGTAGACCTGGCACCAGCCAACTCCTCATCATCTAAAACCACAGTGACATTTTGGTAGTTATAAATATGATCAAAATCATCATATGATTTACACTCCCAGCATGTCTCAGGCTGGGTCCATGACTTATGATGTAAATGCTAAAAAGGTAAAATGATAATACCTCCACTACTGCCAACTCCAACACCAGCCCAGGCACCAGATCTGGTAGTAGCCCTTGAACTACTAGCCCTGGCACTAGCCCTGGCACTAGCCCGGGCAACAGCCAACTCCTCCTCCTCCTCCTCCTCATCTACAATTTACAATTTCACCATTTAGCAGATGCTCTTATTCCAAAGCTACTTACAATAAGCACACATCAAAAGATACAGTAGCCTACATAGGTTACCATGCATAGGTCACCACCCTTTGATGTACATCATCAAAGGTAAGTGAACATGCTTGTTGACAGAACCTCATGAAGATCTAAACATTGTTGTTGTTGTTGTTTTCATGACATGACCTTTTTTGTCAGGTCAGGTCTTTGATCTACTTTGTTGTTGACAGTAGTTCAAGCACATGCAGGGAGGGGGGCCCATGGCACCTGGTATATTCCCCCCTCCAAAAAAGCATTTTTATGGCCTGCTCAACATCCATGGCCCTGTTCATTTTTTCAGGGTAATGAAAACGTATTGCTTATTTTACTGTCCAATGACATGGGCCAAGCTATTATATATACATTTTGCTTTAGCATAGGACATCCAATGTACTATATTTCTGGTGTGAAACGGCATGAGGGACCCCCACAAAAAGACCATGCACCCAGGTCCATGTGACCCAGATCTATAACCGAACTTTTAGCAGATGCTGATGAACAATATATAAGGGATGAATGAATAAATAAACGCTTGCACACAGAGGGCTCCAACTTCGAGGTGTAATAAAACATAGCAGATCTACAAGCTCACAACGCGTCGCGTGTGAGCTTGTAGATCTGCTCACAAGGCGTCGCAAGCGACGCGTTGTAAGCTTGTAGATCTGCTATTTTCAAATTGTAGATTTTTATGCAACACACACACAGGATCGTTTTCTCTGGAGACCAGGCTACAGCGCCTGTGTGTGTAGGGTTTGAACATGAACAATATAAAGCAGATGAATGATAAGTAGGCCTATAAATGAATAAAGTTCTTACCACTGTCAAGGAAAGAACCTTTCCTCACTGGATCTGGTTCCTCTCGCATCGGACACCATTCATCCGCAGAATCCACGTCTGTGGCCAGTGTGGAGGTCTGTGAAGAATTGTACGGCGATTCAACGGCCTCTCTGCGGTGATCGGGGGGTACAATGGTGGTTCTGCTACTCCGACGTGGAGGTGTGTTGGTCCCAACACACACCGGTCCACTCTCGAGACGAACGTCATCCTCAGAGAGGTCGGAATCGGTCTCCGGTATAAGACTTTTTCTGTCGCAGAAATGCATAGTTTCCTCCAGGGTACACTGCCGCATGGAGACGTTAGCCGTGGCGGCGGCGGCCGACGAGCTACTGCTACGACCGGGGAGAGGACGTGGTTTGAGCTGCCTCTTAGCCCTCGGCATGGCTCTATCTACTAAATAAAACTAAACTACAAATAAACTATAAAAATACACTAAAGGCTACAATACAAAATACACTGATCTCCACCTCGCACCGCTCTCCTTCAAACTCCCTTCTCAGATCTCTTCTACATACACTAAACTAACTAAACAAATACTTTTTTTGTCTTTTTTTTTTTTTTTACAAACACAACAAACACAATCTGCTCTTCCCCTCCTCTTTCTGTCAACTCCCTTCACTATAAACTCAAATAAACTCACCGATCTGTCTTATCTCTCTCAAATTCTCTCTCTGTCTCCCAACTCTCTCTGTCTCAACTCTCTCCGTCTCTGCTCACTTCTCTCTGCTCAAAACACGTACCTACTCCCAACAGAGAACGCTGTTCCTGGGAGGCTTTTATGTGTTTTTGTTTTGATCACGTGATTTCTGGTTAACCGTTTGTGACCCAGACGAGTCAAAGACACCAAAAGATGCGGAAAGATGCCAGCTAGTTGAAGACCCCCGAACCCCCAAAACGCGTCAAACGCGTCAATGGCGTGGGTGGATTAAGTAGCAATTGACGCGTTTTCGAGTCAATGGCGTTCAAAGAGATAATGGTTAGAGCTCAAATATAAAATGACACAGATGCGTTCCAGGATTGAATGGGTTAAGTAAGTAAGTTGATGTGACAGAGACTTACCCCCCCCCCCCCCCCCCCAACCCTTGATGCTGAGTAAGATGATGTACCTCATCTAGACAAGACACTTTAAGTAGGTGAGGCTCCTGTCATGACCTTCTAATTAGAATGGTTACTTTTTGTTTTAATGTATTTGTATTGATTTTTACAGTAGATTACAGTAGATTACAGTAACTGACCCCAGTCCATCTTGATAGGCGCGGTCAGGCTGGGATGTTCCACCATGCATGTGATCTTCTCTCCTGATCTGTAACACGCACACGCACACGCACACACACACACACACACACACACACACACACACACACACGTTTTTCTGCTGATGATCCTCTTCAAAAAGCACAGCATGTTTTCTATCTGATGAGGATGATCAGTACCTACGCACAGGTGCCGCCTCTGCACCACGGTGCAGGGGGGGCACCACGGTGCAGAGGGGGGGGGGGGGGGAACCACGGTGTAGAGGGGGCACCACAGTGTAGAGGTGGGGGGGAACCACGGTGTAGAGGGGGCACCACAGTGTAGAGGTGGGGGGGAACCACGGTGTAGAGGGGGCACCACAGTGTAGAGGGGGGGGGAACCACGGTGGGGGCACCCAAAATGAGCCATGCCGCTCATCATAATAACTAAACGATTAACTATTATATTTAAATGTAAGATTAAAAACTACAATTGGCACCATAGCACTAGACCGTTATAGGCAATAAGATAAGCTTATACTGATATTTTCTCCGCCTAAAATAATCATGACGTGCGTGCGTCCTCAAGTTGAATGCGTGTCCATGTGGATCTGCTCAGAGCTGAAGCGGCCCCTCCTCCCCGCCCGGTCTGGCAGTGAGTGAGCAGCTGTTAATTAGCACTAACATTAGGACAGATTGTGAAAGTAGACGATCTACACGCTAAAACCATAGAGGTATAATATAACTAGAGGGCGGATTGCCCCGCCCCCAGCTATCATTTCAATGAATGTGCTCACTGGCGTTTTGAAGCACCCGGAAACCTGCCGGAAGTAGAATTATTGGTTCGATTTTGACCCCCCATAGAGTTATGAGCATGCGCACTAGTGTCCTTTTTGCGTTCTACGGCAGCCCGTGTGTCAAGGATTGAAAGCGAGATATTTATTAAATACACTCGAGATGCATATTTATATGTAAATGCATATGTATGTATAATATGTTTACATATTTATATGTATAAATATAAATATCTCTCAGTATGTTTTGCGCGTGCATGTATTTATCCCCGCCTGCAGTTCCAGCTTTGGCCACTGGGGTGGCAGCTTCAATGTTTCTCAGCAACTCTGGGGGCTTGGCTAAAACGTGCCGTGATTCGACACATGGATCCGTTGATCTTTGTTATTATTTAGTTTTTTGGTTTGACTATATTGACTATTTTTGTGTAGGAGCGTGAATGCCCCGCTGGGCTCTCCTCCGCTCTAGTGTTTATTGTGTATTCCACTATTCCCTCCACATTGCAGAAAAAAATAGGAAGGCAAGAGGCAGAAGAAACTTAGTAATGAGATATGCACGTTATAGCGTATTCCTGTGTGTGTATTCATGTATAGCACACTCGCTCGCGGGTCTCTGTGTGCGTTCGTCATGCTTGCACGACGACGAGCTTGCTGCGTAGTTGTGTGTGTGTGTGTGTGTGTGTGTGTGTGTGTGTGTGTGTGTGTGTGTGTGTGTGTGTGTGTGTGTGTGTGTGTGTGTGTGTGTGTGTGTGTGTGTGTGTGTGTGTGTCTTAATATTAGCCTACCAATTAATGGGCCATTTTTTTCAGCAAGTGATAACACTTGTTTTATTTTTAAAGAATATATGTATAGGTGTCTATTAGTATTTCTATGTATAGGTGTCTATTAGATGTGTATTTCTATGTATAGGTGTCTGTTAGGTGTGTACCTGGGTGTGTACTCCAGGTAGGAGTGGTACTGGTAGTACCAGTCTCCATCAGACAGCTCGTCAGTAGAGGAGAGACCAGAGGTCAAAGGTTCTTGACCTATCCACCAGGTCACCAGGATCACTTTAGGATAGAAGTCGTAGCTGCTGCACCTCAGCATGTGAGTGTGTTCACCACGACGAGGGGGAGTCTCTGACTTCAGTCTCACTTTGGGCTCCACTGGATAAATAAGATTATTATTATTATTATTATTATTATTATATAACCGTCATAGGAAAATGTCATTATCATTAATAATTGTACATCCAAATGAGATCCAAATGATCCAGAAAGCTGCAACACACTTGGTCTTCAACCAGCCAAAATATTCACGTTTCCCGGCTCTCCCCCAAAACACTGATGTTGGCCTACAAAGCAACCAAACGTATGACACCCCCATATCTTCAAACCTGATCCAACCCTACAACCCCTCACCCTCCACACGTCCTAGACTCTTCTCCCTTCTCTAAAACACCCTGGACAATGCTCCACACGTCCTAGACTCTTCTCCCTTCTCTAAAACACCCTGGACAACGCTCCACACGTCCCAGACTCTTCTCCCTTCTGGCTCCCAAACTGTGGAACAAACTCCCCATTGCAGTTAGAACCAGTGGTGTAAAGTAACTAAGTACATTTACTCAAGTACTGTACTTAAGTACAGTTTTGAGGTATTTTTACTTTAGTGGAGTATTTCCAATTTTTTGTACTTTTACTTCTACTCCACTACATCTCGGAGGCAAATATTGTACTTTTACTACAATTATTTGACCGCTTTAATTACTAGTTACTTTGTAGATTTAGATTATTACAAAACATACATTAACCACTTCAGCCCTATATACATTTCGGCCATTTGAAAATAGCAGATCTACAAGCTCAATGCTTCACGATGTGTCGCATTGTGAGCTTGTAGATCTATTTTTTTTAAATATTTTATACATTTGAAAACTTGTGAAATGGGACATTCTGCGTAATGAGTACTTTCTACTTTTGGTACTTTAAGTACATTTTGACACCAATACTTTTGTACTTTTACTCAAGTAAATTTTGAATTCCGGACTTTTACTTGTAACAGAGTATTTCTAGATTGCAGTATTGACACTTTACTTAAGTAAAACATGTGGAGTACTTTTTCCACCACTGGTTAGAATTGCAAACTCACTCCCAATCTTCCACCATAATCTGAAGACTCTCCTCTTCAGACTCCACCTCAGCCTGTAGCACTAGACCTAGCCTTGATGACCTTACAGTCTTCTGCAAATCTTAACATGTATTTTAGATAGCATGTTATGTAGACAGATGCCAGGTTCATTGTAGACCTGGCATCCTATAGTTTAGATAGTTTCAATGCACATATTATTTATTTGTTTGATATTATACTGTTTAGACTGATGATAGGTTCTTGGTTTACCTATGATCCTAGATTACTATTTCTATGCATTTGATGTATTACCTTGTATTTTCCTTGCTTACTGTAAATCTCTCTGGATTAAGAGCATCTGATAAATGACTGCATTGTAAATTGTAACTGTAAATGTCAGTGTTTGGCCACCAGATGGCGCCAGAGAACAACATTTCATAGAGTACTGTAGATCGTACAATAGTCTACAGTTTTCTACAACGTAGAATGCATTTATATAATATAATTTAAACATATTAAATAATTCAAAGTTACACAGTGATTTACATAAACAACAATAAACCAAGCAATATCATTGTATGAAGATGATATTGCTTAATAAACAAACAAAACAATACACATAGAATATTATTAAAGTGATTACAAACAAACAAAACAAACTAGTAAAGAAAATAATTAAAATATAAAATCAGGAGGTGAAATGAAGTGTATAGAGATGTGTTTTAGCCTGCATGGTTCTTTTTAAAGTTAATTTAAAAACATTAATCCTGGTGTCTCTAGGCAGGTCATTATATGTGGGTGAAAACACACAGATAGATCTATATGTTTCATTTATACTCGGTGTACGATGGTGAGCTTGTAGATCTGCTATTTCCACTGTGTGACAGCCTGTTAGGATACAGTATAAATCAAGAGGATCTGAAATGTTTCTCAGAAGATAAAGAAATATGTAATAATTATTATCAGATCAATATTAACACCATTAATCATCTCTGAATAGAATCATGTGATTTCATGTTATAGTTTATGAGGTGATGAGTGTTGAGTGCTGCTCTGAGATCAGCTCACCTCTCTTGTTCAGAACAGCGGAGTAGTAGCCCTCAATGTTGGGTTTGCAGCGTCCCTCTCGTGCTGCTCTCACCACACGCAGTTGTGTAGGATCTTTATTGAGACGCTCTGCGTTCTTCACACCAAACTCAGTGTATCCAACAAACTGATCTACTCTACTGTCCCACCTGAGCAGCTCATCACCATCGAAATTCCATGAGTATATGTACTGTATGTCCTTCAGCTCACTGGAGTTGAACACACAGCGGTCAGCCTGATAGAACACATATCCATCTGGAAATAGACAATTAAAAATGTCATTAATGTTCAGTTTTATTATCATCTGTATTAT